>NC_081557.1:265128514-265129182 GCF_022355385.1 Mustela nigripes | reverse complement strand
GTGCTTTGGTGAGTGCTGTGAAGTGTGTAAACCTGGTGATTCACAAACCTGTACCCCTGGGGATAAAAATATATGTTTATAAAAAATAAAAAATTTTTTAAAAAGAAGTATAGATTGCTCTATCAGGATTCCTAGAGGAGAACATAGGCAGTAATCTCTTCGATATCAGCCACAGCAACTTCTTTCAAGATATGTCTCCAAAGGCAAAGGAAACAAAAGCGAAAATAAACTTTTGGTACTTCATCAAAATCAAAAGCTTCTGCACAGCAAAAGAAGCAGTCAAGAAAACAAAGAGGCAACCCATGGAATGGGAGAAGATATTTGCAAATGACAGCACAGACAAAAGGTTGATATCCAGGATCTTAATGAACTCCTCAAACTCAACACACACAAAACAGACAATCATATCAAAAAATGGGCAGAAGATATGGAGAGACACTTCTCCAATCAAGACATACAAATGGCTAGCAGACACATGAAAAAATGTTCATCATCACTAGCCATCAGGGAGATTCAAATTAAAACTACATTGAGATATCACCTTACACCAGTTAGAATGGCCAAAATTAGCAAGACAGGAAACAACATGTGTTGGAGGGGATGTGGAGAAAGGGGAACCCTCTTCCACTGTTGGTGGAAATGCAAGTTGGTGCAGCCTCTTTGGAGAA
>NC_081557.1:265101021-265123514 GCF_022355385.1 Mustela nigripes | reverse complement strand
CCATCCATGTTGCTACAAAAGTTGGGTATTCATCCTTTCTGATGGAGGCATAATACTCCATAGTGTATATGGACCACATCTGCCTTATCCATTTGTCCGTTGAAGGGCATCTTGGTTTTTTCCATAGTTTGGCTACTGTGGCCATTGCTGCTATAGAGCAATGTATACTTTTAATGCCATTCCGATCAAAATTCCGCCGGTATTCTTCAAAGAGCTGGAGCAAATAATCCAAAAATATGTATGGAATCAGAAGAGACCCTGAATTGCTAAGGAAATGTTGAAAAACAAAAATAAAACGGGCAGCATCATGTTACCTGATTTCAAGCTTTACTACAAAGCTGTGATCACCAAGACAGCATGGTACTGGCATAAAAACAGACACATAGACCAGTGGAACAGAGTAGAGAGTCCAGATATGGACCCTCAACTCTATGGTCAATTAATCTTTGACAAAACAGGAAAAAATATACAGTGGAAAAAAGACAGTCTCTTCAATAAATGGTTCTGGGAAAACTGGACAGCTATAAGTAGAAGAATGAAACTCGACCATTCTCTTACACCGTACACAAAGATAAACTCCAAATGGATAAAAGACCTTAACATGAGACAGGAATCCATCAAAATCCTAGAGGAGAACATAGGCAGTAATTTCTTTGATGTCAGCCACAGCAACTTCTTTCAAGATATGTCTCGAAAGGCAAAGGAAACAAAGCGAAAATAAACTTTTGGGACTTCATCAAAATCAAAAGCTTCTGCACAGCAAAGGAAACAGTCAACAAAACAAAGAGGCAACCCACGGAATGGGAGAAGATATTTGCAAATGACAGTACAGACAAAAGGTTGATATCCAGGATCTATAATGAACTCCTCAAACTCAACACACATGAAACAGGCAAACATATCAAACAATGGGCAGAAGATATGAACAGACACTTCTCCAATCAAGACATACAAATGGCTAGCAGACACATGAAAAAATGTTCATCATCACTAGCCCTCAGGGAGATTCAAATTAAAACCAGATTGAGATATCACCTTACACCAGTTAGAATGGCCAAAATTAACAAGACAGAAAACAACATGTGTTGGAGAGGATGTGGAGAAAGGGGAACCCTCTTCCACTGTTAGTGGGAATGCAAGTTGGTTCAGCCTTTTTGGAGAACAGTGTGGAGATTCCTCAAGAAATTAAAAATAGAACTTCCCTATGACCCTGCAATTGCACTCTTGGGTATTTACCCCAAAGATACAGATGTTGTGAAAAGAAGGGCTATCTGTACGCCATAAGAGAGTCTTAACAATAGGGATCAAAGTGAGGATAGATGGAGGTAAATGGGTATGGGATAGGCTAGATGAGTGATGGGTATCAAGGAAGGCATTTGTTATGATGAGCACTAGGTATTGTATGTAAGTGATGAATCACTGAATTGTAGTCCAGAAACCAATATTGCACTGTATGTCAACTACCTAAAATTTAAATTTAAAAAAGTATGTTTAATTTTTCCAATTTTGTAAATTTTCCAATTCTCTTTGTTATTGATTTCTAACTGTATGCTGTTCTCAAAGAAGATGTTTTGTATAGTATCTATCTCTTAAAATCTGTTGAAACTTAATTTGTGACCTAACATATGTTCTATCCTAAAAAGTGTCCCATGTACATTTAAGAAAAATGTATATGCTATTTTAGATGTAGTTGGTTTATTGTATCAAATAGTCTATTTCCTTATCTTCTGTTTAGTGATTCTACCCATTTTTGTGAAAGGGATATTGAAGTCTCCAGCTGTTTTTGTAGAACTATTTCTCCAGTTCTGTTGGGTTTTGCTTCATATATTTTAATGGTCCATGCCTAGATGTGTAATGTTTGTAAATGTTACATCTTCTTACTGTTTTGAGACTTTTACTTTGTGTAATGTTCTTCTTTTGTCATTTAAAGTCTATGTTGTCTGATATTAGTATCAACACTCCTCATCTGTTTTGGTGACTATTTGCATTGAATATCTCCTTCGATCCTTTCACTTGGGAAAAAAAAAAAGATTTATTTATGTATTTTAAAGAGAGAGCAAGAATGTGCATGGGGGGAGAGGCAAAGGGAGAGGGAGAGGGAGAGAATGAATCCTCATGCAGACTCGCCGTTGAACACAGAGCCTGAGGCTGGGCTGATCCCAGGACCTTGAGATCATGACTTGAGTTAGAATCAAGAGCTGGCTGCTTTACAGCTGGCTACTTTGCCGACTCAGCTATCCAGGCATCTAGTATCCTTTCACTTTGAAGCTGTCTGTGTCTTTAGATTTCAAGTGAGCCTCTAGCTGACAGCATATAGTTGAATCATGTGTTTTTTATTCATTCTGACAGCCTCTATATTCTTATTGGAGAGTTTAATCCATTTACATTTAAAGTAATTACTTAGAAGGTAGGCCTTTATCTGTACTTCTATGGCCAGAAGCAGCAATTAGAACTCAAAGCACAAATACCCAATATTTGGAAGACAACAATCCCTTTCCTACCCTGGCTCCTGCAAGCTGTGTGCAAGCTGCTCCAGGAACACACAGATGCCTGCCACGTGGCTAGTGGTGGGGAATGGGCAGATGCTACTGTGCTAAGAGCTGAAATTGAACAAAATTAATCACAATTTACCTTCCAAGACTTCCCCTGAAAGTTTCAAACCTTCAAGAGACTCCAGATTCCAGAAATAGTTACATTGGAGAGATTCTGTCAGTGCAATTGTTGTCTAGGGAGGGAGACAGAGAAGTGATGCTTCCTACTCTGCTATATTCTCAGAATACTTTCTCCTGGATATAGTTATTTTTAACTAAAATATTTTCTCTTTCTATTCAGACAGAAATAATTCTTCACTCGGCACTAAGGGAAAATAGTGTGAAACTTGTTAGGCATGGAATAGAATCTAAGCAAGTTGAAAAGCCTAATGTATACACACAAAGTAAACATAGCTCACTGTAATTCTATCACCTCACAATCCATCGCTTGTTACCAATGAGATTGGTCTTAAATTACAAAGAACAGAGAAAGCTTGGTGCACCTCTGATTTAAAGCAGCAGTGATATACCAATAACTCACTTGGCTGGAATCAGCTACCAAGATTGTCATTCTAAGAAAGGACAATGGAGAAAATAAAAGTGGGAACAGTCAAATGTGCAATTATTTACATTCTGGCATTTAAATTTTGTTGTCTAATAAGTATTTGATAAGGGAAGCTGAATAACTTATAGAAACAAATGTTTAGGCAATACAAGTTGTTTATACCTCCTTAATTAGCAAATAAGAATATCTGTATGTGTGATAGGTACTGGAGATACAGAAAGAATAAGACAGTTTCTGAACTGTCTGAACTCAAAGAACTAATGGGGAAATAAGTGCATGAGTAGAAGCCAAGAGAAGGAGCCTCTAGAAGTGAGGATGTGGTTATAGGGATGAGCTTATCAGGAAAGTCTTGCTTTCTAAAAATGGTAACACTTGATTAAAGTAAAGATAAGTCAAATATTCCAAAATTAAGGAACTGGAAAAGGGTTACTTTTTCGGGCAGAGGAAATGCACAATTGGGAAAAAAGCAGGCCCTTTGGTTTGGCAGGAACAAATAATAAAAATGTAGGTGTGACCAGAAGTGATGTTGAAATCACTGAACTCAGATCCTAAAGGCCTTTTAGGGCATATTATGCAGGCTGGGCCTGATCCCATAGACATGGGTGAGATAGGTTGTGGCTTATGTGCAACTCAAGGCATGCTAGATGTAATTTGCCTTTTCTCATCTCTTTAAGAATGTTTTTGAAAGGGGAGGGTGTGATCCTATTCCAAATTATTATTAGAGTTATTAATCAAGCAAGAGTAAATGGCTGGAGATTTCAATTATTTATTGTATTAGTAAGATAGTTGCTCATAATATAGGCTATAAGTATACATTTGAGGTGAGACTTCTGCAGCTGGTGGAAAGGCACTAAAGGATTTCATGGGGAAAAGAAGTGATAAGGTCAGAATAGTTATGTAGTACTCTCTATGTTTATTCTTATAAATCCTGTTTTCCAGGACGATTCTGAGCAAGGTGGAAGGTAAAACTGGTTAGGGGTCTCTTCTCTCAACACCAAACAGTGATGACTCAGAACAGTCTCACCCTACTTACCACTTCAACAGGGCGACTTTCCTTGTCCTTAATTTTCTTCTTCCCTGTCTCATGAAGGAGCCCTTAGCTTTTTTATCTACTTGCACTTTGACAAAAGAATGAAAGTTTTCATTCTTAATAAATCCAATAGGCAATCATAGTGGCCTCTACTCTGCAGAAGACCTCCACTCTGAAAGACAACCACTCAACTCCAACAAGACATCTCTGATACTAAGAAAGCAGTCATCAATATTACCTAAAAGTGGGGTTGGCCTAGCTGGGGACAAGGTGTCTTTCCTTGGGACCTCAAAAATCACTAGTGTGAGCCAATCATCACTAGTGTGAGCCCCCAGGCTTGGAGTTGTTGAGTTTCTCTTCCTCCCGCAGACTCAGAGCCTGTTGGCCATCTCTGTGTATGAGTAGTAGGCTTTGAGCCAGGAAAATGCTGAAGACTGCTATTTAGGCATTTGCACATGCCAGAAGATGTGTTTTCATGCATGGTGAACAACTGATCTGAAAAAATGTCCTCTGGAAGCATCCAGAGGAGCCATGATTGAATCAAGCAGTGGGTGGACAGGAAGTGTGGAGGCAGCTGTAGAGAATGAGATAAATGACACACACTAAAAGCTCTGATAAAAATATCCTCATGGGAAAGGGCATTTGACCATACATTTCTCTTCTTTGCTATTCAAGAATGTGGGATGGCAGATGGTAGGATTAAACTATATTTAGAATCCAGATCTTTAGAAATGATATGCACTAAAGTGAAATGGAATGGTAGGTGATTGACATTCTTGAAAAACTCCTAAATTGTATGTCACTGAATTTTAAAGAATAAGCTTTTTAAAAGTTTTATACTACATCCAAAACTAGTGATGTACTGTATGGTGACTAACATAACATAAAAATATTTTATCTATTTAAGGTGAGGATGACACACAGCTACCTGGAATCCCCAATCCATAAAAAGCTCACTGCTTTATTGCCATATTTTAGACTCTATATGGAAAAAGCCTTGAAGTTCTGATGTGTTATGGCATTTGGGGATTTTTGAACCTAAGTTACACAATGTAACACTATTAAGAATCATTCATCAAAGTAAAGGTACCCTAGGGACCACCATCTAACAGTGAACTGTCTCTTGACCATTAGTTGTGATTTTTAGTATCTGCTTCATTTCAAATTTTTTAACCCCACAGTGTTCCAAATAGTACCAGTTATCATAAGACTCAAAAAGAAAGAAACTAAAAGAAACTGATTACAAGCTTTCTTCTTGTTTGGCAATGAATAAGCTTCAATTTATAAACGAGGTTGTCTTTTAATGCACTGAGTAGGGTAGCTTTTGGAGGATATAAAGGTGGGTATATTGGTTAGCTTACTGGTTCATCCTAGTCTGCCTGTCCCAACATAGTTTTAATAATTCATCTAATGAAATTTTTTTTTTTTTTTGGTACCAGACTCAGTTTATGCAACTTTTCAGATCTGCTCAGCTCCAGTCCAACCTTTCTCAATGGCCACTGCCACAATAGTCTCAACTGCAAATACCACCACTTGTCTCATTCTCTCCCAGAACATCCTCTTGTATGGTGCTATCATAGCCACAACTATGGCAGCTCCACTGCAAGGTTTGATTTAAGCAGGTGCATGGAAGCTCTGGGTTACCCAGTAAGTTCCTGAAGTGGCCAAATAATATAATCCATATGTGGGTGAATTATTGTTCCAATTATTTTACAAAAAAAAAAAAAACCCAAAAGGAAAATGAAGAAACAGACTCTTATCTATAGAGAGAAAACTGATCATTACTGGGGGGTTTTGAGTGGGGGTATGATGGATAGATGATGAATATTAAAGAGTGCTCTTGCTCTTGTGATGAGTACCATGTGTTATAGGTAAGTGCTGAGTCACTAAATTCCACACCTGAAATTAATATCATACTATATGTTAACTAAGTGGAATTTAAATTAAAACTTTATTTTAAAAAAGAGACGAAGATGGAAGGGAGCTCACAAATTGAATATCCTCCCTCCTGATCCACCACCAGACGTTTCCAAGACCTAGTGGCACACTTCATATGAACTTTTCAGAGATGTCCCTTTTGTCCAGCCAACCTGCTGTGTTTTTATGAATGTAATGTATCACCTTGAGCTTCTTCCCTTACTTCCCTGCTTCACTTCCCTTTCTCTCTTCCTGCCCTGATCTTACAAATTCTAACCCCAAATTTGTATGTAAGCTTTCTCTCAGACTCTGTTTTCTAGGGCTAAGGCATTTATACTTTCTGTGTTCACCTTAAGTTTAAACTAAATACAATGTATTAATTAATTTACTTTGGTTATCAACTTTTTTTTATTAATTAATTTATTTTCAGAAAAACAGTATTCATTATTTTTTCACCACACCCAGTGCTCCATGCAATCCGTGCCCTCTATAATACCCACCACCTGGTACCCCAACCTCGCACCCCCCCGCCACTTCAAACCCCTCAGATTGTTTTTCAGAGTCCATAGTCTCTCATGATTCACCTCCCTTTCCAATTTCCTTCAACTCCCTTCTCCTCTCCATCTCCCCCTGTCCTCCATGCTATTTGTTATGCTCCACAAATAAGTGAAACCATATGATAATTGACTCTCTCTGCTTGACTGATTTCACTCAGCAGAATCTCTTCCAGTCCCGTCCATGTTGCTACAAAAGTTGGGTATTCGTCCTTTCTGATGGAGGCATAATACTCCATAGTGTATATGGACCACATCTGCCTTATCCATTCGTCCGTTGAAGGGCATCTTGGTTCTTTCCATAGTTTGGCGACCATGGCCATTCCTGTATAAACATTGGGGTACAGATGGCCCTTCTTTTCACCACATCTGTATCTTTGGGGTAAATACCCAGGAGTGCAATAGCAGGGTCATAGGGAAGCTCTATTTTTAATTTCTTGAGGAATCTCCACACTGTTCTCCAAAGAGGCTGAACCAACTTGCATTCCCACCAACAGTGGAAGAGGGTTCCCCTTTCTCCACATCCTCTCCAACACATGTTGTTTCCTGTCTTGTTAATTTTGGCCATTCTAACTGGTGTAAGATGATATCTCAATGTGGTTTTAATTTGAATCTCCCTGAGGGCTAGTGATGATGAACATTTTTTCATGTGTCTGATAAGCATTTGTATGTCTTGATTGGAGAAGTGTCTGTTCATATCTTCTGCCCATTGTTTGATATGTTTGCCTGTTTCATGTGTGTTGAGTTTGAGGAGTTCATTATAGATCCTGGATATCAACCTTTTGTCTGTACTGTCATTTGCAAATATCTTTTCCCATTCCATGGGTTACCTCTTTGTTTTCTTGACTGCTTCCTTTGCTGTGCAGAAGCTTTTGATTTTGATGAAGTCCCAGAAGTTTATTTTCGCTTTTGTTTCCTTTGCCTTTCGAGACATATCTTGAAAGAAGTTGCTGTGGCTGATATCGAAGAGATTACTGCCTATGTTCTCCTCTAGGATTCTGATGGATGCCTGTCTCACGTTGAGGTCTTTTCCATTTTGAGTTTATCTTTGTGTACGGTGTAAGAGAATGGTCGAGTTTCATTCTTCTACTTATATCTGTCCAGTTTTCCCAGCACCATTTATTGAAGAGACTTTTTTCCACTGTATATTTTTTCCTGTTTTGTCGAAGATTAATTGACCATAGAGTTGAGGGTCCATATCTGGGCTCTCTACTCTGTTCCACTGGTCTATGTGTCTGTTTTTATGACAGTACCATGCTGTCTTGGTGATCGCAGATTTGTAATAAAGCTTGAAATCAGGTAACATGATGCCCCCAGCTTTATTTTTGTTTTTCAACATTTCCTTAGCAATTCGGGTCTCTTCTGATTCCATACAAATTTTAGGG
Organism: Mustela nigripes; assembly: GCF_022355385.1. Classification (NCBI taxonomy): domain Eukaryota; kingdom Metazoa; phylum Chordata; class Mammalia; order Carnivora; family Mustelidae; genus Mustela; species Mustela nigripes. Next base: position 265,115,532 of record NC_081557.1, on the reverse strand, counting down.
TTATTTGCTCCAGCTCTTTGAAGAATACTGGTGGAATTTTGATCAGAATGGCATTAAAAGTATAGATTTCTCTAGGCAGTATAGACATTTTAACAATGTTATTTATCTGATCCAAGAGCATGGAATGGTCTTCCATCTTTTGTGTCTTCTTCAATTTCTTTCATGAGTGTTCTAGTTCCTCAAGTACAGATCCTTTACCTCTTTGGTTAGGTTTATTCCCAGGTATCTTATGGTTCTTGGTGCTACAGTAAATGGAATCAATTCTCTAATTTCCCTTTCTGTATTTTCATTGTTAGTGTATAAGAAAGCCACTGATTTCTTCACATTGACTTTGTATCCTGCCACGTTGCTGAATTGCTGTATGAGTTCTAGTAGTTTGGGGGTGGAGTCCTTTCGGTTTTCCATATAAAGAATCATGTAATCTGCGAATAGAGAGAGTTTGACTTCTTCAATGTCAATTTGGATACATCCAATGATAAAAAGTTGATAACCAATCCAAATTGGTTATCAACTTTTTATCACTGGATTTTTTCAAGATAGGAATGGAGAGGACACCCAGTGCACGGTATTAGGGAAGGGGTAGTTCAAATCTCTTGGGTATTTAGATATTAATTAAAGCCATACAACTCCAAAGGCACCGCTTTTCAAATCCTAAATGTGATGTGGTAGTTTGCGGGAAAACAAGCCCAGTGTTCTCTTCCGGATGCAATAAGGTCATTATCTCTAAGATACTGTCACTATTGGTTTCCTCTTCCATATTAAGAATAGAAGCCCCAATTAGGGAAACCCTGTGGGAGGTTGATAAATTTGAATGGAAGAAAGTATAACCTTGCCTGCCCTTTCACAAGTACCTGCACTTAAGAAGTACAGTTTCAATTTCAGCACAGGAAATATCAATAGATACAATCTACATAAACAAAAGTTCTTTGGAGTTCTCAATAATTTATAAAAAAATAAGGGAATCCTGAGACTAACGAGATAATAGAAATGTCCAGTGCCCAGCACACTCTGGAACAAAGAAAGGTCCAGTGACCAATGTAACACTGGTGCCTGTGTTACAGCTCTTTACTGCACCCTATTTAGCCACTGTTTTAGGGTGCTTTGCAATTTGCAAACAGCAGGTAAAGAGGCAGATATATTGAGTTACCATGCATAACTATGCTTGATATATCATTTATATAATTAAGTACTTTTCTTTTAAAACTAAGGAAATTGTTACTTTGGGAGCTTAGCGCTTTAACATTTGTATTTCTAACCTTCTCTACTGGAAGACTTCAGTGTTCTTGATGCTTTTTTTTTTTTTTTCCATAAATGTGCCACACTTGTGTTCCATGGCACACTGAACTGTAAGACCATATGTATTACATCTATATTGAAAAGTTTGGTGTTTGAAGAGCAATGAAGAGAACTATTATGTAGAATGGCATTTGAGACTTCAGTCCCACTTATGGATATAATTTTAAACACAGATCTTTCCCACTCAAATATTTTCTCCTATAATTAGGGTAAAAGAATGGTACTTCAATATTTGATATGAATAATACCTAATTCTTATTTTCTCCTTTTAAAAAATTTTTGTCTACCATGAGTGAAGTCAAATAGCACTAAAAGTTTACAGCAATAAAGTATACCACATGCTGAAACCATTGGTATATAAATCTGGCTAAGATGTGGGACTCTAAGAGTATGAGGTGTTAATATTATTTAGCTATATGCTTCATAGAAATTGTCATTAGAATGTAGTTACTTTACATTTTTTTTCTTTTTCAGTTTAAACCCATTTAGCCAACGTGTAGTATATATCTAGTTTCAGATGTAGTGTTCAATGATTCATCAGCTGCATACAACACCCAGTGCTCATCACATCACATGTCCTCCTTAATGCTCACACCCAGTTACCCCAACCCTCCATCTACCTCCCTTTCTGCAACACTCAGTTTGTTTCCCAGAGTCAAGAGTCTCTCATGGTTTGTCTCCCTATCTGATTTCTTCCCATTCAGTTTCCTTCCCTTTCCCTGTGATCCCCTGTGCTATTCTTTATATTCCACATATGAATAAACCATATAATTGTGTTTCTCTGATTGACTTATTTCACTTAACACAATTCCCTTCAGTTCCATCCATGTCAATGTAAATGGTAAGTATTCATCCTTTCTGGTGGCTGAGTAATATTCCATCGTATATAGGAACCACATCTTTCTTATCCATCATCTGTTGAAAGATATCTCAGCTCCTTACACAGTTTTGGCTATTGTGGACATTGCTACTATGAACATTGGGGTGTGGATCTCCTTTTTCACTACATTTGTATCTTTGGGGTAAATGACTAGTAATTCAATTGCTGGGTCATAGGGTAGCTATATTTTTAACTTCTTGAGGACTCTCTATGTTGTTTTTCAGAGTGGCTGTACCATCTTGCCTTCCCACCAACAGTGTGAGAGGGTTCCCCTTTCTCCACATCCTTGCCAACATTTGCTGTTCCCTGTCTTGTTAATTTTAGCCATTCTGACTGGTGTGAGGTAGGATCTCATTGTGGTTTTGATTTGTACTCCCTTGATGGCTAGTGATGTTGAGCATTTTTTTTTTTCATGTGTCTGTTGACCATTTTTATGTCTTTTTTGGAGAAGTGTCTGTTTCTGTCTTCTGCCCATTTCTTGACTGGATTATTTGTTCTTTGGGTGTTGAGTTTGATAACTTTTTTATAGATCTCGGATACTAGTCCTTTATCTGTTATGCCATTTGCAAATACTTTCTCCCATTCTATAGGTTGCCTTTTAGGTTTTTTTGTTTGTTTGTTTGTTTGTTATTTTTACTGTTTCCTTTGCCATACAAAAGCTTTTTATCTTGGGGCACCTGGGTGGCTCAGTGGGTTAAAGCCTCTGCCTTCGGCTCAGGTCATGATCCCAGGGTCCTGGGATCAAGCCGCACATCGGGATCTCTGCTCGGTGGAGAGCCTGCTTCCCCCACCACCACACCCTGCTTGCCTCTCCCACAACTTGAGATCTCTGTCTGTCAAATAAATAAATCTTTAAAAATAAAAAAGCTTTTTATCTTGATGAAGCTCCAATAGTTCATTTTTGCTTTTGTTTCCCATTTAGAAATGTGTCTTGCAAGAAGCTGCTGTGGCCATGGTTGAAAATGTTGCTGCCTGTGTTCTCCTCAAGAATTTTGATGGATTCCTATCTCACACTGAGGTCTTTCATCCATTTTGAATCTATCTTTGTATGTGGTGTAAGGAAATGTTTCAGTTTCATTCTTCTGAATATGGCTGTCCAATTTTCCCAGCACCATTTGTTGAAGAGACTGTCTTTTTTTCTGTAGATATTCTTTCCTGATTAGTCAAAGATTAGTTGACCAATAGAGTTGAAAGTCCACTTCTGAACAGAGGTTGGGACGGGGACATGGATGATACATATGCTTAAGATGATGGAGTCAAGTCAAAGAATATGACCATATCCTGGTTCCCAAATCCTCAATGAATCTGTGTACATTTATTATTATCATTTTTTATTACATTATGTTAGTCACTATACAGCATGTCATTAGTTTTTGGCATAGTGAATCTGTACACTTGAAATTTTGGGTTAAGTTTCATAAGATGATAGCAATAATGACAGGCATTATTATTTTGTTGACCCAATCAACAAGTACCTGAGGAAGTCTATAGGAATGGCTGAAGATCTTGTTTGTGAACAGAGTAGAACCAGGACATTGACACTGAGTAAATTTGAAGGTCTTCTGGGAGAATAGACAGATTTTTCTCAAGTGGATGACCAAGAAATTAGTATCTCCAGATTTTAATTAGAAGAAGAAACTATAGAGGTGTAGTCTATTTTGTTGTGAAGTTGATAGGAAAGTTTATAGAAAAACAGAAGTTACAGTTGGCACTGGGAGTGATTGAAAGAACAATCTCAAAAAGAAGATGTGGCTTGGAGGGCGGGGGAAAGAAGTATGCAGGAAGGAAACGGGGATAAACACATAGGCAAAATAAATTTCCTGTAAGGTTCCTATTCCAGATCCTGGCAGAAATTCAAGAGAATGAAAAATTAAGATAAAGAGGAAGCTTATGGCTAAATGTAACTAGCTCTATAGTGTAAGTAAACCAACTTAAGGTTTTGTTTTTTTAAAGAGGGAATATTCAATAGACTCTGAGGTTAAGAGGTTAGCTGGGCCTCAGAAAGTGACAAGAATCTAAGTCTGGTAAACTGCCAGAACCATCTCATCTCTGTTTCTATGTATTCAGATAATTTTTGTCTGCTTTCCTAGGCTATTGATGGAATACAGCCACCCCACACTTCTTAAGCTTACAAATTAAATTTCCATCCACTTAATAGGCTGACTTAATTCCATGTCCCTGGAGAGCACCTGATTGATCTTTTTTTGGATTAGATGGAGTCTACCTAGCCTCAACTAATACTGGAGAGACACAATTATGTAACATAATTATGACTTCCAGGAGCTCACACTTAAAATGGGAAGAGACAGTTTTAAGAGAAAAGGGGATTATTATATGCTGCATAGATATCCCAGTTATCTATTATAATATAGTGCTGAAACCAGAGATATTTGGTAAGATATGAACTGGTATGGTTCTAGTCTCCAGGTACAGCTCTAGTTGATCCTCTCCTCTCATTGGATTTTACATTTAGTTCAGTTTGTACAAGTGGGTGACCTAGAAAGAGAAATGGAACATGGAAAGGTAAGTCCAACTCCCAAGAGTTGCATCTATGTTATGTAGAGGAGATGTTTCAGTAAAAGAGGCAGGGGAGAGGTTGGAAGGAAGGGAAGAACTGCACAGACATCAAGAGCAGAGATGATATTGTTTCCTTCACCAACAAAGATCTATAACTGGGCACTACTGCTATGACAGGAAAAGAAATGTGTAGATCTTAGCCCCAGGATCACAAAATTTGATAAAGGCAGAAAATGGTGTTTTAGAAGTATCCAAGAACGGACTCCATAATTTTGAAGTATCTTTTTGTAAATGCCACAGGAAAAAATTCTTTTATTTATTTTTTAATTTTTTTAAAAAAATATTTCAAAATTTAAATTCAGTAAGTAGGGCCCATGATATGATGAGCACTGGGTGTTACACACAACTGATAAATTATTAAATACTACATCTGAAACTAATGTGCTCTATGTTGGCTAACTGAATTTAAATAAAAAATTAAATAAATAAATTATCCAATATATAGTACATCATTAGTTTCAGATGTAGAGTTCAGTAATTCATCAATTGCATATAAAATAACTTTAAATTAAAAAAAATGGTAAACCCCTTGGAAGAGGTCCTCTAGATCTGGTAAAATAGCATATAGCCATGGAAATAACCCTGCATTTGAAATGAATACGCCAGACTTGGAATTCTAGCTGCACAACTTGTGTTACTGTGAGCAAGCACTATTTTTTTTTAAGCACTAATTTTTTATAAAGAAGCTAATGGCAGATAAACATTTTTTTGACTTATGACTTCACATGGTTGTGAGACTCAAATTAATTAGCATAATAGCAAGTGGGAATCAGGTGAACTCAATGTAAATTTTAATAATGACCCAGAAATTGGAGGAGAAATATTCATATAACTGATGGAGGGGAAGACTCTCCCTCTAGCTAATAGTCCCTTCTTTAGCAACTGAATGCCTTGGGACTGGGGAACAGAACTAGGGTCTTTTTCAGGATGGAAAAAAGCTTTGAAATTTTCTTTTATAAAAAGTATATTCCGTAATCATCAAGCGGGCCTCTCTGCAGGATTTTTGGAAGCACAAGACCAGGTAGAAACACTGGGAAGCTTGAGTGGTAGGCAGGACCAACTTGGTCAAAAGTCCATGGAGCTCACAGAACAGCCTGTTGGTTTGGGTATAGAAAAGTCTGTCCCAAAGCCTGGACTTTGGGGGCGGAGGAAAGGAGCAGAGAAGCCTGTGTTGGGAGGGCGATGTCCTAGAAATAAGTGCTTGGGGACTTTTTGTTTGGGTGTACATCTGTTTGATCTAGACGTCAGCAGGGCCACAACAGGAACATCCAAGCACCCACTGGCTTGCCGTCTGCAAGAAAGAATCTTGCAGGAACTCTGCTTGCTAGTTTCAGCTCTTCCAGGAGCTGGTTGGATTTCATCGGGCAAACCTCTTGCACCCTCTCAGGATCAAACCACCCACCTTGCTTAAGTTTTTATCTTATATTTATAGTCAAGAATATGGGATCCTTGCTTAAAAGAGGACATAGCTGGGGCAGACAGAGCTTGAACTGTTGAGCTGTCCAGGCCAACAGAACAACTCTGTAATTCTCTGAGTAATCTACTAGCTAGAAATATGGTCCTCTCTGAGAGTGTTCAGTTCAAACAAGTGCTATAGGGCCATATAACAAAAATTCTCAGGATGCTCTTGCCCCACCCTCTGCTATCTTAGCTCCCTTACAAGACCCCAAGCAGTAGGGACATGAATAATAGATATTGTACACACCAAGATGGTTGGTGAATGATCTAATCACTGGATAGGGATGGTCTCATAAATGCAATCATGCCTTGTTTATTTTAAAAGAGGAAAGAGGCAGGAAGGATTAAAGCAGGAGAATTGGGGAAGGATGAATATTATGTTTAGAATAAAGGTTTTAAAATCCACTCTGAGCCAAAAGGGGAATCCCACTCTTTTTGCATGAACTTACTTCCTCTTTTACATATTTGGGAGGACGGTGTAATTAGCTAAGGACACTGAGCAGCCTCAAGGAAAGCATTTGGAAGTCCCCTCTGGCCCTCATTTCAAAGGGAGCCTCTTAGTTTGGCTCAAAGTTCTTACCACAAATGTGCTGAATCAGGCCCTGGATGCCTTCTGTCTGCCAGCACGAATGGGACTCTTGGAGGTACCCATTAGCAGGAAGTCTAATTCACTTTCTGGTAAGAACAATAAAGGGAATGACCCTAAATTTCGGATTATACAAGCAAGCTCATATGATGGCTTGTCAAATTCTATTTGTACATTTGAACTTCTGTTCCAATCATTGCCACCTCTTTGCTAATCAAGGGGCTATATCCTCGTAAACAAAAATAGGTTAAGCATCAAAAAGTAGATGTAGTGAGAGTCAGACCAAACACTGCTAAAAGAAATCTTATTTAATCACTATCTAAACATTCAAAATCACATTAACATGCCATATCCTTAGTTTTCACCCCATATCATTACTCGAGTATTGTCTGTCTGCCCAAAGACTTATGGAGAACAGCAAAGAAATAAATGTGCTTCCAATCTAAGCATGATCCCTTCCTCAATCCTCTGTCTAGTTCTGACATCTCTACTTCATTCAACATGGACCATCACTATTACTAAGCTTCCCAAAGCCACCTCAACACTGTCACTCAGGGTCCTTTCCGAAGGTTTACGTCCTGTCTCAAGGGAGAGTGCCCTCATTATAACAAGCTCCCTCTTCTCTGTGTTCATATTTCTCCCCTAGCAGGCCCAGGACCCTCAGGATCCATTCCAAGGTATGCTTTCCTGGTTCCTGACTGCATGTGAGCTAAGTCCTGCAATTCCTTTGACATTCTCATCCACCTTAACAGAGCCAGCACTGACTCAGAAGGGTTCTGCTAAGTTTTGACCCTAATTATAGGTCTGGTGGACAGGAAATTAAGTGGGGTACTGATGCTGACAAGGGCATATGTCTTATTGGCCCGTGTCTCATTTGAGGTTTCTGCATAATCTTCAAGGAAGAGAGGGAGCTCTTCCTTCTAAGTAGGGGTTGAAGTACTTTTGCAGACCCCGGGGGGTTCAGGGGATCAGGAGATTCAAGTTTCTCAAGTCCACCTCCCCAGATATCACTATTCCAAATCTCAAGGTCTTGCTCCTTCCCTGTTATGGCCAAAACTCTGGTGTAGGATTTTTACCAGCTTTTCTCTCAAGTTCTGCCTCTGTTAAAATTAATTCTTTTATCTGATCTTTAGATGTAGGTTCAAGACTAGAGTGAAGCAAATGAAACACTTAAGGTACAACATTTAAGGAAGTGCTTATTCTTAGGGTCATGCACACACTGATGTTTTACTAGTAGAACCACAAGTTAATGTGCCTCCTAAAATTTTGTGCCCTAGGGGCTTCACTGTAGACCTGGACCTATTCAGCCTTGCAGATGCAGAATATATGGGTCTTTATTTTTATTTTTTAAAATTGAAATATTATTGACATACAATATTATATTAGTTTCAGATGTCCAACATTGTGATTTGACATATATATACATTACAAAATTCTTACCATAAGTGTAGCTACCATTCATCATCACATAAAATTTTAACATCTTATTGACTATATTTCCCACCTAGTGTATTACATCTCTGTGATTTTTTTTTTTTTTTTTGTAAGTGGACATTTGTACCTCTTAATTCCTTTTGCTTGATTGGTGCCCCTTCTTCATCTCTCTGGAAAACACTAGGTTGTTCTCTGTATTTATGCATCTATTTCTGTTTTGTCTTATTTGTTTTGTTTTTTAGATAGCATGCATGAGTGGAATTGTACAGTATTTATCTTACCCTGACTTATTTCACTCAACATAATATCTTCTATGTCCATACATGTAGTTGCAAATGACAAATGGCAAAATGGCATTCTTTTTTATGGATGAATAATATTCTATTGTGCATTATATATATATATATATATATATATATATATATATAATCTCACATCTTCTTCATTCATTTATCAGTGGACACTTGGGTTGCTTCCATATTGTCACTATTGTAAATAATGCTTCAATAAACATAAAGGTGCATATATTTTTTCAAGTTAGTGTTTTTATTTTCTTTGGGTAAATACCAGAAGTGGAATAGCTGGATTATATGGTAGTTCTGTTAATTTTTCGAGGAACTTCCAAACTGTTTTCCACAATGGCTGCACCAATTTAAATTCCCACCCACCAATTGTGCACAAAGTCTACCTTTTCACCACATTCTTGGTTAACACTTTAATACTAGCCATTCTGACATATGTGAGATGATATCTCACTGAGGTTTTGATTTGCGTTTACCTGATGATTAGTCATGTTGACCATCTTCTCATGTGTCTCGTGGCCATCTACATGTCTTCTTTGGGAAAATGTTCAGGTTCTCTGCTCAGTTTTAATCAGATTGTTGGAAATTTTTTTGGTGTTAAGTAGTATGAGTTCTTTAAATATTTTGGATGTTAACTCCTTAACATATATGTCATTTGAATATCTTCTTCCACTTAGTAGGTTGCATTTCATTTTGTTGATTGTTTTCTTCAACATGCAAAAGCTATTTAGATGTAGTCTTATTTGTTGCCCTTCCCTGAAGATCCAAAAAATATTGCTAAGATCAATGTCCAAGAGCTTATTGCTTATGTTTTCTTTTAGGAATTTTATGGTTTCAGTTCTCACATTCATGTGTTTAATACATTTTGAAGGTATTTTCTGTATGGTATAAGAAAGCAGTTAGTTTCATTCTATTTCAGGAAGCTCTCCAATTTTCCCAGCACCATTTATTGAAGAGACCATTTTTCCCCACTGTGTACTCTCACCTCCTGTATTACAGATCAATTGATGATATAAATGTTACTTTAATTGTGGACTCTCTATTCTGTTTCATTGTCCACTTTTGTGCCAGTACCATCCTGTTTTGTTTACTAGAGCTTTAGAGTATAATTATGAACCCCCCACCTTTGTCCTTCTTTCTCAACCTTGCTTTGGCTATTCAAGATCTTTTGTGGTTCCATACAAATTTTATGATTATTTGTTCTAGTTCTGTGAAAATCATTGTTGGTCTTTTGGTAGAGATTGGATTGAATCTGTAAATTGCTTTGGGTAGTATGGTCACTTTAACAATATTAATTCTTCCAGTCTATGAGTATTGTATATCATTCCATTTATTTGTGTCATCTTCAGTTTCTTTGACAAATGTCTAACAGTTTCAGAGTACTAGTCTTTCACCTCTTTGGTGAAATTTATTCCTGGTGTTTTCTTCTTTTTGATGCAGTTGTAAATGGGATCATTTTTTTAGTTCCTCCTTGTGGTAGTTTGTTATTAGTGGTAGTTTGTTATTAGTCTATAGAAATGCAACATATTTCTGTATATTTTGTATTGTAACTTTACTGAATTCATTTATCAGTTCTAATATTTTTTTGGTGAAATCTTTAGGCTTTTTTATATAGTATCATATAATCTTCAAATAATAACAGTTTTACTATTTCCTTGCAAATTTTGGATGTCTTTTACTTCTCTTTCCTGTCTGATTGACATGACTAGAACTACTATGTTGAATAAAAGTGGTCAGAATGGGCATCCTTTTCTTACTTCTGGTCTTAAAGGAAGTGCTTTTAGCTTTTCACCAATGAGTATGATGTTAGCTGTAGGTTTGTCATATATGATCTTTATTATGTTATATTCCCTCTATACTCACTATGCTGAGAATTTCCACCATGAATGAATGTATTGTGTCAAATGCTTTATCTGCATCTATTAAGATGATTATATGCTGATTATTCTTTTTGTTAATGTGGCGTAATCACAATGATTGATTTGTAAATACTTAACTGTTATCGAATCCCTGGAATATATCCCACTTGATCATGGTAAAGGATCCATTTTATGTATTGTTGAATTCAGTTTGCTAATTTTTTTTTGCTTTTTTAAAAATTTTAATTTTATTTATTCAGTGTTCCAAGATTCATCGTTTATGCACCAGATCCAGTGCTCCATGCAATATGTGCCCTCCTTAATATCCAACACCAGACTTAACTAACCTCCCGCCACCTTTCCCTCCAAAACCCTCAGTTTGTTTCTCAGAGTCCACAGTCTCATGGTTCATCCCCCCTCCGATTTCCCCCAACTCACTTCTCCTCTCCTTCATCCAATGTCCTTCATGTTATTCCTTATGCTCCACAAGTAAGTGAAACTATATGATAATTGACTCTTTCTGCTTGACTTACTTCACTCAGCATAATTTCCTCCAGTTCCATCCATGTGGATACAAAAGTTGGGTATTCATCCTTTCTGATGGAGGCATAATACTCCATAGTGTATATGGACCACATCTTCCTTATCCATTCATCCATTGGAGGGCATCTTGGTTCTTTCCATAGTTTGGCGACCATGGCCATTGCTGCTATAAACATTGGGGTACAGATGGCCCTTCTTTTCACCACATCTGTATCTTTGGGGTAAATACCCAGGAGTGCAATGGCAGGGTCATAGGGAAGCTCTATTTTTAATGTCTTAAGGAATACCCATACTGTTTTCTAAAGTGGCTGCACGAACTTGCAATCCCACCTACAGTGTAAGAAGGTTCCCCTTTCTCCACATCCTCTCCAACACATGTTGTTTCCTGTCTTGCTAATTTTGGCCATTCTAACTGGTGTAAGGTGGTATCTTAATGTGTTTTTAATTTGAATCTCCCTGATGGCTAGTGATGATGAACATTTTTTTATGTGTCTGATAGCCATTTGTATGTCTTGATTGGAGAAGTGTCTGTTCATATCTTCTGCCCATTTTTTGACATGGTTATCAGTTTTTTGTGTGTTGAGTTTGAGAAGTTCTTTATAGATCCTGGATATCAGCCTCTTGTCTGTCCTGTCATTTGGAAATATCTTCTCCCATCCCATGGGTTGCCTCCTTGTTTTGTTGACTGTTTCCTTTGCTGTACAGAAGCTTTTGATCTTGATGAAGTCCCAAAAGTTTATTTTCACTTTTGTTTCCTTTGCCTTTGGAGATATATCTTGAAAGAAGTTTCTGTGGCTGATATTGAAGAGGTTACTGCCTATGTTCTCCTCTAGGATTCTAATGGATTCCTGTTTCATATTAAGGTCTTTTATCCATTTCACGTTTATCTTTGTGTACAGTGTAAGAGAATGGTCGAGTTTCATTCTTCTACATATAGCTGTCCAATTTTCCCAGCACCATTTATTGAAGAGACCCTCTTTCTTCAACTGTACATTTTTTCCTGCTTTGTCTAAAATTATTTGACCATAGAGCTGAGGGTCCATAATGGGGCTGTCTACTCTGTTCCACTGGTCTATGTGTCTGTTTTTATGCCAGTACCATGCTGTCTAGGTGATCACATCTTTGTAGTAAAGCTTGAAATCAGGTAACATGATTAAACCAACTCCACAAACAAGAAGGGAAATAATCAAAATTAGAGCAGAGATCAATGAGATAGAAACTAGAGATACAGTAGAATGTATCAATGACTAGAAGCTGGTTTTTTGAAAGAATCAATAAGATCGATGGCCATTGGCCACAATAATTCAAAAGAAAACAGAGAAAGCTCACATTAATAAAATTATGGAGGAAAGGGAAAGATCACAACTAATACCAAGGAAATAGAAATAATCATCAGAAGTTATTATCAACAGTTATATACCATAAGTTAAGAAACCTAGATGAAATGGATACATTCCTGGAAAACTATAAACTCCCAAAATTGAACCAGGAAGAAATTGGCAGCCTGAATAGACCAATATCGAGAATGAGATTGAAGCAGTGATCAAGGTGGCTCAGTGGGTTGGGCCGCTGCCTTTGGCTCGGGTCATGATCCCAGGGTCCTGGGATTGACTCCTGCATCGGGCTCTCTGCTCAGCAGGGAGCCTGCTTCCCTCTCTCTCTCTCTCTCTGCCTGCCTCTCTGTCTACTTGTAATCTCTGTCTGTCAAATAAACAAATAAAATCTTAAAAAAAAAATCCCAAAAACCAAGAGCCAAAAACCTGATAGATTCCCTGGGGTAATTTTAACAAACTTTCAAAGACAAAATAACACCTATTCTAGTCCCATCCATGTTGCTAAAAAAGTTAATCCTTTCTGATGGAGGCATAATACTCCATGGCACTGCCCTGACTGAAACCCCATGTTCCCTTACCACTGCCAAGTGCTCTGTGACCCCAACGTCTGCTGAGCACCGGAACCGTGCCTATCCTGGGAAGCAAGGCTCAGGGTGCAAGGCCAGGTGCGTTGGACATCTGGAGATGCAAGGGTCATCGAGTACCCCCACCCAGCTGGCCTGGACCTCCCAGGGTCCCGCTCAAGGCAGGGTTGAGCCAGAGGACTTGGAGACATCAGTGGAGACCAAATCAGGGCATGGAAATCAGTGGGCCCCTTCAACTTCTCTCTCCCTCTGCTTGTTCTTCCTGGTTGTTCCCTGGGACAGAGGTCCAGCCTGTCCTTGGATAGAGCCCTGGCTTGAGTCAGTGGGTGGGAAGGAGGACAAGGAAGGTTAGGGTTTGAGTTAGGGGTATGGGTTAGGGTGAGGGTTATAGTTAGGGTCAGGGTTAGGGTCAGGGTCAGGGTCAGGGTTAGGGTAAGATTTAGGGTTAGGGTCAGGGTCAGGGTCAGGGTCAGGGTCAGGGTTAGGGTCAGGATTAGGTTTAGGGACAGGGTCAGGGTCAGGGTCAGGGTTCAGGTCAGGGCAGGGTTAGGTTTAGGGACAGGGTCAGGGTCAGGGTTCCGTTTAGGTTCAAGTTTAGGGTCAGGGTCAGGTTTAGGATAGAGTCAGCGTTAGGGTTAGGATTAGGGTCAGGGTAAGGTTCAGGGCCAGGGTTAGCTTTAGGGTCAGGGTCAGGGTTTGGTTTAGGTTCAAGTTTAGGGACAGGGTTAGAATAGGGTCAGCGTTAGGGTAAGTGTTGAGGTCAGGGTTAGGGTTAGGGATAGGGTTACGTTTAGGGTTAGGGTTAGGGTTTGAGTTCAGGTTTAGGATTTGAGGTTAAGGTTTGGCTTCACGTTAAGATTCGGGGTAAGGATTATGGGTTAGTGTTCCGGTTCCGGTTCGGATTCGCCTTAGTATTAGGGTTCTGGTTCGGGATAGGATTAAGCCCTGAATAGTGGCTCAAGGCAGGTCCATCTGTCCTCCCAGTGCTGACCTTTCTTCTCCTTGCCCCTCTATCACCAAGGATCCTCTCTATGTCCTCCTTAAACTATTATGAATGTCCCCAGGAGTAGGGTGGCAGGAGTGGGGTTCAGGCGGGCCTGCTGTGATCCTGTGTCCCAGAAAACACAGAGAAAGTAGTCCCAAGACATAGTATCATGAGGACGGGGAGGAGGATCCCCTCCATCTCCTTGGGCACGAACTATTCCATTCCCTGCTGTCTCCACCACTGCTGTGCCCAAACTATGGAAAACACATCCGAGGCAAACCGAGCCAGAGTTTCTGGGGGTGAGTCCCACGCTGAGCCCTCCTAGGTGATAGGTGGACCTGTGGCCTGGTATGGGTGCCGCTCACTGTTGTCTCAGACAGGGTGCCTGTCTGCATTTCCCTGGTTTCTGTGTGGGCCAAAGTATGAAATAGCCGTGTCCTGTCTGGGGACCAACTATGGTGTCCCAACAGGAACAGGGGCCTTGGCCCCGAGATTGTGCCCAGAATTCCTAAAGGGGTCCCTAGGATGACATCCCCTCCATTGGGCATAATCCACTGGGCGTCTAAACAACCAAGAAGGGAAATTCTATGTCAAACACAGAGAAGAAACAAAAACCAAACCAAATCCAAGCCCAACCAAGGGCCCTTTGAAATTAGGTGCAGACACAAAGGCA
>NC_081557.1:264901855-264906644 GCF_022355385.1 Mustela nigripes | reverse complement strand
GACCACGATCAAAGTGGTGGGAATCTTGTACAAGACCGCAACAAGAACCGGGACGGCCATAGAGCCGGGATTTAACAACACCACAACAAGAAGCGGGGTGGCCATAGAGCTGGGATTTTCTTATCGCTTGTGAAATTAACCTAAGCGGCCAGATGGGTTCTGAATTATCAAAATCTAGATTGGAGGGTTCTTTAAAGGACCTTCTCAAAGCCAACGGTGCACCTCTGAAATCAAAAACCGCCAGAGCATTTCTAACTACAGTGGAAACCGTTGCACCTTGGTTTTTGGACGAGGGTTTGTTAAATATTCCGGAATGGGACCATTTAGGAGAGGATCTTAAGAAAAGAGATAAAAGCCGCCCGGAACATTAGCTATATGGACTCTGGTCAGAGGATGCCTTGGGGGACATAAGCCGAGATGTGAGTCAGCTATTCAGGAGGGAGCTGAGGCCCTTGAGGAAGTTAAAGAGGAACGGTCATCTCGTGCTTCAGAAAGAAATAGTTCTAGCGAAGAGGAAGAGGAATTGTCAGGGGAGGAGTTTGAGCGAAAGGTGGAGCAGAAACCTGAGCTGCAGATATGAGTGTTGGTTGCCTCGTCCCCTACCCCGCCCTTTGTGTTACCCCTGTAAAATTCTCTCAATTTAATAAGGCCAGGAATTCCTCCCAATGGCTCTCCCAGTATTTGCAGGGTGCTTGGTCTGACAATATTCAAAATTTCACTCAAATCCTTCTGGTTGAGATAACTCGAGTAAATAGTACGCATGTGCAACCAGCTTCCCTCCCAGAGCTATTTCAAACATTCAGCAATATGTTCCAGTTCACCAAACAATGGGCTGGCACAATTGGTCTTCTTGTCCTCCTTCTTATTGGCATTCTGCTTCTATTCAGAAAAAGTTCGCCAATGGAGAACACAGCAGCGAGAGCAGAGCCGAGCTATAATACAAGCCCTTATGTCAATAGAGGCTGGGACATCGCCCCAGATATGGCTAAGCATGCTAGATCGGTAGTCAAAGACGGGTAAGATCAGTAGAGAAACATACCAACCTAAGACAGGACAGAGATCATCGATATCTTGTGTCTGATGACGGGTAAGGATGTTTTCTGCTACTGACAACCTAAGACAGGCACGATATCTGCCATAAAACAAAAAAGGGGGAGATGTCGGGGACCGCCTCCAGCCGGGAAAAGTCCCCGCCATTACAAGATGGCGCTTGGCTCACTGCCAGCAAAATATGCTGCAAGTAAACAACGTTCTGGTGAAGCCCGCCTAAAGGAGGACATAGTCATTGGCTGTTTCAAATTTAATCAGCATAGTAACAGGACTCTCATTGGCTCTCCCCATTGCTTGGCCCCTTATTGGTCACCCTGCTGCATATAAGCTAAGGAAGTTGACGAAATAAACGGGATGAAGCATTAACACCATACCAGGCTGATTGTCGTTCTTGCGGGCCGAGGGCGACAGGTTGGTGCAGCCACTTTGAAGAACAGTGTAGAGATTCCTCAAGAAATTAAAAATAGAACTTCCCTATGACCCTGCAATTGCACTCCTGGGTATTTCCCCCAAAGATACAGATGTAGTGAAAAGAAGGGCCATCTGTACCCCAATGTTTATAGCAGCAATATTAAGACTTTTTGAGTAGTTATAGATGTACACAAAAAATAAAGAGTAACCTTCTCAGCCACCTCTCTCCAAGTTTCACCGATTATTAACACCTTGAATTAGTGTAGTACATTTGTTGTATTGATAAGCCCATATTGGTACAATACATGATTGGAATGGCATTAAAAGTATAGATTGCTCTAGGCAGTATAGACATTTTAACAATGTTTATTCTTCTGCTCCAAGAGCATGGAAAGGTCTTCCATCTTTTTGTGTCTTCTTCAATTTCTTTCATGAATGATCTGTAGTTCCTAGAGTACATATCCTTTACCTCTTTGGTTAGGTTTATTCCAAGGTATCTTATGGTTCCTGGTGCTATATTAAATGGAATCAATTCTCTAATTTCCCTTTCTGTATTTTCATTGTTAGTGTATAAGAAAGCCACTGATTTCTGTACGTTGAATTTGTATCCTGACACGTTACTGATTGCCTATGAGTTCTAGTAGTTGGGGGTGGAGTCTTTTCGGTTTTCCATATAAAGAATCATGTCAGATGGGTGTTGGGGGGAAGGGGGTTGGGAGAAAGGGGGTGGGGTTATGGACACTGGGGAGGGTATGTGCTTTGGTGAGTACTGTGAAGTGTGTAAACCTGGCGATTCACACACATGTACCCTGGGGATAAAAATATATGTTTATATAAAAAAAAAAGAATCATGTCATCTGCGAAGAGAGAGAGTTTGACTTCTTCATTGCCAATTTGGATACCTCTTATTTCACTTTGATCACTGATTGCTGTTACTAGAACTTCTAATACTATGTTGAATAAGAGTGCTGAGAGTGTTCCTGCACGTGTTCTGGAGGTTTCTGGAAGTGGAATCCCTCAATAGATGCCTTTGTGTCTGCACCTAATTTCAAAGGGCCCTTGGTTGGGCTTGGATTTGGTTTGGTTTTTGTTTCTTCTCTCTGTTTGACATAGAATTTCCCTTCTTGGTTGTTGAGACACCCAGTGGATTATGCCCAATGGAGGGGATGTCATCCTAGGGACCCCTTTAGGAATTCTGGGCACAATCTCGGGGCCAAGGCCCCTGTTCCTGCTGGGACACCACAGTCGGTCCCCAGACAGGACACGGCTGTTTCCTCCTGTGGCCCACACAGAAACCAGGGAAATGCAGAAAGCTGGAAGACACACCACGGAGGGCAAAAGCATCGCTCACAACCCTAGGCCAGAGAAAGGTCTCCCATGGGTCTGCTACAAGTCACTGGGTCCCACAGGGACAGAGACAGGGACAGAGACTAGACACGTGCAAGTTCAAGGGGGAGGAGAGGCACACAGGGAGTATGTGTCCAGAGATGCAGGGGTTCCAGGGGAAGGACTCAGGCAAAGGAAACCCTGGGGAGGCAGTGCTGGTCACCCTCCGACTGGCAGGTGTCTGGTCTGGGGACCAGCAGCCCTGGGGAGAACGTGAGGAAGCAGAGGTCCGATGCAGGGCCCCTGGAGAGAAGGCGGACAGGCACCCCTGTCTGGGACAACAGTGAGTGGCGCCCATCCTAGGCCACAGGTGCACCTATCACCTAGCAGGGCTCAGCCTGGGACTCATCCCCAGAAACTGGCTCAGTGGGTCCCGGATGTGTTTTCAGTAGTAGTGGGCACAGCAGTGGTGGAGACAGCAGGCAATGGAACAGTGTTCGTGCCCAAGGAGATGGAGGGGATCCTCATCCCAGTCCTCATGACACAATGTCCTGTAGCTACTACTACTACAGAGGGCCAAGGAGAAGGAAGATCAGCACTAGGAGGACAGATGGACCTGCCCCGAGCCACCATTCAGGGCCTAATCCTAACCCGAACCAGAACCCTAATACTAAGCTGAATCTGAACCGGAACCCAAACCCGAACCCATAATCCTAACCCCGAACCTGAACGCGAACCCAAACCTTAACCTCAAATCCTAAACCTGAACCCAAACCCGAACCTGAAACCTAACCCTAACCCTAACACTAACGCCTAACCCTGACCAGGACCCTCACTGTGAGCCTGACACTAACCCGAACCACACCCTGATGCTGAACCTGACCCTAACCCGGACCCAAACCCTGACCCCAACACTGACCCTGACCCGATCCCTGACCCTGACCGTAAACCTAACACTGAACCGGACCACGAGCCTGACCTAACCATGACCGTAACACTGACCACGACGCAAACCCTAAACATAACCCGGACCCTAACATGTACCCTGACCCTAATCCTAACTCTGATTCTAACCGTAACCCTAACACCAACCCTGACCGTAACCCTGACCCTAACCCTGTCTAACCCAACACTAACCCCAACGCTAACACTAACCCTAAACCTAACCCCAACACCTAATCCTGACCCTAACCCTGACCCTGACCCTAAACTAGAACCTAAACTGAACGCTGACTCTGACCGAAAACCTAACCCTGGCCCTGAATTGAACACAGACCCTGACCCAGACCCAGTCCCTAAAAATAGCCCGACCCTAACCCTAACCCTGGCCTAAACTGGACCTTGACCCTAACCCTGACCCTAACCCTAAAACTTACCCTAACCCTGATCCTGGCTATGACTGTAACACTGACCACGACGCTGACCATAACCCTGACCCTGACCCTAACACGGACCCTGCCCCTAAACCTAACCCTCATTCTAAACCTAACCCCAACCCTAACCCTAACCCTGACGACAACCCTGTCTAACCCTACCCTAACGCCAACCCTAACACTAACCCTAACCCTAACCCCTAACCCCAAAGTCTAACCCTGACCCTGAACCTAAACCTAACCCTGACCCTGACCCTAACCTGGACCTAAACTGAATCCGGACCCTGACCCTCACCCTAACACTGGCCCTGACCTGAACTCTGACCCTGACCCTGACCCTGACCCAGTCCCTAAACCTAACCCTGACCCTCACCCAAACACTGGCCCTGACCCTGACCCTGGCCCTGACCCTAACACTAACACTGACATTACCCTAACCCTGACTGTAACACAGACCACGACGCTGACCCTAAACCTAACCCTGACTCTGACCCTAACACGGACCCTGACCCTAAACCTAACCCTGATTCTAACCCAAACCCTAACCCCTACCCTAACCCTAACCATGACCCTAACCCTGTCTAACCCTATCCTAACCACAAAACTAACACTAACCCTAACCGTAACCC
>NC_081557.1:264900212-264901755 GCF_022355385.1 Mustela nigripes | reverse complement strand
CTGTAACACAGACCACGACGCTGACCCTAAACCTAACCCTGACTCTGACCCTAACACGGACCCTGACCCTAAACCTAACCCTGATTCTAACCCAAACCCTAACCCCTACCCTAACCCTAACCATGACCCTAACCCTGTCTAACCCTATCCTAACCACAAAACTAACACTAACCCTAACCGTAACCCCAAACCCAAACCCTAATTCTGACCCTAACCCTAACCCTGACCCTGACCCTGACCCTAAACTGGCACCTAAATTGAACCCTTACTTTGACCCTACACCTAACCCTGGCCTTGACCTGAACCCTGACCCTGACCCTGATCCTGAACCAGTCCCTAAACCAAACCCTGACCCTAACACTACCCTGGCCCTGACCATGACCCTGACCCTAACCCTGAACCTAACCCTAAAACTTACCCTGGCCCTGACGCTGACCCTGACGCTGACCCTAACCCTAAAACTTACCCTGACCCTGACCCTAACCCTAACTATAACCCTCACCCTAACCCGAACCCCTAACTCAAACCCTGACCTTCTCAGTCCTCCTGCCCACCCACCGACT
Organism: Mustela nigripes; assembly: GCF_022355385.1. Lineage (NCBI taxonomy): Eukaryota > Metazoa > Chordata > Mammalia > Carnivora > Mustelidae > Mustela > Mustela nigripes. The sequence continues at coordinate 264,901,192 of NC_081557.1, read as the reverse complement.
CAAGCCAGGGCTCTATCCAAGGACAGGCTGGACCTCTGTCCCAGGGAACAAGCAGGAAGACCAAGCAGAGGGAGAGAGAAGTTGAAAGGGCCCACTGATCTCCCTGCCCTGACTTGGCCTCACCGGATATCTCCAAGTCCTCTGGCTCAAGGCCACATTGAGCAGGACCCTGAGATGGATTCTGAATTCTAGGCCAGCTGGGTGGGGGGTTCTCGATGACCTTTGCATCCCCAGATGTCCAACCCGCCTGGCCTGGCACCCTGAGCCTTGCTTCCCAGGATAGGCGCAGTTCCGGTGCTCAGCAGATGTTGGGGTCACAGAGCACTGGGCAGTGGTGAGGAAACATGGGGGACCAGTCGGGGACAGCCCCATGGTGGGTCCGCATCCACCACAAGGCTGGGTCAGGGGACAGGTGCTGTGTGCAGGTCTCCTGGGCACACCTGGCCCTCTCGGAATGGAGGTCTGTGTGCCTGGTGCAGCTTTCCTCCACCTCCACCTACCCCGGGAGGAACGGCCAGGTTCAAGCATTTCCATGTCCAACCCTCAGGGACAGTTGGGAACCTAGGACAAAAGACGGGTACAGAGTCGAAGGAGCAGAGCTTCCCTCCAGTCCTAGGCAATTCCTGACCCTCCCATGAGGTTTGCTTGGAGGGTGAGAGCTCCTCAGATTCTTGGGGAGAGCTACCCACCCCATCCCATGTGGGGACATGATCTCGGGCATCCCCAGACAGCTAGAGGCATAAGTGTTTGAGCACACGCACACACACACACACACACACACACACACACACACACACACCACTCTGCCCAGCTATGGGTCAGAGGGGAGACACCCTGGGACAATGGTGGGTAACTAGGGGGAAAGAAGAAAGAGTTTGGAGACAGCTGGGCCATGGGGTCAGGGGCATCAGGACTCCTGGCCAGGACCGAGATCCAAAGCATGGGGAGGGGAGACAGGACAGGCTGATGGTCAAGGGGTC
>NC_081557.1:264883405-264897212 GCF_022355385.1 Mustela nigripes | reverse complement strand
TTCTTGTTGCGGTCTTGTACAAGATTCCCACCACTTTGATCGTGGTCCCTTCCCCGCTTACATGCGGTTTTTCTCCTTGCAAGGTTTACTACTCATTAATGATTCCAGGGTTTTGGCACCATTTGTCGCCCTCGGCCCGCAAGAACGACAATCAGCCTGGTATGGTGTTAATGCTTCATCCCGTTTATTTCGTCAACTTCCTTAGCTTATATGCGGCAGGGTGACCAATAAGGGGCCAAGCAATGGGGAGAGCCAATGAGAGTCCTGTTACTATGCTGATTAAATTTGAAACAGCCAATGATTATGTCCTCCTTTAGGCGGGCTTTACCAGAACGTTCATTGTTTACTTGCAGCATATTTTGCTGGCAGTGAGCCAAGCGCCATCTTGTAATGGCGGGGACTTTCCCGGCCGGAGGTGGTCCCCGACACCAACCTGCATTCCCACCAACAGTGTAAGAGGGTTCCCCTTTTTCCACATCCCCTCCAACACATGTTGTTTCCTGTCTTGTTAATTTTGGCCATTCTAACTGGTATAAGGTGATATTTCAATGTAGTTTTAATTTGAAACTCCCTGAGGGCTAGTGATGATGAACATTTTTTCATATGTCTGATAGCCACTTGTATGTCTTCAGTGGAGAAGTCTCTGTTCATATCTTCTGCCCATTTTTTTATATGATTGCCTGTTTTGTGTGTGTTGAGTTTGGCCACAGTCACCAAACTATGGAAAGAACCAAGATGCCCTTCAACAGATGAATGGATAAGGAAGATGTGGTCCATATATACTATGGAGTATTATGCCTCCATCAGAAAGGATGAATACCCAACTTTTGTAGCAACATGGACGGGACTCGAAGAGATTATGCTGAGTGAAATAAGTCAAGCAGAGAGAGTCAATTATCATATGGTTTCACTTATTTGTGGACCATAACAAATAGCATGGAGGACATGGGGAGTTAGAGAGGAGAAGGGAGTTGGAGTAAATTGGAAGGGGAGGTGAATCAGACTATGGACTCTGAAAAACAATCTGAGGGGTTTGAAGTGGCGGGGGGTAGGGGTGGGAGGTTGGGGTACCAGGTGGTGGGTATTATAGAGGGCACAGATTGCATGGAGCACTGGGTGTGGTGAAAAAATAATGAATATTGTTATGCTGAAAATAAATAAATAATTTTTAAAAGTCTTAATATTTTTAAAAACTGGAGATAAAATAAAGATTTTTCAATACAAATTAAAACAACAGCAACAAAATCAAGTGGCAGGTAGGATTTGGCCCTTGGGCTTAGTTTGTCCATCCACTGTGTCCCCCATACACACACACACACACACACCCTATCCATACCTCATACAACATCCAGGACAAGGTCTTCTTTCCAGTTGTGATATGAATGGCCCAGGCACCAAACCCTATCATGGTATCTCGGACAATTCATGGTACCCAATGTGTCAGTTTGAGTCCTCCAGGAAACAGAGGCTGAGATCAAATTAAGAGTGTAAGAGGCTTAAGAAGGGAGCAGCACCTATAAAAACTAGAGAGTGGCATGCAGGATTGGGCAGGAAAAGGTTTTGGACCATATCACATTACTGATGAAATCCTGGATAACTCAAGGGGACTCTGAAATGAAGATTACCCGCTAGAAGAGTTCCTGGTTGGTCAGATATGGCCAGGCAGGCCCTAGTATCCATATTGTCCTAACTAATTGGGTAGAATCTAGTCTGATATTGGGGTGTACCCCAAGGGCACTGCAGAGAGGATGTTAACAACTGCTCTCCTTGGAGGTCCTTGGTAAATTCTTTCTTGAATGGAGATCTGAATGGGGTGTTTCCATGGCAGCACAGGGTGCCAGTTTCTTTGGTTTTTGTTTTTTTTTCCCCAGTTTTATTGAGATATAGTTGGCTTATAACACTGTATTAGTTTAACAATAATTTGATATATGATATATATTATATAAAAATGATTACTGCAATAAGTTTAATATCTGTCATCTCATAGTTACAATCTTTTTCTTGTGATGAGAACTTTTAAGATCTACTCTCTTGGCATCCTTCAAGTTTGCAATACAGTATTGTTAACTACAGTCACCATGTTGTACATTACATCCTCAGGGCAAATTTATCTTATAAATTTGAACTTTGAATCACCTTTACTCATTTTGCTTACCCCAACTCCTCTACCTCTGGTAACCACCAATATGTTCTGTTTCTATTAGCATTTTTGGATTCCACATATAAATGAAATCGTATCATATTTGTCTTTCTCTGTTTGACTTATTTCACGTAGCATAATGCCTTCAGGTCCATCCATGTCATTACAAAAGGCAGGATTTCCTTCTATTTATGGCTTATTAATATTCATGTGTGCATGTGTGTGTGTGTCCTACATCTTATTATCTATTCATCCTTTCATGGAGACACTTAAATTGTTTAACATTGCATGAATATGAGAATGCAGATCTGTCTTTGATACAGTGATATCATTTTCTTCACATACATACCTAGAGGTGGAATTGATGAATTGAATCATAGTTATATTTTTAATATTTTTTAGGCTCCATTCGGTTTTCCAAAGTGGCTGCTCCAATTTATATTCTCACCTACACTGCACAAGTGTTCCCTTTTCTTTACATCCTTGCCAACACTTATTTTGCTTGTCTTCTTGACGATAGCTCTTCTAAAAGATGTAAAGTGATAGCTGCATTCCCCTGATGATTAGTAAGATTGAGCACTTTTTTCATATACCCGTTAACCATTTGGAAATCTTTGGAAAATTTCTGTTCAGTGCCTCTCTTCATTTTAAAATCGTATTGTTTTTTCCATTCAGTCCTATGGCTCTTTATGTATGCATTTTGGATATTACCCCTAGCCCTTACATGTGTTGCAACTATTCTCTCCCATTCTGCAGGCTGTATTTCCATGCTGTCAATGGTTTCCTTTACTCTGCAAGAAATTTTTTTTTTAATTTATTTTCAGTGTTCCAGAATTCATTGTTTATGCACCACACCCAGTGCTCCACGCAATATATGCCCTCCATAGTACCCACCACCAGGCTCACCCAACCTCCCACTACCCCCACAAAACCTTCAGTTAGTTCCTCAGAACCCACAGTCTCTCATGGTTCATCACCTTCTCCAATTTCCCCAAACTCCCTTTTCCTCTCCATCTCTCCATGTCCTCCATGTTATTCCTTATGCTCTACAAATAAGTGAAACTGTATGATAATTGACTTTCTCTTCTTGACTTATTTCACTCAGCATAATCCAGTCCCATCCATGTTGATACAAAAATTGGATATTCATCCTTTCTAATGGAGGCATAATACTCCATAGTGTATATGAACAATATCTTCTTTATCTGTTCCTCTGCTGAAGGGCATCTTGGTTCTTTCCACAGTCTGGTGACTGTAGCCATTGCTGCTATGAACATTGGGGTACATATGGCCCTTCTTTTCACTACATCTGTATCTTTGGGGTAAATACCCAGGAGTGCAATTGCAGGGTCATAGGGAAGTTCTATTTTTAATTTCTTGAATCTCCACACTGTTCTCCAAAGTGACTGCACTAACTTGCATTCCCACCAACAGTGTAAGAGGGTTCCCCTTTCTCCACATCCTCTCCAACACATGTTGTTTACTGTCTTGTTAATTTTGGCCATTCTAACTGGTGTAAGGTGATATCTCAATGTGGTTTTGCTTTGAATATCCTGATGGCTAGTGACGATGAGCATTTTTTCATGTGTCTGTTAGCCATTTGTATGTCTGAGAGAACTTTTAATTTAATTTTTTACAGTATGAATACATTTATTCTTCTGTAAATGATATTCACAATTACAGCCCCGTACCTCCTTGGCATCCTAAGTAATCAAAGAAGAACTTTTAATTTTATATGCTACATATTTATTTCTGATTTTGCTGCCTTTACTTTTGGTGTCATATGCAAAAAGAATCATTGTCTAGATCAATTTCAAGGAGCTTACCTCCTATGTTTTCTTCTAGGAATTTTGTGGTTTCAGGTCTTATTTTCAAGTTTTTAATCTGTCTTGGGTTGATTTTGGATATGATGTAAGATAAAGGTCCAATTTCATTATTTTTTCATGTGGTTGTCCAGTTTTGCTAGCACTATTTATTGAAGAGATTATTCTTTCCCCATCGAATATTCTTAATTTCTTTGTCATAAATTAATTGACTATATACGTGTGGATTTATTTTAGGGCTCCCTATTGTGTTCCATTGATCTATATGTCTATTCTTATGCTAATACCATGCTGTTTGGATTACTATAATTTTGTAATATAGTTTTAAGACAGGAAATGTTATTCTACTAGTTCTGTCCTACTCAAGATTGCTTTGCTATTCAAGGTTTTTCGTGGTTCCATAAGAATTTTTGGATTGTTTTTTCTATTTCTGTGAAAAATGCCACTGGAATTTTTTAAATTTTATTAGCCAACATATAGTATAACATTAGTTTCAGATGTAATGATCAATAATTTATAAGTTACATATAACTAACACCCAGTGCTCATCACATCTCATGCCCTCCTTAATCCCCATCACCCGGTTGCCCCATCCCCCAACCCATCTCCTCTCCAGCAACCCTCGGTTTGTTTGCCACAGTCAAGAGTCTTCATGGTTTGTCTTTCTCTGTGATGACTTCCCTTTCAGTTTTCCCTCCCTTACCCTATAATCCTCTGCGTTGTTTCTTATAGTGCACATATGAGTGAAACCATATGAAAATTGTCTTTCTCTGATTGACTTATTTCACTTAGCATAATATCCTTCAGTTCCATCCATGTCAGTGTAAATGGTAGGTATTCATCCTTTCTGATGGCTGAGTGATATTCCATTGTATACATATACCACACATCTTCTTTATTCATTCATCTGTCGAAGGATATCTTGACTTCCTCCACATTTGGCTACTGTGGGAATTGCTGCTATGAACACTGGGGTACACATGTCCATTCATTTCACTACATCTGTATCTTTGGGGTAAATGACTAGTAATGCAATTGCTGGGTCATAGGATAGCTCTATTTTTAAATTCTTTTTTAAAAAATTTTTTTACATCATTTTTTTATTTATTTTCAGCATAACAGTATTCATTGTTTTTGTACCACACCCAGTGCTCCATGCAATCCGTGCCCTCTCTAATACCCACCACCTGGTTCCCCCAACCTCCCACCCCACCACCACTTCAAACCCCTCAGAATGTTTCTCAGAGTACATAGTCTCTCATGGTTCACCTCCCCTTCCAATTTCCCCCAATTCCCTTCTCCTTACTCCCCATGTCCTCCATGTTATTTGCTATGCTCCACAAATAAGGGAAACCATATGATAATTGACTCTCTCTGCTTGACATACTTCACTCAGCATAATCTCTTCGAGTCCCGTCCATGTTGCTACAAAAGTTGGGTATTCATCTTTTCTGATGGAGGCATAATACTCCATAGTGTATATGGACCACATCTTCCTTATCCATTCGTCCGTTGAAGGGCATCATGGTTCTTTCCACAGTTTGGCGACCATGGCCATTGCTGCTATAAACATTGGGGTACAGATGGTCCTTCTTTTCACTACATCTGTATCTTTGGGGTAAATACCCAGGAGTGCAATTGCAGGGTCATAGGGAAGTTCTATTTTTAATTTCTTGAGGAATCTCCACACTGTTCTCCAAAGAAGCTGCACCAACTTGAATTCCCACCAACAGTGCAAGAGGGTTCCCCTTTCTCCACATCCCCTCCAACACATGTTGTTTCCTGTCTTGCTAATTTTGGCCATTCTAACTGGTGTAAGGTGGTATCTCAATGTGGTTTTAATTTGAATCTCCCGAAGGCTAATGATGATGAGCATTTTTTCATGTGTCTGATAGCCATTTGTATGTCTTCATTGGAGAAGCGTCTGTTCATATCTTCTACCCATTTTTTGATATGCTTGTCTGTTTTGTGTGTGTTGAGTTTGAGGAGTTTTTTTTATAGATCCTGGATATCAACCTTTTGTCTGTACTGTCATTTGCAAATATCTTCTCCCATTCCATGGGTTGCCTCTTTGCTTTCTTGACTGTTTCCTTTGCTGTGACATGATTATTTATATGCAACGCCCAAAAGACTCCACCCCCAACTACTAGAACTCATACAGCAATTCAGTAATGTGGCAGGATACAAAGTCAATGTACAGAAATGAGTGGCTTTCGTATACACTAACAATGAAAATACAGAAAGGGAAATTAGAGAATCGATTCCATTTACTATAACACCAAGAACCATAAGATACCTGGGAATAAACCTAACCAAAGAGGTAAAGGATCTGTACTCGAGGAACTACAGAACACTCATGAAAGAAATTGAAGAAGACACAAAAGGATGGAAGACCATTCCATGCTCTTGGATCGGAAGAATAAACATTGTTAAAATGTCGATACTGCCTAGAGCAATCTATACTTTTAATGTCATTCCGATCAAAATTCCACTGGTATTCTTCAAAGAGCTGGAGCAAATAATCCAAAAATTTGTATGGAACCAGAAGAGACCCCAAATTGCTAAGGAAATGTTGAAAGACAAAAATAAAACTGGGGGCATCACGTTACCTGATTTCAAGCTTTACTACAAAGGTGTGATCACCAAGATAGCATGGTACTGGCATAAAAACAGACACATAGACCAATGGAACAAAGTAGAGAGCCCAAATATGGACCCTCTACTCTATGGTCAAATAATCTTTGACAAAACAGGAAAAAATATACAGTGGAAAAAAGACAATCTCTTCAATAAATGGTGCTGGGAAAACTGGGCAGCTATATGTAGAAGAATGAATCTCGACCTTTCTCTTACACCATACACAAAGATAAACTCAAAATGGATAAAAGACCTCAACGTGAGACAGGAATCCATCAGAATCCTAGAGGAGAGCATAGGCAGTAATCTCTTCGATATCAGCCACAGCAACTTGTTTCAAGATATGTCTCCAAAGGCAAAGGAAACAAAAGCCAAAATAAACTTCTAGGACTTCATCAAAATCTTTTTTTTAACTTCTTAAGGAACCTCCATACCATTTTCCAGGGTGGCTATACCAGTTTGCATTCCTACCAACAGTGTAAGAGAGTTCTCCTTTCTCCACATCCTCGCCATTCTGACAGGTTTAAGATGGTATCTCATTGTGGTTTTGATTTGTATTTCCCTGATGCCAAGTGATATGGAGCATTTTTCATGAGTCTGTTGGCTGTTTGTAGGTCTTCTTTGGAGAAGTGTCTGTTCATATCTTCTACTCATTTCTTGACTGGATTATTTGCTCTTTGGGTGTTGAGTTTGATAAATTCTTTATAAATCTTGGATACTAGCCCCTTATCTGTTATGTCATTTGCAAATACCTTCTCCCATTCTGTAGGTTGCCTTTTAGTTTTGTTGACTGTTTCCTTTGCCATGCAGAAGCTTTTTGTCTTGTTGAGGTCCCAATAGGTCATTTTTGCTTTTGTTTCCCCTACCTTTAGAAATGTGTCTTGCATTCTCCTCTAGGATTTTGATGGATTCCTGCCTTACATTCAGGTCTTTCATCCATTTTGAGTTTATCTTTGTGTATGGTGTAAGAAAATGGTCCAATTTTATTCTTCTGAATGTGGCTGTCCAATTTTCCCAACACCTTTTGTTGAAGAGACTTGTCTCTTTCCATTGGATATACTTTCCTGCTTTGTCAAAGATTAGTTGACCATACAGTTGAGGGTCCATTTCTGGGTTCTCTATTCTGTTCTATTAATTTATATAAAATATCATGTCATCTGCAAATAAAGACAAGTTTACCTCTCTCTTTCCAATTTTGGATGTCTCTTATTTTATAATTTTAATATATTTTTATTGCCTAGTTGTTATAGGTATGAAGTTATGACTTCCAATTTCAATATTGAGTAAAACTGGTAAGAATGTGCATCTTTTTTTTTTTGGAAATTTTTAAAAATTTCTTTTCAGTGTTCCAGAATTCATTGTTTATGCACCACACCCAGTGCTCCATGCAACACATGCCCTCCATAATAACCACCACCAGGCTCACCCAACCCCATCTTTGTATTGCTTCTGATCTTAGAGCAACCATTGAATATGATGTTAGTGTGGGCTCATCATATGATCTGTATTATCTTGAGGTACATTCAGTTTATATCCACTTTTTCTAGAATTTTTATCATAAATGGATGCTGAATTTTTAAAATGCTTTTTCTGCATCTATGAAGAGGACCATATAATTTTTATCCTTTATTTTGTAATGAGGTGTGTCAATTGATTGATTTGAGGATTTTAAACATCCTTGCATTCCTGAAATAAATACCACATGGTTATGGTGTATGATCCTTTAAATGTGTCATTTAATATGGCTTACTAACATTTCAAGAAAATTTTTACATCCACCTTTAACAGTAATATTGGTTTATAATTTTCTTTTAATCAGTGCTCTTATCTGGCTTTGCTATCAGGGTAATGCTGGCCTTATGAGTTTAGAAGTGTTTCATCTCTTCTATGCTTTGTAATAGAATTGAAAATATTAATTCTTGAGAAGAATTGAAAATATTAATTCTTCTTTGAATATTTCATAGAATTCACTAGTGAATCCATCTGTTCCTGAACTTTTCTTTGTTGGAATATTTTTTATTATGGACTCAATCTCTTTACTAGTTATTGGTCTATTCAGATTATTTCTTCATGATTCAGTCTTGGTAGATTGTATGTTTCAGGGAATGTATCAGTTTCTCTAAGTTGTCCTGTGTCTTCCAATATAATTGTTCAGAGTATTCTCTTATTATCTTTTGCATTTCTGTGGTATCAGTTGTAACATGTCCTCTTGCATTTATAATTTTTATTTGAGTCCTCATTTTTTTTTTGGTAGGTCTAGCTAAAGATTTGTCTATTTTGCTTACCTTTTCAAAAAAGAGCTTTTAGTTTCCCTGATCTTTTCTTTTGTATTTTAAATCTTTATTTCATTTATTAATGCCTTCCTTTTACTAACTTCAGGTTTGGTTTGTACTTTTTCTAGTCATTGAGATGTAAAGTTAGGTTGCTTATTAGAGAGCTCTCTTGTTTCTTAACTTAGTCATTTATCTCTATGAACTTACCTCTTAGAACTGCTTTTGCTACCTCCCTTAAGTTTTGGAATGTTTTATTTTCATTTTCATTTGCCTGAAGATATTTTTAACATCTTTTAATTTCTTCTTTGACCCATTGGTTGTTCAGTAGCAATGTAGTTTAATTTCCACATATTTTTGAATTTTTAAATTTTCTTCTTGTAATTGATTTCTAGTTAATCTCACTATGCTTGATATGATTTCAGTCTTCTTAAATTTATTAAGTCTTGTTTTGTGGCCTAATATATGATTTATCCTGAAGAATAATCCATGTGTGTTTGAGAAGAATGTGTATTCTACTTTGGGTATAATATTCTACAAATGTTTATTAAGGACATCTAGTTAACATGCTGTTTAAATATAATGTTATCCTCTTGAATTTCTGTCTGGATAATTTATGCATTGTGAGCAGGACAATGACTTCTCCTGCTATTATAGTTATTACTGTCTATTTTTTTCCCTTTAAGTCTGTTAACATTTCCTTATATATTTAGGTTATCCTATGTGGGTTGCATAAATATTAATCAATTTTATATCCGTTTGTTGAATTGATTCCTTTATCAATGCATAATGACCTTCTTTTCTTACAATCTTTGTCAAAACGTCTATTTTGTCTGACATAAGTATAGCTACCCATGCTTTCTTGTAGATTCCATTAACATGGAGTAGCTTTTTCCATTCCTTAACTTTCAACTTTGGTGTGCTCTTACATTTAAAGAGAATCTCTTGTAGGCATCATGGTTGCATCTTTTTCTTGTCTATTCAGCTATTCTGTGTCTTTCCATTGAAGAATTTGTTCCATTTACATTTAAAATATTTATTGATAGGTATGGACTTACTATTTTCACTCTGTTGATTTTTTCTGGTTATTTGTAATGTCTTTGTTTCTCCTTTTTGTTTCTTCCTGTGTAATTTGATTTTCTGTAATGATATACTTAGATTCCTTTCTCTTTATCTTTTACATTTTTACTATAGGCTTTTGTTTGTGGTTACCAAAGGCTTATATAAAATATCTTAAATTTGTAACAGTCTATTTTAAGCTGATAACAACTTAAGTTCAAATACATTCTAAAGTAAAACACATCCCTCCCACCACATTTTATGTTTTTGATGACATAATTAACATAGTTTTACCTTGAAAAAAATATTGTAGATAGTTATTTTTAGTACTTTTATCAATTTTTATATTAAACCTATAGGTGATTTATCCTCACCATTACAACATTAGAGTCTTCTGAATTTAATTATACCTTACTTTTACCAGTGAAATTTATACTTTTATATGTCCTATTATTAATAGTCCTTTAATATTTCTTGTAAGGCTGGTTTGGTGGTGATAAACTTTTTCAGCTTTTGCTTGTCTGGAAAACTCTTTATCTCTCCTTCAATTCAAAGGACAATTTAATTAGGTATTCTTGGTTGGCAGCTTTTCTTTCCTTTCAGCAATTTGAATATATCATGCCACTGTCTTCTGGCCTGCAAAGTTTCTGTTTAAAATCTACTCAGCCTTTTGGGGATTTCCTTTTTTTTTTTTTCCCCCTTGCTATTGTTAAGAGTGTCTCCTTGTCTTAACTTTCATCACTTTAATTGTGTTTCTTGGTGTGGGTCTCTTTGGATTCAACTTTTTAAAAACTATCTGGATTTCCTGGATCTGGATGTCTATCTCTTTCCCCAGGTTAGGGAAGTTTAGCCATTTATTTTCAAATAAACTTTCTTCTCCTTTCTCTCTTTCTCTCTCTCTGTAGGACTCCTGTAATGTGATCTTGGTCTGCTTAATTTTGTTCCATAAATCCTTTACAATATCTTCACTCTTTTATTCTTTTTTCTTATTGTTGCTCTGATTAGATGAATCCCTCTACTCTGTTTCTGAGTTTGTGATCCTTTCTTCAGTTTTATCTAGTTTGCTGTTGAACCCATGTACTGAGTTTTTCAGTTCAGTTATTCAATTCATTTGTATTCATCAACTCTGTGATTTCTGTTTGGTACTTTCTTATATGTTATATCTCTTCGTTGAAGTTCTTACTTTGTTCATGTATTATTCTCTTGCCCTTGGTATCTTAATGTTCATAATTTTGAACCTTTTATCAGATAAATCACATATCTCCATTTTGTTAAATCTGCTCCTTGAATTTGATCTTATTCTTTTTTTGGAGACTATTTCTCTGTTTCTTCCTTTTTCTTGACTCTTTAGTTGGTTTCTGCAAATAAGGTAAAACAGCTACTTCTCCCAATCTTGAAGGAGTGGATTCATGCAGGAGTGACTTCATAATGGCTTTATCTTTTGATTATGTTTCAAACCTTTGTGATTCCAAGCCACTTTCTTTGTCTTAGTGGAACCTAGTGGTTCTCATGTCTTGAGGGTGTGCCAAGATATGTTGGTGGCCCAAAGGGGAGAATCTCAGTCAGCACCTAGATGCTGGTTGATTGGAAACCAGACCCTCAGATAGAAGCTGTTAAAGTGTGCAAGCAGACCTCTTTCGAAGAAGGATCAGATCTAGGTGTTTATGTCTGTTCCCTCTGCACTAAGCCCTGAAGAGACAGCTGGTTAAGAATTGATTCTTTATTTGCTACAGTCTTATGGGACCAGCAAATATAAATCCTGCTGGCTACCAGAGCTGTGTAGAATAAGGAGTGCAGTCTCTGGGCAGCAGCCACAAAAGATGCTTCTCTAGATATGTGCACAACTCCTTTCAGGGAAATGCCAGTGACCCATAACAATACACAGAATATGGAGTTAACCCCCAATAGCTTCCCTTGTCTCTGGGAAGGAAAACAGTCATTTCTAGTTGAATGCTAAATTAAAAGACTGATTCTCAGACTGCAGCTTTTAAGATATTTAAATAGGTTTCTTTTCATTGAAAGACTTGAGATGGGCATTGCTAACATCTGTCTCTGTGCTGAGCCCTGGAGGGACAGCTATGCCAGGGTGGGGCACAGGGTGAAAGTATGTCTCAGCTGGTACTTCCCATTTAAATGTGGGTTTTCTTCTCATATTCTCAATGTGTAGGAATTGCTCAGCTAGTTTCTGGATTTCTTTTATGGGGAATTCTTCTGTGTGTAGCTGTAGATTCAGTGTGTCAATGGGAAGAGGTAAATTCAGGAGCTTCCTATGTCACCATCTTGAACTGGAACACTCAGCACAGGATGCCAGTTCCTTAAATAGTCTCCGTTAGCCTCTTAGTCAGAACTGTCTATTAATTTTAAATCTGCCTTAAAATTGAGGTAAAAGTTACCTTTATAAAGAATGAGAAAAGGCCAGTTCTAGAGGGGAGCAAAGACAGAATAGTCAACAGGATTCACTAACTCCTACAACATTGAAAAGAAAGACCAGAAAAAAAGACCACCAACTGAGGAATCTCAGCAAGGCTCAAACAACTTAAAGTGTACAAAGTGTATTAGAGCTGAATTTTTCTATTCCCTCACTAATGGAGGAAACTTGAAACATGAAATCCAAGTTCTGTGAGGTGAAAAATTCTCTTCATCTCTGGCCTCTCCTTTCACTACTGAATAATACTTTACTATGGTTTTATCACTTATCATGTACTTTTCGCTCACTCAGTTTTTGCTTATAGGTATTTTTCTGAGTGACCCCAATCTCCTGAACCTTGGGCCTGTGTCTTATTTGGGATTCCCTAAAAACAGAGTCTGAAATAAGGTTTCAGAATTACCTCCTAAATAAACTGCCTGCATGCAGGAAACAGGAGTGGAAAGGGGGAAGCCTGAGATAGGGGAGGATAAGGTATAGGAGACAAAGCTAATGTGAGATGCAGTGTTAAATCCTGCATTGCAGCTTTCCATTTTTCTGGAAAGATCTGCATACTTCTGAGACTTGCTCCCAGGAACAAGAACTCCTCAGTTCTTCCAGGCTGCACATACAAAAGGCATTGATTAGCAAATACCAAGCTCAACAGAAGAAGTCCAATGTGAGTCTGGAGAACACACTAATAAGAATGAGATACAATTGTTTCTTATAGGTATGAATGAAGCTGTAGGTGGCTGAGGGGGGTACCATGCCATTTGAATGGTGCAATGGCCCATTTGACCCAAACTCTAAGCATGCAAAATAAGGCATTCCTTTGGGTGAAAGGCATTTTTTAAGCAAAACACAGTGGTACACATAAGGGATGCCACACTGAGCTGAATATATGTTTCTCCAAAGGCTTAAGGGGATCAGAGGGAGTTCAAAAGGTTGGCAAGTTGGGAGGTATCTGAGAACAGAGTATTAAGAAAGCAAAACACTAAATTCAAGACCCTTGATAACATGTTTTACCCAGATCTGGTCCCACCATAGCATTTTCCAAGGTCATTACCAGGATACCCCCAAAGACCCATCTAGTCACTCCATGACAACTAAAAAGTTCCTTATGGACTGGGGGGCTGATTATTTTATCCCATGATCTGGCTCCCTGCACCCCCAGGAGTTTTTCTGTTTTTCTGTCAGAAAAACCCTCCCAGGGGTTTTCCTGTTTTTCTGTCATCCATCTGACTCTGAAATACAAATATCCAAGAAAGGCAACATTGGCCTTGCATCTTGTCATTAGGAGAAAACAGTGCCCATAATGCCCATTGCAATATTTTGTTTTATTTATTTTTTTTTAATTTTTTATTTTTTATAAACATATATTTTTATCCCCAGGGGTACAGGTCTGTGAATCACCAGGTTTACACACGTCACAGCACTCACCAAAGCACATACCCTCCCCAATGTCCATAATCCC
>NC_081557.1:264818784-264883005 GCF_022355385.1 Mustela nigripes | reverse complement strand
CCTATCAAAGTACCATCCATCTTTTTCAAAGAAATGGAACAAATAATCCCATTGCAATATTTTGGACAGACTTCAAAAATGATTTATGTCCTACAGTTGGATGTCTGGAAGGATTCCTGGTGCAGATGGTGAGGGAAAAGGAGCACCAATTTTTCTGGCCCCAACCCCCTGACGAGGGTTTTATAAGATTGTGACATAGCAGGTCTGTTTACCTTGGTTCCCTGATCACCATAGGGTATCTTATCAGGAGTGCTCCAGAGGAATTACTAATGTTCAAAACTTCTACACCTTAATGTGTAAACCCATGAGACCTACAAGAGTACATAGGTGCAATTTCTGCTTGCATAGACTAGATTTTATCATGAACAAAGTTGACTACACTAAGTTACGAGCCCTAGGATTCTGGGCCAAGTTATCTTATGCAATTAATTTATACATATGTTTCCTATATGAAGTCACCAATAATAGAACAGGCCAAGTCAGTCACTGATTGCCCTATGGAATTGTATACAAACTTTTAAATATGTATAGTCATCTATTTTAAACCAGTATTAACATCCATATCATATTTGTAGGACCATAGGACAAAATAATGGGAACCCAAGACCATAAAGTATTAATTTTTAAAAAGTAAAAGTATATTTAATAAGTGTTTAAAACCAGTTTCATAAGATAAACTACTATTCTACTAAGTTATTTTCTTAGATATTTTGACTTCTAGGGATTACTGAAGTTCATTGGCTTTGTATTTTAGAGCCAAAGTTGCTATGGTAATACCAACAGGTTATTTTCTTTTTGTAGCACATAGTATCTCTTGTGTCATAAGAGCCCTATCCCCATGACCACCATTTCTATTCTAGCAGACTCTAAAGCAGTACATACACGGCAGGGACTGTTATTCTTTTGATAAGATAGCAACCTCCAAGGAGGTGGACCCACCTAGGTGGGATTCTGAGCCATTGTCAGGAACTTCCCCCCTGAAGGTAGCTAAAAGATGCCAGGTGTCTTAACCAGAAAACAGAGATCAAAGAGATTAGGGACCATCTGTCTTGCTTACCTGTGGCCTACTGTGCTAGCTTGGTACATGTTTGAAGTATTATTTGTTTAGTGGGAGAGGGTAGGTCAACAGAGCCTTGAGCACTAGGGCTTTGAAATGCAGTCTCCACAATTATTCTGCTGACAGAACAAGTCTTTTTTCTCTGTCCTCTCTGGGATTGGTCCTCTTTTGAGACCTGCACTTGTTGGTCCAACTCTTGTTCTTCATTGGCTTGCCTTTGCTCTGATTTAGACTTTCAGAATCTCCTTCCCCGGGTTCTCTTTCTGCTAATCAGCCTTTGATTAAGTTAGTCAGCTTAGCCATTCTCCTCCCAAGAACTATCTTTACCCACAGTTGTAGAACCTAGATGTCCTACTAAGAAGTCCTGAATTAGTTATTGCTGATAATTTCTTCCCAGAAAGCCCTTCTCCAGAAGCCACATAGTTGTAGTTCCATCTAGTAGTAGTTCCATCTAGCTAAGGTGCCTCAGGGCTTACTGAGCTCCACTGTGTGATTAGACATTGCCATCTCCTGGTCAAAGCAACAAACTTGGTCCCAGTAGTCCACCCTTGGATTTATTGTCTTTAATACCCACCTATATTGTTAGCCAGGATTGGAGAGATGCTCCTGGCCCTCCCCCTGCCCTCCAACCCCACACATCTTATACAACACAAAATTTAGAGAATTACCTGCTAGCACTGCCCTGTAGATTCACCTAAAGACTTCATCTCCCTTGGAGTCCAAATGCATCTTCTCCACAGAGGGAAATCAACTCTAGATCTTGGACTTCATTCTTTTGTCTTCAACCTTGCTGGCCAAATGAGTCATCTAAAAGCAATCTTAAAAAGCACTGTCTTGATTTTGGGTGCATATTTTCTTCACATGGATTTCTAAACAGTTACCTAGTAACCAAGTTAGATTGGGTGTCTATATAGTAGCTTTTGGAGCTAGATTTCTGACAGTTACTCCATTTAAGTATAAAAGTCTCTTGTTGAGTTACTAATTTGTTTGGTAGATGAACTCTAGCAGACATAAAGAGTTTACTTTTCCAAAAGAGAAATTTGCCAAATGATATACTCAACATTTCTACCAAAGCTGAGGAGCTATCCATTCTAGTCTAAGTTTTAAGCCAGTTGACCCTATAGGTAGTATCTTCACTCATTCCTCATTCTTGGCCCCCAGTGGCACAAGGGATTCTCTTGGGTTGAGTTAGCTTTTGCTTGCAAAGTTTTCCAGGACCTATAGAATCACCAGCTTTACTTTAGGAATTCCTTTGGGATTACAAAATGAAACAATCTCTGCTCCTCTGGCCAGAATTACCCAGATACCAGAGCATAAGTATAGGCTCTGAAAACAGGCAGGCCTTCAAGGGTTAAAAGAAACTGTCAGAGGAAGGTTTCTAGAAGTTGGTAAAAAGAACCTGAAGCTTAGTTTCTAGTTCTGTAGAAACTTGGCTTCAGCTTATAACTGAGTATTCAGTAGAGTTGGGACATTAAAAATATCTAGTTTTTCCTTTGTGGACCTCCAAGTTTACTCCCAAACAATAGATAGGTGGAAATTCACCTGTATCAGAGGCCTTGGTTAAGCTTCTTTATTAACATAATACTGGATATTAACTTCAGTCCGTGCCCATTTGATTTTTTTTCAAGTATTGGATTAGGTTTGAACAAGCAAAACAACTTTCTAAATCCTTAATAGAGATTAATTACAAATCATCTGCTACTTCTTTCCAAATACTAGTTGGGAGAAGTGATGTTTGAGAAGAACTGACTTGAGGTCATGAAGCACATCCAATTCTTGTCATTCCACATTCCATCCTCAGATTGAACAGGACCCTCACGTACTTGGATAATATTTTCTTGGCCTCATACACAATCACGTTTGCTGTGCATGTTTTGGTGTTATGCCTTCAGCTTTCATCAAGGGATGCTATTAAAAAAACATGCTAATGAAATCCATTATTCTCTTTGTTCTAGGAACATGGGAGACATTGCCCACTTCATCCCTCAGCTCTTGCTCTAGAAAGCCCCTCATGAACATTTTCTGACAATGTTGGCTGCTAGGAAATGCTTTACATCCCTTGAGCAACAGCATAATTTTTTTCTCAGTTAATAAGAATCTAGTAACTGTCCCTGCTGGTACCTGCCTACCAGGAACTTAGAGCCATATTCAAAGGTCAGAGATTCAGGCTCCAATGGGAGTACATAGCTCATCTAGCACTGACAGAATTGTTTCCTAGATGGAGGTGGAGACCTCAGACCCTCCTGGGGGTCTGAACCTACAATGGGATGCCCAGAATAAATCTCAGTCCATGGGGCTTCTGGACTAAGTGCCCAACATTGATTTTTTTGGATGAAGCTTTCTCTGCCAGACTCTGGAGTTACTAAACTTGAAGCTTCTACAAAGTAATCCTTTGAGGTCCCTCACTTGAAGCTATCGTCACACTTCCTTTAAAAGCCAAGTTAAATTCCACAGGGTTGTTTTGTTTTGTCAAAGAAGGTAGAGAAGGGAGCACTGACTTCTAGCTATATGCAAAGGTACAATTTCACATGTGCCCTGGAATGACTGTTTCAGATTTTCCTATTCCAACCTTCTCACTTACCATTGTAAGCTGCTGCTTTCTGTTACTGATCCTGATGAGCTCATCACTTGTCACTCTGCTGCACACAGTTTTTTCTAGTGGTAACCTTCAAATGGATGTTGTCTTCTCAAATTCAGGAAGACAAAACTGATCACTATGCCCCCAAAATGTCAACCTTGCCACGGTGAGAATGTAGACATGCCCCCTTGAGTTTAGAGGCTCATCCTAGAAGCTGCTGCCCTGAATCCCATCTTCTCAAAAAAGGGCAGTCTTACAATGCTGTTGTTGCACAAAGAAGAGATTGGGTGCTCCCTTTTATTCCTACCTGTTTCCACATGGAACTCAGCAGCAGAGCTATGCCAAGCCTCCCCACTTTCCTTAATCCAGAAACATTGGTTATTTCTTACCCTAGAGTTAATGTGGAAATGTCTTTCTCCAGTTCCTCATGGTATAATCTCGTAAGATTACTACAGTGTGGTCTTGTGGTATCAGTGGTGTTTTGATATATTTCCTCAAACCTGGGTCATTTCATAATTTCATATTGGCTATGGTCAGGTTGTCACTTGATAAACGGTCAGGGTTTAGACAGAACAGAACCCATAATATGTAAATATGTTTATATGTAAATCTAAGTTAATACTCCCTATAATTGGTATATTATAGCATCCAAATACTATGTGAATTTAAAGTGATGATTATACCAACTGTGATTTATAACTTCAGTTTCACTAATAGTTTTTAAGTATGTATGTTGACATAGTAAATGAATTCTAACACAAGAACCACAGCGTCAATCTCCTTCATAATCTTGACTGCCATGACCCACCTCCACCAGACGGTATCATTCCATATGTCTATAGTTTGATTAATGAATCTTTATCAAAATCCCATAAATTACAATGATATTTATGGATTTTATGCAGTAAGGCCTAACTTTAATATCTTGGAATGAGATATTTCCTTAGCAGGAGTAACTAACATAATTATTGGCAACCAGCCTATAAAATCATACAAATATTATTTATGAACTGGCCAGTTGTGTTAGCACCATCATTTAGATATCCTTTGTGTTTTATAGCAATCTTCTGGATGTCAGGCTTTGGCATACATTTCCCAGAAAATTAAAATCTTTCACTTACCCTTAGGGCTTAATAATCAAATAAGCAATAATTATAAAATATATTTGGTTCATAGAGTTCATTCAAAAGAAGAATGGTCAACTTGAATTTATCTGGAATTACTCTATTGTCTTAAATTATGTAACATAAAATACTAACTTGGAATATAATTTTTATCAACATTTTATTATAGCCTGATTGAATCCCAAACAAGCCACCAGATTTAAAGAGATGCTAGATGATTAAAAGCAACCCCCCACCATCTACTAAATTGAGAACCAAGTTAATTTGCTCTCAAAATATCTCCCAAAGCCAAATCAACAGTGGACCTATCATCTTGTTCCTACTATCTGGGACAGATAACCCTTGGTCTTCCTCACCCTGGGCACTCTGGCAGGACAAGCAGGGGAAAAAAGAAGCTCAAGAACTTTATAAGGATTTTGCCAAACTTCTCTCTGAGTTGCACTCAGTCTAAAAATCTTCCATGCAACCTTACCTTTTTCTCCCTGAGGTTAGACATGCATCACAGCCTGACAGCTTCACCTGACTCCCTTTCCATTTCATAGGCACTTTCTCTAGTACATTTTTCTGCATATTTAATCCTATCTGTCTTGGCTTTGTTTCTCATGTGATATCACGAGTCATCTGAGGAAAAATATGACAATGGGGAGATTTGGAATGGGCTTTTTCACTGCCCAATGGGAAGAGAAGTTCTCATATTTGGTAGATTAAGCATGAAAAGAACCTGTCACAAGATGCTGGCTCACTTGATAAAGATTTCACCAAAGGAAACCTGAAAAATGCCCTGGTTTTGAGGGGAATGTTACAAGTGAAGTGATGCAGGCTTTGAAAATACAGAGGGAGAAAACGTACAAAGACTGCAGAGTTGACTACTTCAGAGTTGTACTGATATCCTGCAGCCGGCGAAGGAGAGACTGCGGGTTGTGAACAAGCAGTTTCTGAGTAAATGTGATTCATAGAGCCTCTGAGGTCATTCACAAAGGGGCCTGGAGCTCCTGCAGCAGAAAGGCAGGTACAGCTAAGCAATAGTCTACAAACCTAAATTGCTACAATCATAGCACTCCAGAGGCACTGGAATGCTCAGCCAGGTATCTTGTTAAGCAAAGATCAAGGTCCCTAGTGAGGAAAAACTGGAACTTTAAAATGTGAGATCTAGGGGCACCTGGGTGTCTTAGTGGGTTAAAGCCTCTGCTTTCAGCTCAGGTCATAATCTCAGGGTCCTGGGATCGAGCCCCGCATCGCTCTCTCTGCTCAGCGGGGAGCCTGCTTCCCCCCCACCCCCCCCACCCCGCCTGCCTCTCTGCCTACTTGTGATCTCTGTCTGTCAAATAAATAAATAAAATCTTTTAAAAAAATTTTTTTTTAAATAAAATAAAATGTGAAATCTACATATATGAACGGAAGATCTAGAGATGCTTTGGCTCCTCTCTCTTTCTCTCTCTCTCTCTGATCTGTCCATCCATAAGGAAAGCACATGTTCTTATCCATTCTGCTCTGCCATGGCATAAATTTTCAGGGGTTGGACCTTGATGGGGAATCCTGTAGCAACTATAGGAACCTGTGCCAAGTACACTTAATTTTGAGTGCATTATTTACAAGCCTTTGGACCAAAATTCTGCACTACATTTCTCCCAACAGCTTAATCAGCTAAAAAAAAAAAAAAAAAAAAAAAAAAAAAAGTCTTTTGATCTCCACATTACCAATTTCTACCTCTATATCCCAATCTGTTCTGAATTCCAGTGAAGAAGAGCAGTTACTATTCGTTGGGTCCTCCCTCAAACTCCAATATGGTCAGCAGAATTAGTGAAGTTAAACACCTGTTTTGTTTTGTTTACTATAGCAACATTTTGGTGTTTGGGAAGTGAAAATGAAAAGGAAGTGGCATGTTGTCAGTCCATTAGTAATAATGTGTCTCCATTCAGAGTTCAAGTACAGACAATAGACTCTACTAGTCCTTAAAGCAGAAAGGGGCTTAAAAGGGTGTCACATGATTTACAGAATTGGTGGAAGAAACAAACTCTAGAGTAAGGTTTCATGGTATGAACCACCAAGCCACAACAGAACTGAGTTGCAAAGGAAGCTGCTTATAATCAGAAAGCTATTTATATGTAGAAAGCTGGATGTTGCCTACTAATTTGTGAAGTGGTCACTACAGCTCCTGGCTATAAGACCAAACTATTTCTGTCATAATAAATATCAGTAAAATTGATTTTCATGTGTTTTGACGATATACTGCGGTACACTGTATGGCTAACATAACAAAATTTTAAAAACATGAAAAATTAAAATTAAAAAAATAATAAAAATAATAAATTAAAAAATAAATAAATAAATAATAAAAACATTGGGGTACATAACCACGACAAACCTAACTGACAAAAGAGGGAACTGTTAAATGTAAACACACATTTCTGAAGGGCTAATTTTCCCCTTATAAGGAGCTGCTACAACATTACTTTCTTTACTTTCTGAAGAACTTCCTGTTATCCACTACTACATTTACATTTTATGGTCAGGGGAAAGCTCAATATAAGATGAAAATTTTCTATGAGTTTTGAAATTTGGAAATTGATAATTACAAAACTGAGTGCCACTTTCAAGGTCTTTAATGAATAAATGTATTAGTTCATAACTTATATTTTTCTGTTTTTAGTTGAAATATAGTTGCCATGCAAAGTTACATTAGTTTTAGGAGTACAACACAGTGATTCAACATTTCTATGCATTGCAAAGTAATCACAATGATAAATCAGGGTATGGTCTGCCATCATATACACCCAAAGAACAAATAATCCAATCAAGAAATGGGCAGAGGACATGAACAGACATTTCTGCAAAGAAGACATCCAGATGGCCAACAGACACATGAAAAAGTGCTCCATATCACTCGGCATCAGGGAAATACAAATCAAAACCACAATGAGATATCACCTCACACCAGTCAGAATGGCTAAAATCAACAAGTCAGGAAATGACAGATGCTGGCGAGGATGCGGAGAAAGGGGAACCCTCCTACACTGTTGGTGGGAATGCAAGCTGGTACAGCCACTCTGGAAAACAGCATGGAGGTTCCTCAAAATGTTGAAAATAGAACTGCCCTATGACCCAGCAATTGCACTATTGGGTATTTACCCTAAAGATACAAACGTAGTGATCCAAAGGGGCACGTGCACCTGAATGTTTATAGCAGCAATGTCCACAATAGCCAAACTATGGAAAGAACCTAGATGTCCATCAACAGATGAATGGATCAAGAAGATGTGGTATATATACACAATGGAATACTATGCAGCCATCAAAAGAAATGAAATCTTGCCATTTGCGACAACATGGATGGAACTAGAGTGTATCATGCTTAGCGAAATAAGCCAAGCAGAGAAAGACAACTATCATATGATCTCCCTGATATGAGGAAGTGGTGATGCAACATGGGGGCTTAAGTGGGTAGGAGAAGAATCAATGAAACAAGATGGGATTGGGAAGGAGACAAACCATAAGTGACTCTTAATCTCACAAAACAAACTGAGGGTTGCTGGGGGGAGGGGGTTTGGGAGAAGGGGGTGGGATTATGGACATTGGGGAGGGTATGTGCTTTGGTGAGTGCTGTGAAGTGTGTAAACCTGGTGATTCACAGACCTGTACCCCTGGGGATAAAAATATATGTTTATAAAAAATAAAAAATTTAAAAAAATGTTACATATTATAAACTATATTACATATTATTAACTATACTCCCTATTCACATTGTTACATATTATTAACTATATTCCCTATTCACATTCCCTATTCATTGTTTCCCTGTGTCTTATTTATTGTATAGCTGAAAGTATGCACCTTCTGAATCTTTTCTCTATTTTGTTCACTCCCCTTACCCTCTAGCAATCACCAGATTTTTCTCTATATCTATATGTCTGTTTCTGTTTTGTTTTTGTAGACAGCAAATATAAATGAAATCATATGGTGTTTGTCTCTCTTGAACTTATTTTACTTAGCATAATAGACCCCTAGGTCTATCTACATTGTCACAAATAAGATTTCATTCTTTTTTTATCACTGAGTAATATTCCATTGTGTGTGTATGTGCATGCACATGTATACACCATCTTTTCCATTTATCTATCAAGAAACACTTAGGTTGCTTCCATATTTTGGGTGTTGTGCATACTGCATTGAATATAAAGAATATATCTTTTTGAATTAATGCTTTCATTTTCTCCAGGTAAATACCCAGAATTAGAATAGGTGGATTGTATGGTAGTTCTTTTTTTAATTTTTTGAAGTACTACATGCTATATCCCATAATGGCTGCACCATTTTGCATTTTCACCAACAGTGTGAGAGGTTCCCTTTCTTCACATCCTCACCAAGGTTTGTTATTTCTTGCTTTTTTGATAAAACCATTCTGACAGATGTAAGGTAACTTCTCATCATGGTTTTGATTTGCATTTCCTTGATGATTAGTGACATTACGACTCTTCTCATGTGTTTATTGACCATCCAAATGTCTTCTTTGGAGGTGTAACTGTTCAGGTGTTCTGCACATTTCTTTAAATTGGATTGGTTTTTGGGTTTTTTTTTTTTTTTGATACTGACTTTTTTTAAAATTTTTTCAATTTATTTATTTTCAGAAAAACAGTATTCATTATTTTTTCACCACACCCAGTGCTCCATGCAATCTGTGCCCTCTATAATACCCACCACCTGGTACCCCAACCTCCCACCTCCCCGCCACTTCAAACCCCTCAGATTGTTTTTCAGAGTCCATAGTCTCTCGTGATTCACTTTTGTGATATTTGTGTGTATTTTGGATACCAACCGCATGTAAATTATATTATTCACAAATATCTTCTCCCATATAGTAGTTTCCATTTTCATTTGTTGGTGGTTTCCTTTGCTGTGCAAAAGCTTTCTAGTGTGACATAATATGATTTGTCAATTTTTGCTTTTGTTGCCCTTGTCTGAAGAGACATTCAAAAAGTATCAGTCAAGCCAATGTTCATGAGCTTACTGCCTATAGTTCTCTTGTAGGGGTTCTATGGTTTCTGGTCTCATATTGAAGCCTTTAATTCATTTTGAATGTATTTTTGTATATGGTATAAGAAAATTGTCCAATCTCATTCTATTGCGTGCAGCTATCCAGTTTCCCCAGCACTATTTAATGAAGAGATGCTCTTTTCCCCATTGTATGTTCTTGCCTCCTTTGTCAAAGATTAACTGACCATGTAAGCATGGAAATAATGTTGGGCTCTCTATTCTGTTCCATTAATCTGTGTGTCTATTTTCATGCCTTACTTACTGTTTCAATAACTGTAAACTTTTGTATGTATATCTTGAAGTCTGGGACTGTGATTCAAGTTGTTTGTTTTCTTTTCAAGATTGTTTTGGCTATTTGGGTTCTTTTGTGATTTCATGTAAATTTTAGGATGATTTGTTGTAGTTATGTGACAAATGTCATTGGTATTTTGATAGGGATTGCAGTTAATCTGTAGATTGTTCTGGGTAGTATGGACAATTCAACAATATTCTTCCAATCCATGGGCATGGAATATTTTTCCATTTGTATGTGTCTTAAGTTTCTCTCATAAATGTCTTATAGTTTTAATGTACAGGTCTTTAACTTCTCGGTTAAATTTATTCCTAGATACTTTATTCTTTTTTAAAATTTAATTTTATTTTTTCAGTGTTCCAATATCCATTCTTTATGCACCAACCCAGTGCTCCATGTAATACCTGCCCTCCCTACTTGCCACCACCAGGCTTAGCCATCCCCCCACCTCCCTCCGCTTCATTACCCTGTTTCCCAGAATCCACAGTCTCTCATCTTTCATCTCCTCCTCTGATTTACCCCAATTCACTTTTTCTTTCCTTTTTCTAATGTCCTCCTTATGCTCCACAAGTAAGTGAAGTCATATGATAATTGACTCTCTCCGCTTGACTTATTTCACTCAGCATAATCTCCTCCAGTCCCATCCATGTTGATAAAAATTTGGGTATTCTTTTTGATGTAGTTGTAAATGAGATTGTTTTCATAATTTTTTTCTCTGCTACTTCATTATTAGTGTATAGAATACAACAGATTCTGTATATTTATTTTGTATTCTACAACTTTATTGAATTCATTTATCAGTTCCAATAGATTTTGGGTGAAGTCTTTAGGGGTTTCTATATATCTTAT
Organism: Mustela nigripes; assembly: GCF_022355385.1. Taxonomy (NCBI): domain Eukaryota; kingdom Metazoa; phylum Chordata; class Mammalia; order Carnivora; family Mustelidae; genus Mustela; species Mustela nigripes. The sequence goes on along the minus strand of NC_081557.1, from coordinate 264,872,074 downwards.
CTTGTCATCTGCAGAGTGACAGTTTTATTTCTTCCTCACAAATTTGGATGTCTTTATTTCTTTTTCTTGTCTGATTGATGTGCTTAGGACTTCCAGCACTATGTTGAATAACAGTGGAAATAATGGGCATTTTTGTCTTGTTCCTGATATTAGAGGAAAAGCTTTAAGCTTTTCATTGAGTAAGATGTTAACTACGGATTTGTCATATATGGTCTTTTTTATAATGAGGTATGTTTCATCTATATCTCCTTGTTGATATTTTTTTTATCATGAATGAGTGTTGTTATTGTGTCAAATGCTTTTTCTGTATTTGTTGAGATGATCATATGATTTTTATTCTTTTTGTTAATATGGCACATCACATTGATTAATTTGCAGATTTTGAAACTAATCCCACTTGATGGTATATGGTCCCTTTAATGTATTGTTGAATTCAGTTTGCTGTATTTTGTAGAGGATTTTTGCAACATTATTAATCAAGGATATTGGTCTGTATTTTGTATGTGTGTGCAAGCACGTGATTTTCTAGTCTGGTTTTGGTATCAGGGCAATGCTAGCCTTACAAAATGAATTTGGAAGTGTCCTTTTTATCCCAGTTTTTTTAAATAATTAGAGGAATCTTTAACTTTTCTCTAAATATTTGATAGAATTTATCTATGAAGCTCTTTGGTCCTTGACTTTTGTTTGCTGGGTTATTTGACTTCTGATTCAATTTCATGACCAGTGATTGGTCTTTGAGAGATTTTCTATTTCTTCTTGATTCAATCTGGGAAGACTGCATGTTTGTAGGGATTTGTCCATTTCTTCTAGGTTTTCCCATTTGTTGGTATATTATCTAATTATTTATAGTAGTCCATTATGATCCATTGTATTTTTATGCTATCTGCTATAACTTCTCCTCTTTCATTTCTGATTTCATTTATTTGGGTTCTCTTTTTCTTGATTAGTCTGGCGAACAGTCAATCAAGGTTATTTGTATTTTAAAATAACCAGCTCTTCATTTCATTGATCTTTTCTCTTTTCTTTTTTAACTTGTATTCCATTTATTTTTACTCCAATCATTACTATTTTCTTCCTTGTACTAGCTTTGGGCTTTTTTTGTTTGTTCGTTTTTTTTCTAGTTTCTTTAGATGTAAGGTTAGATTGAGATTTTTCTTGTTTCTTAAGGTGGTCCTATACCACTTAAGCTTCCCTTTTAGAACTTTTTGCTGCAACATTTTAGAATGTTGTTTCCATTTCAGTTTTTTCATGGTACTTTCTGATTTCCTCTTTGATTTCTTCATTGACTGTTGGTTGCTGAGTAGCATGTTGTTAGCTTCCATGTGTTTGGGTATTTTCCACTTTTCTTCTTGCTGTTGATTTCTAACTTCATACTGTTGTAGTTAGAAAGGATGCTTATATGGTTTCAATCTTAAATTTATCAAGACACATGTCTATCCTGGAGAACACTCCATGTGCACTTGAAAAGAATGTGTATTCTATTGTTTGGGGTGAGATGGTCTGTATACATCTGTTAGGTCCATCTGGTCTAATGTGTCATTCAAAGTCATTATTTCCTAAAATGAAACAAGATGGGATTAGGAGGAAGAAAAACCATAAGATACTCTTAATCTTACAAAACAAACTAAGGGTTGCTGAGGGGGGAGGGGGCATAGAAAGGGTGGTTGGGTTATGGACATTGGGGAGGGTATGCGCTACAGTGAGTGCTGTGAAATGTGCAAGCGTGACGATTCACAGACCTGTACCCCTGGGGCAAATAATACATTATATGTTAATAAAAATAATTAATAAAAAAGTCATTATTTCCTTATTGATTTTTCTATCTGGATGATCTATCCATTGATGTAAATGGGATGCTAAAGTCCCCCTGTTATTGTTGTATTACTGTCAGTTTCTCTCTTTTGCAGGCATGCTGATGTGTAGGCTTAACCTCTGGCATGCTGACTGCAAAGTCTGGCTATGAATGTTAAAGACATTATACTGTGTGGGGCTGCCCCCCCTTCCCAGGTGGGAGCATTTAGAAGAGGCTCTGGCACTGGCTAATTGCACAATCCAGGTGTGGTAGGGTGGAGTGGGGAGCCATTTGGCTGGGGTTCTCAGGCAGGGTGGGTGGTTTGGGAGGGGTAGGTTTCAGTAGAATGCTGGGGTAAGGCCAGCAGTACCAGCACAATAGATGGAGAGTATCGGAAATGGTACCTGCCAGTGCTGGGTCACCCAAGTAGAAGAGAAGTTTTTAAAAATGCTGCCCAACAGTGCTTTTGTCCCCATAGAATGTTCTAGAAGGAACCTGCCCATCTGGCATATGCTTTAATATTAGTCAATGTATCTACTTTATGTGTAACTCAGGCACTTTTCAAACTGCTATCCATGCACTGGGACTTGGAGAAAGTGCAAAAGTGTATTTTTCCTTTAGAGTATTTGTTTTCTATTGACCTTCAACTCTCCTGGACATAAATCCCATTGATTCTAAAAGCCAACAAGGGTGCTGATCTTTTTGGCGCAGGTCGCCTAGGTTGTGGGGCTTGATGTGGGGCTGGAACACCTTGTTCCACAGGGAATGTGTCTCTGGTTGTGATATCCCTCCCACTTGTGTGTCCCTGGGTTGGACATATGGGTACTGACTTAACTGCATCTTCACCCCTTTACCTGTCTTCCTGTCTTGATATGTTTTTTTTTTTTTTTTTCCTTTTTATACTTGTGTAGTGCTAGTCTTCAGATCATTCTCAGGACTCATTCAGTCTTAACAATATAGAGGTTTGTCTCTATATTTTTTTTCCATTTGAGATGTTATTCTAAATTTAGATTTTACTATGTCTGTGGGAGAAAAATGAGCTCAGGATCTTCCAACTCTACTATCTTGATCTCACCTTCCCTCTATTTTTCTTTGTGTTTTCTTCCAATCTTTGTTTTAGGGGTTGGTTGTTTTTCCAGCATTCTTAAAAAAAACAAAACTCCTATAGAGAAATAAGAAAAAGACCAATGACCCAGTGGAAAAATTGGCAAGGTATGTAAAATGAGAATAATCTAGTAGAAAAACTGGGCAAAATATATGAACTATGAACAGACAATTCACAAAAAACATGACTCTTATCCATGTGAGAAGGTGATCAACCTCATTTATAAGATAAATGTAAATTGAAACTACACTGAGCTCGGGGCGCCTGGGTGGCTCGGTGGGTTGGGGCCTCTGCCTTCAGCTCGGGCGTGATCCCGAGATCCTGGGATAGAGCCCCATGTTGGGCTCTCTGCTCCGCGGGGAGCATTCTTCCTCCTTTCTCTGCCTGCCTCTCTGCCTGCTAGTGATTTCTCTCTCTCTGTCAAATAAATAAAATCTTTAGAAAAAAAAAAAAACTACACTGAGCTCTTCCCCCTTTCTTTCACTAGAGTTGGAAAATAGGTAGCTGAAGAGGTGGTAGAAATATTAACGTCAGGCTGGGGACTTGGCATGAAACCAAGAAGGTACCCAGCATGGTCAGGAGATTGCTTGCATGTGGAGACTGAGCAATAATGACACCGAGAGAAGGGATTTACAAATATGGAAGGCGTGAAGGCTAGAAAGAACCCTGAGATGTTGTAGTTGTAGATGAGTGTGAACTGATGCTTTTATAGCATAAAGAAATAGTGCCTGCATGTATACATATATTTTCGAGTTCTGTTTCCTTTCTTTAAGTTTTTATTGAAATCCCAGATAGTTAACATACAGTGTAATAGTTTCATTTGTACAATTTAGTGATTCAACACTTCCATATAACACCCAGTGCTTATCACAGCAAGTACATCCTTAATCCCCAGCACCTCTTTCACCCATCCCCCAACCACTTCCCCTCTAGTAACTATTGGTTTTTCTCTATAGTTAAGAGTCTTACAGACTTTTAGGGCACCTGGATGGCTCAGTGGATTAAAGCCTTTGCCTTCAGCTCAGGCCATGAACTCAGGATCTTGCAATCCTGCCCCACATCGGGCTCTCTGCTCAGCAAGGAGCCTGCTTCCCCTTCTCTCTCCGCCTGCCTCTCTGCCTACTTGTGATCTCTCTGTGTCAAATAAAAAATCATATAATAAAAGAGTCTTACAGACTTTTAAAAAAGACTTATAACCAGGTCTGTTTCCATTCCCCAGGTACACACTTCAGACCCAGCACACACACACACACAAACACACACACACACTTACTTTCAGGGTTCCTGGTACCTCCAATCCCTGAGTCTTTCTGTACAGATAATAGGCTCGATTCTTATTGATTCACCCCCCCCAACCCTCTCACCCTCCCCAACTATATTCCCCCTCCTTCTCCCCAGGCCTAAGTTTTCAGTCTTTTCTTTTTAAATTTTATTTTTTCAGTGTTCCAAGATTCATTGTTAGAACCTAGAAGCTAAAATCAGCTTTCTAAATGCCCAGTAAAATCAGCATTCTAAATGCCCAGATGTTGATTTCTCAAAAGGTATAAACTTCCAGTTATAAGATTAATAAATCTTGTGAATGTAATGTACACATGGTTACTATAGTTAACCTTGCTGTATTGTAGATTGTAAAGATGTTAAGAGAGTAAATATTAAAAGTTCTCATCATAAGAAAGGTAAATTTATAACTATGTGCGGTGATGAGTGCTGATTAGTCCTAGCATGTTGATTATTTTGCAGTATATATATATATATATATATATATAATCAAATAATTATGCTATATACCTAAAACTAACTCAATGCTAAATGTAATTTTGTCTCAACTTTAAAAAATTAAATAAATACTATCCTTCCCTAAAAAGAGTGGCCAGGAACCTATGGCTTCTAGGCCAAATTGGGCCCACTCTCTGGTTTCATAAATAAAGTTTTATTGGAACACAGCCATGCCCATTCATTTAAATATCATCTATGGCTCCTTTTGCACTATAACAGCAGAGTTAAGTAGTTGTGACAGAACTTAATGGCTCACAAAGCCTGAAATATTTACTATTCAGCCCTTTCCAGAAAATGTTGAACTCTGACTTAAAGAAACCAAGAACCCCTGGAGAAATGGATGATTCCAGGGCTAGGTCAGGGAAAGTACAAGATGAGCCTGAGATATCTTGTGCCAGAAAGTAAGGAGATGCTTAAAGAACTTGAGATCAGCTTTTAGGGGCTCCCACTGGCCAGATCTGAGAGAATTTGAGTATCAAAATAAAGGACAGTAATGGATTATAATAGAATAAAGTTTTATAAGTACATACTGATACAAACGTATGAGAAAGAAATACTTTTCCTTACAGTTGAATGTCAACTAATGTAGAAGAAATGAGGGGAAACCTCCACCATTTGACAACCATTATAATGCTGGTTGGTTCTAGTCAGAGTCATCAATGGATGCAAAGGCTGGTGAGTGGAAATTTGAGATTAGACCAATATCCCATTTCTTCTCAGAGATCTTCTCACAAAATACTTCTCAATTACAAAGGGGGAAGTGACAGGCTTCTCTGCCTGTAAATCCATCTGACACCAACCTGACCAGGTAATCAAGGTACCATCAACAGTGGTGGGGTGAGTCTCTGTTAGGTGCCTCTGGTATGATGCCCTGAGAAGAAAACAGCATCATTTATAAACAGTAATGTTCCACCCGTATAGATATCCTGATTAGGATGGTTGTATTGTGGCTTCTTAAGTAACAGAGGGTCTTTGTATTCCAGAAATACACATCAGAGTGTTTGGGAGTGAAGGGGCATCATGTTTGCAACTTGCTGTCAAATGATCCAGAATACAAATAATGACAATGACTATTTATATAGAGAGAGGATAACAGAACCAATGGCTAAATTCCTAATAATTACAGAATTTTGGTGAAGGGGACATGGTAGTGCTTTACTGTTCTTGCAACTTTATTAAAAAATTTCAAACGTAAATAAGGGCACCTGGTGGCTCAGTCATTAAGCGTCTGTCTTCGGCTCAGGTCATGATCCCAGGGTCCTGGGACTGAGCCTTGCATCAGGCTCTCTGCTCCATGCAAAGCCTGCTTCCCCCCAACATCACTCCCTCTGCTGTGTTCCCTCTCTCACTGTATCTCTCTGTCAAATAAATAAACAAAATCTTTTTTAAAAATTTCAAACTTAAGTAAAACTTCAAAATCCACTGAGATATCTTTTAAAAATTCATATGTTTATAATATTGATGATTGGCATTTTGGCAAGGGGTTGGAAAAACAATCACATAGATTTCATGAGGGGAAGTCATATATAAAGTTTCTTATGAAGGATGGTTTGTCATTATTAAATTTTAAAATATATATACCCTTTGACCCAGTAATTCCACTTTCCGGAATTGATGCTACAGATATATATGCCTATGAATGTGGGTTAATCTTCAAGTTTTATGAAATAGAAATAATTCAGTGCAGAATTTTGAAATATGTAAACACTAGGGTAAAAAAGGAAACATGCATACATATTTACCTATAATTATTGATAATGTCTAAGAAAAAAGAAGCTGGATAACTAGGTGGAAGGGTAGACAAGAGATTTTGTTCCTCATTCTAAAAGTAAAAAGAGTTGTGATAAAGGAGGGATGAATTCCACCTGTTTTTGGATCATTCTTAGATTCTGCCTCTTCATGGGAGAAACCATAATTCCCTCATTGCTTGAATCTGGAATTTGGCCCATTAAATGTGGTAGAACTGAAAGTGTGTCAATTCCCAGTCTAGGTATTAGATACCTGTAATTGCCATGAGACTATGTCCAGGAAATCAGGCTGGAAGATGAAATACATAGATGTGAGCCAGTAATCCAGCTGAGCCCATCTTAGGCTAGCTAATAGTTAGCTGACCACCCGAGTGAGCCCAGCCAAAACCAAATGAACTTCCCAACTAAAATCAGCAGAATCATCCAATGAACCCATAGTCCTGTGGGCCACTCAGTTTGGGATGCTTTCTAACGCAGCATTAGTGTGGCCATAGATAATATATACTCAGCATAAACTCCTTCTTATTGGGTCCTGTGTGAGTCCTGGTGTATAACAGAGCTTGCCTACTGCTATTAACCTAGAAGCCCAAAAGTATATTCAACTTTCTCTTATCCTCTTGGCAGCTGGACATGGGCATATCACCAAGAACTAAGTAATCAAATTCTTCCATATGGAATTTTGAATGCTGTCCATCCACTAATAATAGTGTCAAAATTCTCCAATGTGCTAGTTTCTTGGTGTTTCTTGCTCCAGATTAATTGATGGAGGTATTGCCAGATCCATGAGTCCTAGAACTGAAGCCTGGGTATTCAGTTGCTTCTTGCTTTGAATTTTTAACTCTGCCTCTATTTTTTGAAACTGATTTTCCTTCTCCTGATAATTCCATAAGCTGCACAATATCTTTTCCTTAAGTTTATTTTCTGTTTATAGGGGATGGTGGGCCATTTTGTTTTTAAGTCGAATGTTATTCACTTAGACAATTTGAAATTGATTAGTCTGGAATCTTCCTATATGGACAGTCCAAACTATAACATTGGTGAAATTACAAAGAAATGAAGCAGGAGAGAATTTTAGGAATGGGGATAGTATAAATGTGCCTCTACAGTATTTGCCTTTGAAACATAAGAAAAAAGGAGACATCAATATATGTCAATATATCTCTACTATGATGATGTAGTACAATAAAAATAGAATTAAGTTATTGTGTGCCTTTGCAATGGAAATGAATTGTATGAAGATTCAATCCCTAACAAATTTTACATTAGAAATTACCAAGATTCAAGCTTTTGAAATCTATTCTTAATGCACTACTTCTTTAGGTGTGTAGTTTGTAAGTTTTGACTGCTCTCACCAGTCAGTGTCTTGAAAAGAAATTTAGACTCACAAATATTAGCAATTGTGCTTAAATGTTTTCTATAGTCCCTGAAAAAGTATCTTAGATACTCAAATAACTCAGGAAATTTTGAATCAGACAAGAAATTGGATAACTACCAATTTTCCCATCTCTTGGCTGCCAGTTGTCTCCCAGTTAGCTTGAGGTTTTACAGAACTAGGACCCTGGATAAGTTTCAGCTGGAATCTGTTCAATCTTTAAGTCTCCCAAGATATCATATCTCATTCCCTAGTTTAGACTCTCATCTCTCATCTCTCTTCTAGACAATCACAATAACTTAAGACAAGATTAGATGCAGAAAGATCAAGTTTATAACAGGGGATAGGCCTTCTCTGACTTGGTTTCTTCTTCCTTCCCACTGCAACTCCTGCCAATCCCAAGATAGAAAGTACCCAATTCTACCAATTTTTTTCAGAAAACCAAGTACTTGCACATATTGTTCCCTATAATTAGAATGTACTTCCCACTTAATAAATATTTACTCATCCTTCAAATCTCAACTCAATTATTGCCCATGATATAAAGCTTTGAGTTGCCATTCACCTGCTCTTGCAGCCTGCTATATATTTTTATTTTATTTATTAATTTTTATTATATTAGTCACCATATAATACATGATTAGTTTTTGCTGTAGTGTTCCATGATTCATTGTTTGCATATAACATCCAGTGCTCCATGCAATACATGCCCTTCTTAATACCCATCCCTGGGCTAACCCATCTCCCACCCTCCTCCGTTCTAAAACCCTGTTTGTTTCTTGGAGTCCATAGTCTCTCATGGTTCATCCCCTCTCTGACTTTCATCCTTTCATGTTTCCCTTCCTTCTTCTAATGTCCTCCATTCTATTCCTTATATTCCACATATGAGTGAAACCATATGATAATTGTCTTTCTCTGTTTGACTTATTTCACTCAGCATAATCTCCTCCAGTCTCATTGATGCAAAAGTTGGGTATTCATCCTTTCTGATGGCTGAGTAATATTCCACTGTATATATGGACCACATCTTCTTTATCCATTTGTCTATTGAAGGGCATCTCAGCTCCTTCCACAGTTTGGTTATTATTGACATTCCTGCTATGGGGCGCATATGGCCCTTCTTTTTACCACATCTGTATCTTTGGGGTAAATACCCAATAGTGGAACAAACAGCTCTGCTATATATTTAACCCTATCTCTACTATATAGTATTGATTTCCTGTTGTCTCTCCCACTGTCCAGAGTTCTCCTATAGCCACATGTCATAGACTATTATACTAGAGTACTCAAATCATATCTACAGACAGCCTTGGAGGAATAGCAAAACACCCCACCACCACCAAAAAAAAAAAAAAAAAAAAAAATTGAGGTCACAATGACTCAAATATCTATTCTACAAAAAAAATTATAAATGTTAATCCTGCCAACAAAAATGTCCCTGACATTTAAGAACCATACTTAGAAAAAGAGTGACAAAATGAAAATGTTTGACAGTTACTGACTAGGCTTTCAAGCATTATTCTTTTTTTTTTTTTTTTTTTTAAGAAATCTATCAATCACATTAAGTAAAGGAAACATCCTTTCTTCCTTCTTAATTAAGCTGAAAGGCTGGCAGGGTATCATGGAAATTTTACAATCACTGGCATCAGTCATTGTTTGAATCTGGCCTTAGATAAATTTCTTGCCTTTTGGATCTCAGTTCCTTGAATTAAAAGTATTGCATCACACTTCTAGGAATCTTTCTTTAGAAATACTTACACAGTTTTGTAACTTTTCCAATGAAGATACTTTATAAGAGCTAAACACTTGGCATAACCAAAATTTTCGTTACATAGAAAGGTTTAAAAAAACCATGTGGTATCTGTATCACCCACTTTTATACAATATTTTTAAAATACTGAACCATAACTAAATGTACTAGCTTGGAAATCTGTCCATACCCTGTTTGGTGGGGAAAAATGTTGAACAAATGTACTTATGATCCTATTGAACATTTAAAAAATCTATACATAAATATGTACATATTTGTGCATAAAAATGGCTTTAGAACAAATCACCAAAACTGAAGTATGTGATATATGAAATAGGGTGGGAGAAAAACATTGAAAAGAAAAGAATTTTATTAGGAGTTCTATTTTGATTTAAATATTATTTTAAGGACACTGTCACAGTCCATTTAGGTTTCTACAATAAAATACTACAAACTGGGTAGTTTATAAAGAGCAGAAATTTATTTCTTAGTTTGGGAAGCTGAGAAGTCCAAGTTCAGGTGACAGCATGGTCTTGTAGAAACTGCTGACCAAGAATACTTTACCCATCAAAAACATAAAATGAACCACATTTTCCTTATCCATTCATCCATTGAAGGACATCTTGGTTATTTCCACAGTTTGGTGACCATGGTCATTGCTGCTAAAAAAAAAAAAAAAAAACACCATAAAATGTACTGGGGGGAGTAAAAGGGTTGAATTTTTGTGTGTGACTGAAGCTAAGTTGTTATCAGCATAAAATAGACTATTTTAAGATGCTGTAAGATGTTTCAAGTAAGCCAGAAGGTAACCACAAAACAAATATAAGGTAGATATACACAAAACGAAGAGAAAAGAATCAAAGCATAACACTACAAAAAGCTATCAATTTACAAAGGAAAATAGCAAGGTAGGAAGAAATGAACACAAGAACTACAAGAGCACACAAAACAGAAGATGGCAATAGAATCCTTACTTACCAAGAATTACATTAAATGTAATGGATTAAATTCTCCAATCAAAAGGCACAAAGTGACTAGGTAGATTAAAAAAAAAGAATAAGACCATGTCTTGCTAATTTTGGCCATTCTAACTGGTGTAAGGTGATATCTCAACGTGGTTTTAATTTGAATCTCCCTGATGGCTAGTGCCAAAATTAGCAAGACAGGAAACAACATGTGTTGGAGAGGATGTGGAGAAAAGGGAACCCTCTTCCACCGTTGGTGGGAATGCAAGTTGGTGCAGCCACTTTGGAGAACAGTATGGAGATTCCTCAAGAAATTAAAAATAAAACTTCCCTATGACCCTGAAATTGCACTATTGGATATTTACCCCAAAGATACAGATGTAGTGAAAAGAAGGGCCATCTGTACCCCAATGTTTATAGCAGCAATGATCATGGTTGCCAAACTGTGGAAAGAACCAAGAAGCCCTTCAACGGATGAATGGATAAGGAAGATGTGGTCCATATACACTATGGAGTATTACGCCTCCATCAGAAAGGATGAATACCCAACTTTTGTAGCAACATGGATGGGACTGGAAGAGATTATGCTGAGTGAAATAAGTCAAGCAAAGAGAGTCAATTATCATATGGTTTCACTTATTTGTGGAGCATAACAAATAGCATGGAGGACAAGGGGAGATGGAGAGGAGAAGGGGGTTGGGGGAAATTGGAAGGGGAGGTGAACCATGAGAAACTATAGACTCTGAAAAACAATCTGAGGGGTTTGAAGTGGTGGGGGGTGGGAGTTGGGGGAACCAGGTGGTGGGTAATAGAGAGGGCACGGACTGCATGGAGCACTGGGTGTGGTGCAAGAATAATGAATACTGTTACACTGGAAAAAAAAAGATACAGATGTAGTGAAAAGAAAGGCCATATACTCCACAAATAAGCTTAATTTGTGGAGCATAAGGAATAACATGGAAGACATGGGGAAATGGAGAGAAGAAGGGAGTTGGGGGAAATTAGAGGGAGTGATGAACCATGATAGACTGTGGACTCAGAAACAAATTGAGGGTTTGGAGAGGGGAGTGGGAGGTTGGGTGAGCCTGGTGGTGGCTATTATGGAGGGCATGAATTGCATGGAGCACTGGGTGTGGTGCATAAACAATAAATTCTGGAACACTGGAAAGAAATTTAAAAAAATAAATAATTTTTTTTAAGAAGGCCATATTCACCCCAATGTTTATAGCAGCAAAGTCTGCAATAGCCAAACTTTGGAAAGAGCAGAAATGCCCTTCAACAGATGAATGGATAAAGAAGATGTGGTCCAAACAAAAGGGATATTTTGTTCATCAGATGGTGTTGGGAAAACTGGATAACCACATGCCAAAAATGAAACTTTATTTTTATCATACACCACACACAAAAATAAAGTAGATGAAAACCTGAAACATGAGACCTGATACCATAAAACTCCTAGAAGAAAACATAGGGGAGGGGATTAAAAGTACACTCACTTAATTGATGAGTACTAAGAAATATATAAAGTTGTAGAATCGTTTTATTGGCCACCTGAAACTAATACTGTATGTTAATTACACTAAAAAAACATAGGGAAGAAGCTCCTTTTCTTAGGAATTATGTTTTGGTTATTACACTAAAGGAGAAGAAACAAAAACAAAAATCAATCCATTTATTGGATAAGGGGTTAATATCCAAAATATCTAAAAATACCTACCATTCAATTAAAAAATATGAATAATAAACAGGCAGAGGACTTGAATAGGTATTTTTCCAAGACATACAATGGGTCACAGGTACATATCTCATCATCAGGAAAGTGCAAAAAACAAAACAAAACAAAACAAACAAAAACAAACAACCTGGTGATATTGACACTACTGTATGTCAATTATTTTTAAAACTTTTGTAGCAACACGGACGGGACTGGAAGAGATTATGCTGAGTGAAATAAGTCAAGCAGAGAGAGTCAATGATCATATAGTTTCACTTATTTGTGGAGCATAACAAATAGCATGGAGGACATGGGGAGATGGAGGAGAAGAAGGGAGTTAGGGGAAATGGGAAGGGGAGGTGAATCATGAGAGACTGTGGACTCTGAAAAACAATCTGAGGGTTTTGAAGGGGCAGGGGGTGGGAGGTTGGGGTACCAGGTGGTGGGTATTATAGAGGGCACGGATTGCATGGAGCACTGGGTGTGGTGCAAAAATAATGAATACTGTTACACTGAAAATAAATAAAAAATAAATTTAAATAAATAATAAATGCATTTCTTTCAACAATTAAATTTTTTTATTGTTAAAAAAAAAAGCTAAAAAGTGAAATCCATGAGATAGCACCTCATGCCTATTAGAATGGCTATCAACAGGATGAGGTAACAACTGTTGGAAAGAATATGGAGAAAAGGGAACACTTGAGCATTGTTGGTGGGAATGTAAATTGGTTCAGCCATAATGGAAAATGGCATAAAAGTGTCTCAAAAAGAAAAAAAAATAGAATTATTAGCAATCCCACTTCTGGGTATATAGCTGAGGGAAATGAAAACAGGATATTGAAAAGATACCCTTCCATAGTCATTGCAGCATTATTCACAATAGCTAAGATATGGAAAAAACCTAAGTACCTGTCAACAGATGAATAAAGAAAATATGGTGTATATACACACTCACATACAATAGAATATTGGTCAGCCATGAGAGAATAGGAAACCCTGTCATTCATGACTATGTGGATGAAACTTGAGGACATTATGCTAATTGAGATAAGTCAAAAAGGTCAAATGCTACGGTATAATTTACATGTGGAATCTATAAAAGCTGTTATAAAACAACAGAGTAGAATTGTGGTTTCCAGGGGTGGAGGAATTGAGGAGTTTAAGGGCACAAACTTGAAACTGGTAGATAAATAAGTTCTGGAAATCAAATAAACACCATCATGATTATAGTAAAAAATACTGTATAATGAACTTCAAAGTCCCTAAGAGACTAGATCTTAACTTTTCTCATAACAAAAAGCACATTAATGTGATCTGACAGGTGTTTGCTAATGTGGTAATCATATTGCAATATATAAATATATTAGATTAGCATTGTATACCTAAAACTTATATAATGCTGTGTGTTAATTGCTAATTTTTTGAGATAGAATTGTGAGAGCAAGAGAATGCATTGGTAGCTTTTAAAAAGAGGCTCCAATCTACAACACCGAGCAGCAAAACAACAAATGAAAGCTACAGACGCAGGGGCGCCTGGGTGGCTCCGTGGGTTAAACCTCTGCCTTCGGCTCAGGTCGTGATGTCAGGGGCCTGGGATGGATCCCCGCATCTGGCTCTCTGCTCGGCAGGGAGCCTGCTTCCCCCTCCCCTCTCTCTGCCTACATCTCTGCCTACTTGTGATCTCTCTGTCAAATAAATAAAATCTTAAAAAAAAGAAAAAAGAAGAAAGTTAGAGAAGCAGAACTCTAGTGTCCTTTTTTATATCTTCTCAATATTTTTTATTAAGTTTTTAATTTTAGTTCCAATAGTACTAATATACAGTGTTATATTAGTTTCAAGTGTACAAGACAGTAGTTCAACAATTCGATACACCCCTCAGTGCTCAACATGATAAGTGTACTCATTAATCCCCATAACATATTTTACCCATCCCTGCACCCAGGTCCCTTCTGATAACAACTAGGTTGTTCTCTATAGTTAAGAATCTGTTTCTTTGTTCATTTCTCTCTTTTTTCTCCTTTGCCCGTTTATTTTCTTAAGCTCAACATATGAATGAAATCATGTGATATTTTTCTTTCTCTGATTGCCTTATTTCACTTAGCATCACACTCTCTAGCTCCATCCATGTTGTTGCAAATGGTAAGATTTCGCTTTTTATGGATGAATAATATTCTATTGTATATCCAAACCGGGTCTTCTTTATCCGCTCAGCTGTTATGAACACTTGGACTGCTTCCATAATTTGGCTTTTGTAAATAATGGTGCAACAAACGTAGGGGTGCATATATCCCTTTGAATTAATTTTTTTTTAATTCTTTGGATAAATATCCAGTAGTGTGATTGCTGGATCATAGGGTAGTTATATTTTTAACTTTTGAGGAATCTTCATACTGTTTTCAATAGTGGCTGACCAGTTTACATTCCTACCAACAATGCAATCCCCTTTCTTCACATCTTTCCCAATACCTGTTGTTCCTTGTGTTGTTGATTTTAATCATTCTGACAGGTGTGAGGGAATATCTCACTGTAGTGGACTTCTTGTTGTGGTTTTTTTGTTTGTTTGCCTTTGAGAGAGCATGTAAGCAGGGAGAGGGGCAAAGTGAGAGGGAGTGAGAGAATCTTAAGCATGCTCCCTGCTCAGTGCAGAGCCCAAGGCAGCACTCAATCTCATGACCCTGAGATCATGACCTGAGCTGAAATCAAGTCAGATGCTCTACCAGTTGAGTCACCCGGACTCCTCTCATTGTAGTTTTGATTTGCATTTCCCTGATGGTGAGTTATGTTGAGTACCTTTTCATGTGTTTGCGGATGTCTTCTTTGAGAAATGTCTTCATTTATTCTATTATTTAAATGGATTATTTGTATTTTGTTGTGGTGGTTTTATTTATTTTTTTTTGAAAAAGACTGTTATGAAAAAGAGTGAAGAGATACAAGAGAGTATTTCACACCAGTAAAGAGAGGATACAAATATTTTTCTTTTTTTTCTTTCTTTTCTTTTCAGTGTTCCAGAATTCATCATTTATGCACCACACCCAGTGCTCCATGCAATCCATGCCCTCCATAATACCCAACACTAGCCTCACCCATCCCTTCGCCCCACTCCCTTCCAAAACCTTCAGTTTGTTTCTCAGAGTCCACAGTCTCTCATGCTTCATCTCTGCCTCTGATTTACCTCAATTCACTTTTCCTTTCCTTCTCCTAATGTCCTCCATGTTATTCCCTATGCTCCACAAGTAAGTGAAACCATATGATAATTGACTTTCTCTGCTTGACTTACTTCACTCAGCATAATCTCCTCCAGTCCCATTCATGTTGATACAAAAGCGGGGTATTCATCCTTTCTGATGGAGTTGTAATATTCCATTGTATATATGGAATATATGGACCATATCTTCTTTATCCATTAGTCTGTTGAAGGTCATCTTGGTTCTTTCCACAGTTTGGCTATTGTGGCCATTGCTGTTATGAACACTGGGGTACAGATGGCCCTTCTTTTCACTACATCTGTATATTTGGGGTAAATACCCAGTAGTGCAATTGTAGGGTCATAGCGTAGCTCTATTTTTAATTTCTTAAGGAATCTCCACACTGTTTTCCAAAGTGGCTACACCAACTTGCATTCCCACCAACAATGTAAGATGGTTTCCCTTTCCCTACCACCTCTCCAACACTTGTTGTTTCTCGTCTTGTTAATTTTAGGTCTTTAATCCATTTGAGTTTATTTTTGTGTATGGTATAAGAAAGCAGTCCTGTTTCATTATTTTGCCTGTAGCTGTCCAGTTTTCCCAACACCATTTGTTGAAAACAGTCTTTTTCCCATTAGATACTCTTTCTTGCTTTGTTAAACTTTAATTGACCATATAGCTGTGGGTTCATTTCTGGGTTTTCTATTCTCTTCCATTGACCTATGTGCCTATTTTTGTGCCAATACCATAATGTTTTGATTACTACAGCTATACCATATAACTTGAAGCCCAACATTGTGATACCTCAAGCTTTGCTTTTTCTTTTATGGTTGCTTTGGCTATTCAGGGTCTTTTGTGGTTCCATACAAATTTTAGGATAGTTTGCTCTAATTCCATGAAGAATTCTATTCATATTTTGATGGGATTGCATTGGATATGTGGATTTGGTGTGGGGTTAGTAGAGATATTTTAACAATATTTGCTCTTCCATTCCATGAGCATGGAATGTCTTTTAATTTCTCCTTTTTCTTTTTTAAAGATTTTATTTATTTGACAGAGAGAGACACAGTAAGAAGGAACACAAGCAGAGGGAGTTGGAGAGGGAGAAGCAGTCTTCCTGCTGAGCAGGGAGCCCAATGCAAATCTCAATCCCAGGACTCTGGGATCATGAGACAAAGGCAGATGCTTAACGACTGAGCCACCCAGGTACCCTGTCTTTTCATTTCTTTATGCTGTTTTCAATTTCTTTTACCAATGTTTTATAGTTTTCAGAGTACAGATCTTTCACCTCTTTGGTTAGGCTTATTCCTAAGTATCTTGTTATTTTGGGTACAATTGTAAATGAGGTTTTTTCTCTACTTTTTCTTTCTGCTGCTTCATTATTGGTTATAGAAATGTAATGGATTTCTGTACTCCGATTTTATGTCCTGCAAATTTACTGAATTCATTTATTGGTTCTAGCAGGGTTTTTTTGTTTTGTTTTGTTTTGTTTTGGCAGTCTCTCTGGTTTTCTATATATGGTATCAAGTCATCTGCAAACAGTGGAAGTTTTACTTCTTCCTTACTATTTTGGACCCATTTTATTTCTCTTTGTTGACTGATTGCTGTGGCTAGGATTTCCACAACATTCACTATGTTGAATAAAAGTGGTGAGAATGGATATCCTTATCTTTTTCCTGACTTTAGGGAAAACTCTCATTTTTCCCCTTTATGGATGATAACCAAGCAATTTTCATAGTTGCACTTTATTATGTTATATTCCTTCTAAACCTACTTTATGAAGGGTTTTTATCACAAAGAGATGTTGTACTTTGTCAAATGCTTTTTCTGCATCTTGAAATGATCATGTGGTTCTTATCCTTTCTCTTATTGATGTGATATATAATGTTGATTGATTTGTTAATATTGAACCACACTTGCAACCCAGGAATAAATCCCACTTGATTGTGGTGAATGATTTTTTAAAATACATTATTGGGAGTGCCTGGATGTCTCATCAGTTAAAAGTTTGACTTTGACTCAGATCATGATTTCAGGATCCTGGGACCAAACCCCACATCAGTCTTCCCGCTCAACAGGGAATCTACTTGTCCCTTTCCCTCTCCTTCTGCCCCTCCCATTGCTTGCACTCTTTCTCTCTCAAATAAATAAAATCTTAAAAAAAAATACACAGAATATTAAAAATAAAATAAAATGTATTATTGGCTTGGCTTTACTAGTAGTTTGTTGAGGACTTTGACATCTATGTTGATCAGAGATATTGACCTGTAATTCTCTTTTTTAGTGGAGTCTTTATCTCGTTTTGGTATTAGGGTAATGCTGACTTCATAGAATGAATTTGGAAGTTTTTCTTCCTTTTCTATTTTTTGGAATAGTTTGAGAAGAATGGATTTTAACTCTCATTTAAGTGTTTGGTAGAATTAATCTATGAAGCCATCTGGTCCTGGACTTTTGTTTGTTGGTAGTTTTTAAAATACTGATTTAATTCCTTTGCTGGTTCCTGGTCTGTTCAGATTTTCTATTTCTTCCTGTATTAGTTTGATAAATTGTATGTTTCTAAAAATTTATCCTTTTTTTCTAGGTTGTTCAATTTGTTGGCTTATAACTTTTCATAATATTCTTTTGTAATTGTATTTTTGTAGTTTTGGCTGTTATTTCTCCCCTCTCACTTATGATTTTATTTATTTGAGTCCTTTCTCATTTTTTTCTTGATAAGTCTGACTAGAGATCTAATTGTATTTATTTATTTATTTATTTTCAAAGAATCAGCTCCTGGTCTTATTGATCTGTTCTATTTTTTTTTTAAGTTTCTATATCATTTGTTTCTGCTCTAATTTTCATTATTTCCTTCTTTCTGTTTGGTTTTGATTTTGTTGTGGTTCTTTTTCTATCTCCTCCAGGTGTAAGTTAAGGTCATTTGAGATTTTTCTTCCTTCTTGAAATAACCCCAAAGTAGCCATAAACTTCCCTCTTGGAACCACTTTTGCTTCATCTCAAAGGTTTTTGGACCATTGTGTCTTCATTTTCATTTTTCCTATGTTTTTAAAAATTTCTTCTTTTATTTAATCTTAACCATTTTCCATTTTAAGTATTATGTGTCTTGGTGGGAGCCTCCTTGGGTTTAGATTAACTCTCTGTGCTTCCTGAGTCTGGATGTTCACTTCCTTTTCTGGGTTAGGTACATTTTCACTATTCTTTCAAAAAAAAAAAAATCTGTTCATTTATCTTTCACATCTCCTCCTGGGACCCCTATAATGTAAATGTTTGTTCCCTTGATGTTGACCAAGAGATTTCTTAACTTCTCATTTTTTAAATTATTTTTTTCTATGTGCTATTTAGCTTGAGTTCTTTCTTTCCATTACCCTTTCAGGTCACAGTTCCATTCTTCTGTATCTGCTAATCTGTTGATTCCCTCTGGTGCATTTTTCATTTCAGGTATTGTATTTTCTTGTGTCTGTTAGCCATTTGTATGTCTTTTTTGGAGAAGTGTCTGTTCATGTCTTCTGCCCATTTCTTGATGTGATTTTCTGTTTTGTGTGTGCTGAGTTTGAGAAGTTCCTTATAAATCTTGGATATCAGCCCTTTGTGGTGTGACTTGCGAATATCCTCTCCCATTCTGTGGTTTGCCTCTTTGTTTTGTTGACTGTTTCCTTTGCTGTACAGAAGCTTTTGATCTTGATGAAGTCCCAAAAGTTCATTTTCGCTTTTGTTTCCTTTGCCTTAGGAGACACACCTTGAAAGAAGTTTGTGTGGCCAATGTCAAAAAGGTTACTGCCTATGTTCTCCTCTGGGTTTCTGATGGATTCCTGTCTCACATTGAGGTCTCTTATCCATTTTGAGTTTATCTTTGTGTATGGTTTAAGAGAATGGTCGAGTTTCATTCTTCTACATATAGCTGTCCAGTTTTCCCAGCACCATTTATTGAAGACACTGTCTTTTTTCCACTGTATATTTTTTCCTGTTTTGTCAAAGATTATTTGACCATAGAGTTGAGGGTCCATATCTGGGCTCTCTACTCTGTTCCACTGGTCTATGTGTCTGTTTTTATGTCAGTACCATGCTTTCTTGGTGATCACAGCTTTGTAGTAAAGCTTGAAATCAGGCAACATGATGCCCCCAGTTTTATTTTTCTTTTTCAACATTTCCTTAGCAATTCAGGTATCTTCTCATTCCATACAAATTTTAGGATTGTTTGCTCCATCTCTTTGAAAAATGCTGGTGGAATTTTGATTGAGGTGGCATAAGTATAGATGACTCTAGACAGTATATACATTTTAACAATGTTTACTCTTTTGATCCATGGACATGGAATGCTCTTCCATCTTTCTGTGTCTTCTTCAATTTCTTTCATGAGTGTTCTGTAGTTCTTTGAGTACAGATACTTTACCTCTTTGGTTAGGTTTATTCCCAGGTATCTTATTGTTCTTTGTGCTACAGTAAATGGAATCAATTCTCTCATTTCCCTTTCTATTTTTTCATTGCTAGTGTATAATAAAGCAACTGATTTCTGCACATTGATTTTGTACCCTGCTACATTACTGAACTGCTGTATGAATTCTAGTATTTTGGAGGTGGAGTCTTTTGGGTTTTCTATATAAAGTATCATGTCATCTGTGAAGAGATTTTGACTTCTTTATCAGTTTGAATGCCTTTTATTTCTTTTTGTTGTCTGATTGCTGTTGCTAGGACTTCTAGTACTTTGTTGAATAACAGTGGTGAGAGTGGACATCCCTGTCATGTATTCTTCAACTCTGATGGGTTTTAAGCTTTTATTCTTATTCCAGTTAGTTAACATATAGTGTAATGTTAGTTTCAGACGTACAATATAGTGATTCAACACTTCCATACAGCACACTGTGCTCATCACAAGTGCCCTCCTTAATCCCCATCACCTATTTTATAATCCCCCCAACCTCCATTCTGATAATTATCAGTTTGTTCTCTATAATTGAAAGTGTTTCTTAGCTTGCCTTTCTCTTTTTTCCCCCTTTACTCATTTGTTCTGTTTCTTAAATCCCACATATGAGTGAAATCATATGGTATTTATTTGTCTCTGCAGTTAGACAAATAAAAAGTATTTCACTTAGCATAATACCATGCAATACTATGTTGCTGCAAATGGCAAGATTTCATTCTATCTTTTATGGGTGAGTATATATATATATATATATATATATATATATATATATTACTCACATCTTTTTTATCTATACATGTATAACTCATATCTTTTTCATCTATGTATAGATAATATATAGATCATAAATAAATATTTATTTATTATTTATTTATCATCTATCTATCATCTATATATATATGAATATTACTCACATCTTTTTTATCAATTCACCAACTAGATTTGTTTCTCGTTTACTCTTTGTTTCTCATTTCATGTTTACTGTAAGTTTTTTCCTTGTGGTTACTGTGAGGTTTATATAAAATATCCTATGTAAATGGCAGTCTGCTTTGAATTGATAATTTTAAACACATTGTAAAGCTCTTTTTATTCCCATATATTTTGTATTTTTGATGATTATCTTATGATTCCCTAAATTATTTTAATTTTAGTTAATTTTACTGCTTTTGTATCTTAATCCATGTTTGTTTTCTAAGTGATTGATTCACTACCTACTATATTTACTTTTTGCAGTGATATTTTTATTTTCATTTGTTTTATTTTTAATTAGTGCCATTTCTTTTTTTTTTAATTTTGCTGCTTTGTATTTTCTTTCTTTTTTTTTTAATTTAATTTATTTTTTATTTTCAGCATAACAGTATTCATTATTTTTTCACCACACCCAGTGCTCCATGCAATCCATGCCCTCTTTAATACCCACCACCTGGTACCCCGACCTCCCATCCCCCCACCCCTTCAAAACCCTCAGATTGCTTTTCAGAGTCCATAGTCTCTCATGGTTCACCTCCCCTTCCAATTTCCCCCAACTCCCTTCTCCTCTCTAACTCCCCATGTCCTCCATGCTATTTGTTATGCTCCACAAATAAGTGAAACCATATGATAATTGACTCTCTTGGCCTGACTGATTTTACTCAGTGCCATTTCTTTTTAACTTCAAGAAGTTCCTTTATCACCACTAAACCAGCCCTACAAACAATGTTAAACTCCCTTAGTTTTTGCCTACCTGGAAAGCTCTTAATATCTCCTTTAATTCTGAATAAAATTTTACTGGGTAGAGAATCTTGGTTGGAAGTTTTTTCTCTTTAGCACTTTAAATATGTCATGCCATGTCATAAGGCATAAATTTTTCTACTGAAAAATCTGCTGACAGCCTTATGGGTTTTGCCATATATATTATTTGGACACTCTGAGATTCCTGGACCTGGACGTCTGATTTCTTTCCCAGATTAGGAAAGTTTTCAGTCATTATTTCTTCAGATATCTTTTCTCATTCTTTCTATCTTCTCCTTCTAGGATCTTTATAATAAAAATGTTATTCTGCCTGATGTTTTTCCAAAGATCCCTTAAGGTATCTTCACTTCCCCCAATTCTTTTTTTTCTTTTTCTTTTCTTTCTTTTTTTCTTTTTTTAAATTTCGATGCTCAGTCTGGCTAAGTTTCATTGGTTTGTCCTCCAGCATGCTGATTCATTTTTCTATTTCATCTAGTCTGCTGCTGAATAACTCTAATATCTTTTTAAGTTCAGTTATAACTTCTGTTTGGTAACAGAATATGTTTTCTATCTCTTTTTTGAGGTTCTTACTGGGTTTCCCCATTCTTCTCCCAAGTTCAGTGAGCATTTTTTTAAAGATTTTTAAAATTTATTTTCCTGACAGAAAAAGAAAAAGAGGCAGGCATAAGCAGGCTCCCCACAAAGCAGAGAGCCTGATATGGGGCCCAATCCCAGCACCCCAGGATCATGACCTGAGCTGAAGGCAGACACAACTGACTGAGCCACCCAGGTGCCCCACAGTGAGCATCTTTAATGACCATTACTTTGAACTCTTTATCAAGTGGATTGTTTATCTCTATTTCACTTATTTCTTTTTCTGAGTTTTTATTTTGTCCTTTCATTTGGAACATATTTCTCCATCTCCTCATTTTGTCTAACTCTATGTTTGTTTCTATACATTTGCAGTTCAGCCACTTCTGTTCTTGAGGGATTGTGCTTACATCGGAAATATTCTGGGCCTCAGAAGAACAATCACTCCTGGTCACCAAATCCAGCAATTCAAATGTTATCCCCAATGTGGGCTATGTGTACCCTCCTATTCTATCAGCTCCATAGCCATGGTGTATCAGTGGCCAGGGCTTACACTGGGGTAAGTCCATGACTGCTGTGGTGTATTGGTGGCAGGACTTTCAGGAGGGCATTTACTACTGGTCTTAGCAAGTTTGAGGAAGAATTCTAAAATGGTGCCTACCAGCACCAGTATTAATTAGATTGAGGTTGTAAAAATGGCTCCCATCAGTGTCTCAGTTCTCAGGGATTCCCTGCTCTTTCCTACAACTCCAGCAGAAGCTTTAAGGCTGGTAAATGGGTCTCCATACCCTATGGTCTATGTACTTTTCCAGTGGGTGTTTTTGTGTTGGTTTCCAGGTCAAGAGAGTCTGCAGTCAGATTCTTTAAGAGAGTGGCATCTAATTCCCCACAGTTTTAGTTTTCCTGAACACAATCTCCATTGATTTTCAACGCCTGGTGCTTTGGGGCCTCATCTCTCATGTGAAAGATCTAAACATTGGGGTGTTTAATGTACAGCTTGAATCCCTTGCTCCTCAAAGAAAAATTCTGTAACTTTGTTGTCCCTTTTAATGGTGACTTGCTGTAGCTGAGATGTAATTTTATCCCTGGTAAGTCCATGTCTCTGCCTCTTTCCTGCCTTGATGTTATCCTTTTATCCTTTGTTGTGTAAGCTATATTCATGCAATTTGGGGGTCTTTTTCAGAAAGAACTATTTCATATGTAGTTTGTATGTTTGTTGTGTTAATGAGTGGAGGTGAGTACAGGATCTTACTATGGTGCCATCTTGAACCCTCCCATGACATTTTAATGCCCAGTTCAGGCAGGTCAGCTATGCTCAAGTCACTGGTTGGGAAAACTTAGGATGGGGATATCTGAATAGAGTACCTCTCTGTGGCTCTGCAGATCTCCTGAAACCTCAGAATTTACAGAGTTGGCCTACTTTGTCCCTTGTAAGAGCTTGCACTTCCCACTGAAAGATTATGATCACAATATAGTATAATTTCACTCATATGTGGAATTTAAGAAACAAAACAGATGAACACAGGGGAAGGGAAGGAAAAATAAGATGAAAATAGAGAGGGAGGCCAACCATAAGAGACTCTTAACTATAAGAAACAGACTAAGGGTTGCTAAAGGGGAGGTGATAGGGAAATGGGGTAATTGGGTGAAGGGCATTAAGGAGGGCACAGGATGTAATGAGCACTGGGTGTAACATGCAACTAATGAATCACTAAATTCTATCCCTGAAACTAATAATATACTATATATTAATTTAAATTGAATTTAAATAAAACATTTTTAAAAAAATTAAAATAAAATGACCACTTTTAACCCCTCCCAAAAAGGGAAAAAGACTGTGGTCACAAAATCTATCAGGAAGGTGTTGATGCATAAGACACCAGAATCATTGAAAAGTTCTTTCTGTTGCAAAAAAATTATTTTGAGAGCCCAAAGTGGCTCTCTCCTGCAGGCCAGAGTTGACTGTAGAAGTGAGGACAGAGCTAGACACACACACACACACACACACACACACACACACACACTCTCTCTCTCTCTCTCTCACACACACACACACACACACTCACTCACATGTGCACATATATATCAATCATGGTCATGGTCCATGCCAGTAACTGGGAACTCAAATCTCTCCTCAACAGAGGTCTGGGATACCAGATGAGCTTTCTATTCCAATAAAAATACTAGCCAACAAAATGATCTAGAATTGGTAGTGGAAAAAAATGATAGAAATTATTTATGACCTCAGGACCATGTATAGCAATGGGGGCTAGAGTTAAACCTCTTATAGGTATCCTCCAGAAATTATGACTACTTAATGAACTTCTCACATCTATTTGAGTCTCACTTTAAATTAATACTAACCTGCCACTGTTTCTATATGATAGCTGGACGTTAGCAGACGCTGTTATTGCTCCACCCAGATCCAGTTGGATTCTTTTGATCATTTCTCTGTGCCTCTCCCCTGAATTCAGTATGCCTTCACTTGCAATAGCTCACACCTGTCTCATCTCCTATCACTGGATTCTGGATGTGGAAGGACCATGGGGGCTACATTCCTTGTGTTTGGTCCTTATCTGATGATTGCTGTTCAGCCTGGCCCCATAAAATATGAGCAGTCCTCTGGTATGAATATACCCATCAGTGTCCTTCCTCTGTGATATCAAACTTAAGCCAACATAAGCAGGACTTTTTCCAAAATCTCCCCTTACTTGTCTTTTTTCCACTTTCTTCTTCTACTTTCCTCTATTCACTTAACAGTTTTTCCTGGGAACATTTCTTTAAAAAAATATCATGTTGACATACAATGTTATATTAGTTTTAGGTGTACAGCACAGTGATTTGACAACTCTATGCATCACACAATGCTTACCACAGTAAGTGTAGTTACCATATGTCACTGTACACTGTTATAATATTATTGACTATATTCCCTATGCTCTACTTTTCATCTCCATGATTTACTTATTTTACAAGTGGGACTTTGTACTTCTTAATGTAATATCCTTCCCTGATTTCACCCATCCTCCCAATCTGCTCACCTCTGGCAACCACTACTAACTACCCTTTTTCTCTGTATTTATGAGTCTGTTTCTGATGTTTATATTTGTTCCATTAAGATTCTGTATATAATAAAAATTGTATTTGTTTTTCTCTGCCTGGCTTATTTCACTTAGTGTACCCTAGAGGGTACCCTAGGTCCATCCATATTGTTGCAAATGGCAAGATCTCATTCTTTTTTTGGCTAATATTCCATTTTCCATTCATCTTCACTCATCTATTGATGAACACTTGGGTTGCTTTCATATCTTTACTATTGTAAATAATGCTGCAATAAATATTGGGGTTCATATATCTTTACTCAAAGAAAATAAAAACACTAACTTGAAAGTATTCAGGAATTTATCCAATTCTGGTGGAATTACTGGATCATATGGCAGTTCTATATTTATTTTTTGTCTCTATTATCTATTATCTTTTTAATTTCTTTTCAGTGTAACAGAATTCTTTGTTTATGCACCACACCCAGTGCTCCATGCAATATGTGCCCTCCATAATACCCACCACCAGGCTCCGCCAACCTCCCACCTCCTGCCCCTTCAAAACCCTCAGATTGTTTTTCAGAGTCCATAGTCTCTCATGGTTCATCTCCCCCTACAATTTGAGGAATCTCCACACTGTTTTTTAAAGTGGCTGCACCAACTTGCATTCCTACCAACAGTGTAAGAGAGTTCCCCCTTCTCCACAACCTCTCCAACACTTGTTGTCTCACTACCAATTTGGATGCCTTTTATTTCTTTTCTCTCTTAATTTATTTTTTTGACAGAGGTCACAAGTAGGCAGAGAGGCAGGCAGAGAGAGAGGGGGAAGCAGGCTCCCAGCTGAACAGAAAGCCCAATGCGGGGCTTGACTCCAGGACCCCAACTAAGATCATGACCTGAGCCAAAGGCAGAGGCTTAACCCACTGGGCCACTCAGGAGTCTGGATGTCTTTTGTTTCTTATCTGATTGTTGCAGCTAGGACTTCCAGTACTAAGTTAAATGGAAGTGGTGAAAATGGATATTCTTGTCTTATTCCTTATCTTAGAGGAAATTTTTCAGTTTTTCACCATTGAGTATGATGTTAGCTGTGGGTTTGTTACATATGGCCTTTATTATGTGGAGTTATGTTCCCTCTAATTCCATTTTATTTAAAGTTTTTGTCATGAACAGATGTTGAATTTTGTCACTTTTTCTGTATCTATGGAGATTATTATATGGTTTTATCCTTCATTTTGTTAATGTGATGAATCTATCAATTGATGTGTCAATATATAGTCTTTGTTGTAGCCCTGGAATAAAACCCACTTGATTGTGGTAAGTTATCCTTTTAAGAAAGTATTGTTAAATTTGGTTTGTTAATATTTTGATGAGAATTTTGCATTTCTGTTCATCAGGAATACAGCTTGTAGTTATGTTTTGGTTGGCTGGATGTCTTTGTTTTTGTTTTTGTTTTTGTTTTTTTGTAGTGTATTTGTATGCTTTTTGTGTCAGGTTAATAATGGTCTTGTACAGTTGGGATATTTTCCTTCCTCTTCCAATTTTTTGAATAGTTTGAGAAAAACAGGTATTCTACTTTAAATGTTTGGTAGAATTTATCTGTGAAGCCATCTGGTCCTAAACTTTTGTTTGTTGGGAGTTGATTACCAATTCAGTTTTGTTACTAGCAATCAGGCCATTCAGACTTTTTCTTTCTTCTTGAATCAGTTTTAGGAGTTTGTAAGTTTCTTGGACTTTATTAATTTCTTCTACATTGTCCGTTTCATTGGCATGTAATTTTTTGTAGTAGTCTCTTAGGATTGACATCACAGAAATTAAATATATGTTTATAAAAAATAAAAAATTATTAAAAAAAAAAGAGTTGTCTTAATTCTTGAAATGGGCCTAAGAACCATAAACTTCCATCTTACGGTGTCCTAAAAATCTATGGATTCAACAAAAAAATTTGCTGTCTCATGGTATTTTGATTTCCCATTTGAATTCTTCTTTGATTCCCTGGTTGTTCGGTAGTATGTAGGTTTTCAAGTGTTTGTGTATTTTCCAGTTATTTTCTTGTAATTTAATTCTGGTTTCATAACATTGTGATCAGAAAAGATGCTTGGTATAATTTTAATCTTCTTAAATTTATTAAAGCTTGTTTTTGGCCTAACATGTGATTGATCCTGGAGACTGTTTCATATGCACTTAGAAAGTATATTCTGTTGTTTGGGGTTGGATTGTTCTGTATATATGTTAGGATCATCTGGCATAATGTGTTGTCCCCAAACACTGTTTGTTGATTTTTCTGTCTTGGTGATCTATCCAATGATGTAAGTGGGGTGTTAAAATCCCATATTATTGTAGTACCATCAATTTCCCACTTTAAATAGTTGCTTAATGTATTTAGGTGTTTCTATGTTAGGTTCTTAGCTATCTACAATTGTTATATATTGGACTGATCCCTTTATCATTATATAATGCCCTTCTCTGTTGCTTATTACAGTCTTCATTTTAAAGTCTATGTAGTCTATTCTACTTCAGCTTGCTTTTTGTGCTCATTTGCATAGAATATCTTTTTCCATCCCTTAATTTTCACTTCAGACCTAAAGATACTTATATACTGAGTCTCTTAGGGGCAGCATATAGAATGACAAAATAGATTTAAATAAACCAGAACCTTGCCTTTCGAACATTTAGTTCATTTACATTTAAAGTAGCTATTGATATTGATGGGGTGCCTGAGTGGTTTCATTGTTTGATCATCTGACTCTTGGTTTCAACTCAGGTCATGATCTCATAGGATTGAGCCCTGTGTTGGGCTCCATGCTTAGCACAGAGTCTGTTTGAGTTCTTGCTCCCTCTGCTCTGCTCTCTCTCAAGTAAATCTTTACATATCAGTAACTATTTTTTTTACCTATTACAAGCCAACCTCAGAGAACTCCAATAAGGAAATCTCATTTGTTTCAAGTTTTTATTCAAATTCTAGCTAACATAAAGAGTAATATTGATGGATCACTAAATTGTATTTTTGAAACCAGTAACATATAATGCCCCATGCTTATCACAAGTGCCCTCCTTAACACCCATCCAATAAGGGAAAATTCTCTGCCTTTGAAGTTGCTACAGGTGTTGATTCTGAGAATAAAGATGGCTGAGGAGCTGGTGGTCATTTGTCAGTGTTCTATTTCTTACACTATCAAGACTTTTCCTTTTACCATTTAATGTAGTTCTTAAACTTCTAACTCATGATGACTATTGCTGAGGCTTCACGGATTTTTCCACAGAATAGTGTTGATGTTTGCTAACATCAGCTAACTCAGAAGTTCTTTTTCAACTTTTGGCCATGATGGAGTTAAAGGTGATTTTCTTTCATAGTTCTCTTGAGGGTAATACCTAAGAGTGGACACAAGGTTGAACAGGACTATTAATTTCCTATTGCTGCTATAACAAATTACCACAAATGTAATGGCTTAAGACAAATGTATTGTCTTAAATTTCATTGAGCTAAAAGTCAAGGTCTCACAGACTGCATTTCTTCTTAAGTTTCCAAGGGAACATCACTTTCCTTACTTTATCCAGCTTCCTAGAGGTTATCTACATTCCTGGGCTTGTGGCCTTGCCATCACTTTAACCTCTACTTCCTCTCCTTCTGACCAATTTCCCTTCTTTACCTTACAAGAACCCATGTGATGATCCTGGATTACCTAGATAGACCCAATGTAATGTCCCCATCTCATCATCCTCAACAATCACATCTGCAAATCCCCTGTGCTGTTTAAGACAACATTCATAGGTTCATGAGAAGAGAATGTGGACTTCTTTGAAGGGAAGCCTTCAGGTGGGTATGCAAATCTGACTTGTGTGAAAGGAAAAAAGAAAGGATTGGGCAGAAAGAGCCTTCACTGTGATGCAAAGTTTCAGCCAACCCCAGAGGAAGCCCCATGTTAAAGATTGCAATTAGCAGGTCACACATTTGGGCAGAAATTACTCATAGTAATAACTGCAATGCTTGGTCATCAGCTGGGGGCTGTCCAAGAAAACCATACTTCCTCAAAAGCTAAAGTGAATCCTCAAGGACCACAGCTAGAGGTTGTCCACCATTTGTACTCCTATAGTTGAAAGTTATTTCTTGAAGGGAGATTCATGCAGAATACTTCCATGATCACACTTTTTTTTTTTTTTTTTTTTTTGGGTGACTTTGTAAACTGAAGAGTGAAAAGAAGGACTGTCCCAGGCTAAATTTGTTACCTCTTGCTTTGGACAAGTAACTCAGCATCAGTATTGAAAAAGGGTTAATACTGTTCTAATCATCTACCCTACAGAAATGCTGGCACATAGCAAGGCTAGTATTATGAGTTTGTTCAGTACATTAATTTTTCATTGTCAAGAAGTTAGACAAGCCTATATGTCTAGCAATTAGGAGAAAAATCATGGTCCATTCACAGTACAGAATACCAGGCATGCACTAGGAAATAAGAGCCTGGTGGTGGGTATTATGGAGGGCACGTGTTGCATGGAGCACTGGGTGTGGTGCATAAATAGTGACTTCTGGAACACTGAAAAGAAATTTAAAAAAAAATAAAATTTTTAAAAAAGAAATAAGTCGACCTTTATTGAAAAGTGATCAAGATTTTTTAGTATAAAGGGAAATTGACTCTAATGTACATGCTTGTAGACAAAGTTTTACAAAATAATTCTTGTGCTCTACAAGCCTTTATGTTCATTTGTACTTTCTCAGCCTTTCTGAAGCATGATCTTAGGACTTTTTGACAGGGGATGCCTGTTCAGGAGGATGGGGACTTAGGTAATGAGAAAGGAAGAACTCTGAATTTGAATCTCAAGATAAGTATATAAAACTTTCCTATAGAGAAGGTATTGCTTTTCTAATTTTAAACTTTAAAAGAATGAACATTATCCTGACTGTTGCCACAAAATATTTACATTTTAAATTATATTTTCAGCTACAAGGCTAGCACATTACATGTTTAGGTTCTCAACTCCAATTATTAGAGAAATAAAGAAATGCAATTCACCTGGTTATAATCGAAACCTAATTCCTTATTTTCTTATGAAACAGTGACCTGGCAGAATTGCTTAAGAACCTTCAGGAGCAGTCCTTGAGCAGTCATGATTGTAAACTTCCAAGTATCATCACAAGATGGCAGAAGAGGATAAATCATGAGACAGCTGACAGTGATGGCTTGGACCTGTAAGCGGTAAGATTGTATAAGTCATTCTCATTGTGTGTGTGTGTGTGTGTGTGTGTGTGTATGTGTGTGTGTGTGTGTGTGATTTTATTTCTTTGAGAAAGAGAGAGAGCAGAGGGAGAGGGACAAGCAGACTTCCTGCTGAGTGGGAACTAGATGCAGGGTGATCCTAGAACTCTGATATCATGACCTGAGCTGAAGGCAGACATTTAACTGAAGAGTGACCCAGGCATTGCACTCTCTCTGCAGTTAATCAAATACTTAAGAAGATGTGTCAGGGTTTAACCAGAGAAAATACCAGTAGGAGACAAATTAATATATCGGTTTCAAGGAATTAGGTAGTTCAATTGTGGAGGTTGGAAAGGGAAATCCAAAATCTGTAGGGCAACCTGTCTGGAAAGATAGGGTGGAACTATTACACATGGCTGAAACTTATCCACAGGGATAATTTTATCTTAAAAGCAGTGTTGAACTTATTTGAAGTTCTTTAAACTGATTATTTTAGGTGTCTTTAAGGGAGATTAAATCAGACATAAAGTTAACTTATTATATACTTTACCTCTACAAAATACCTTCACAGAAGCATATAAGTAGTGTTCAATTGAACAACTGAGGACTGTAGCCTGGCCACACTGACACATGGAAAGACCACAGTCTACCCCCTGTCAGCTTATATATCACTTTAAACTATACTTAATATGGGAGACCCTTGTCTCTGTCTCTCAACAAAGATCAACAATTAGGCAGCTATCCATGAACAAAAATGGCTCTCAGATTTCTCTGGGGTATAAAGAAGTGGCTAGGAACAAAGAAGGGAAGAGGAGGCTACCACTAGTAGCCCTGGAACAGGAGAAATCACAGTTCCTAGTGACCTACAGGGTAGACTAAATTAATTTCCAGTAGCCACTGCAGACCCCCTTCAGATTTCACCTACTTTTGCCCCACGGGTATTCTAATTCACTGATGCTAGCCACCTGAATTCTTCCCTACTCCTTCTGCTGCCCAACCAGAGTCCAGGATCCATAACTACAACCATCCAAGGTCTCTGTGGCCAAAGTGTAAAATGCCAGCCCCCCAAGTTTTTCCCGGTACACTCTGGAGCCCAGCAGCTGTGTGAACAGCCACCTTAGGCTTCTCACTCAGGCTTCTTCTGCAGCTGTGTGAGTACAAGAAACCAGCCTAATTCCATAGGCTAACTATCACCACTGTGCCTGCACGCCATCAGCCTGACTGCTGTCATCACTTCTACTGTTGTATAAATGTCCAGGGGGTGAGAACAGGGAGCCACGCAGCCACAGATGAGTACAGTGATAGCCAAATCCTCTGAAGCCACTTATGAGTCTCAATCAAGCCCTGCCTTTTGTCATGGGCCAGCACTGCCACACCCAGCTGTAGCTAGTGCCCCCAATCATGCACCTGTACATCCCCAAACTAATCTCCATCTCTTCTCTCCACTTAAATATGCAGCTACAAGAGAGAAAGCCAATAGCTACAGCCCCTGCAGGTGCTAATGAGCCTTGCTACCTGCCCTGCCTTCTATCACCAAGTGTCTGCAGTTGGCTTCTGCCACTTCATCGGTACTTGCAGCTGGCCTGCACAACCAAGGATGTGTAACCACTGGCTCCAGTCACCACCATTGCCTGTCCTGGTCCCTAGCTTGTCAATCAGGAGATGTTGAGTAGAATACCAACCTTGTCGCTTCTGCAGATCCTCCAGAGTTCTTAGCAAGGGCCACAAAGTTGTTGATACTATGGGCCCCAGCAATGTGACAAAGAAATATCATGGCCACCCTAGACCCAGTGACACCACACTTCCCCTCACTTGATGTCATGCACAATTGGACCTAGGTGATCAAGCATGCCCTACCAGCAGGTGAAAGGTTTCCCTTACCAAAGTCAAAGTCCGGAGGAGGTGACTGCTTTTTCAAAAGCACAGACAACTACACAAAACTATGGAGATCACAAAGAATCAAGGATATGTGTCTTTATCAAAGGAATACAGTAAACTTGCAGTAAAAAACCCAAAAATATGGAAATCCAAGAATTGCTGACACATAATTCAGAATAATTGTGCAGATGTTCAGACAATACAAGAGAACACAAAAATTAATGAGATCAGGAAAACAATACAAGGACAAGTTTGTTCTTTGTTTTCTCTTAACTTCTCAAATTTGGGAGCTAAATATAGTGACTGAACTAAAGAATTCAGTAGGGAGCTTCAAGACAGATTTGAGAAAGCTAGAGAGAGAATTAGAAAGCTAAAAGATTAAAATTATCAATCAGATGAATAAATGTGTGAGATAGACTATATATGTGTGTGTGTATACACACACACACATACACAATTGAATATTACTCAGCCATAAAAAAGAATGAATTCTTGACATTTGCAACAACATGGATGAATCTAGAGGGTATGATGTTAAACAAAATAAGTCAGAGAGACACATACTATGATTTTGTTCATATGTGGAAGTTAAATGAAAAAATGGGAAAAAACATACTCAAATATAAAGAATTGGTAGTTGCTAGAGTGGGGTATGTGTGTGTGAAATGGGTGAAGGGGATTAAGAGTACATTTATTGTGATGAGTAATGAATGGAATTATTGAGTCATTATGTTGTAGACCTGAAACTAATATAACACTGTATTTTAATTATACCTGAATTTTCAAAATAAAACTTCTTAAATTGAGGGAGAATCAAAAAGAATTAAAAGGAATGAAGAAAGTCTATGGGATTTATAAGAACCAAAGGAAGTAATAAACATACCACTGGAGTCCCAGTGGGAGGAAAGAGTAGAAATATTTAACAATGGCTGAGAACCTCACAAACTTGGGGAGAAATTTAGATATCCAAGTTTATGAATCTACTAGGTCACCTTGAAATTTCAATCCAAAATTTTCTCCTCCAAGACACATAATAAAACTATCTAAAGTCAAGCACAAAGAATTTTTAAGGCAGTAAGAGAAAAAATACAAGGGAACACATATGGGCTATCAGTGGATTTCTGAGCAGAGAACTTGATGGCCAGGAGAGAATGGATAATATTTTTAAATTGTTAAAAAGAAACCTCCAACCAATAGTACTTTAACTGGCCTTTATTTCTAAAGGACAATTTTGCCAGTAAAACTTTCCCTAACAAGAGCTACGGAATATATCAGCCGTTTACCTGCCTTATAAGAAATGCTGAACGAAGTTCTTTGATCTGAAATAAAAGTACACAAACTAGTAAAATAAAAACAGATAAAAATGTACCTTAAATTGGTAAAGGTAAGGTACAGTCAGAATCAGAATGCCCTAGTACTTCAACCTGCTGATATGTTAATTACTAACCCTAGCATAAAGATTAAAGGACAAAAGGATTAAAGATAGCTATAGCTTTAACAATTTGTTAATGCACACACAATATACAAAGATGTAAATGGTGATATCAAAGAAATGGTAGGGAGTAAAAAGATAGTTTTGTATGTGATTAAAATATATATATATATATATATATATATATATATATATATATATATGTTTTCTTTACAAATTTGGGATCCATATATACATATATATTTTTTTGCACTGATAATTTGCAATTCCTTGAGGTTTATATAGGACTTCAAGGTAAAAATCTACAAGGTACACAAAAGATAAAAATAAGGGAATTAAGGCATACCACTGTGGAAAATCATCAATTTATAAGGAATTTATAAAGGAAGGCAGCAAGAAAGGAGGAATAGAAGAGCGGAGCTTTAATTCAGCCAGAAAACAGACTAATTATTGACAGGTAAGGACTTAACTAATGTCATGTGAATGTTAATGGACTGAATTTTCCAATCAGAAGGCAGAGAGTGGCCTAACTCTATGCTGCCTACAAAACACTCAGCTTTAAGGACACACATAAACTCAAAGTGAAGAGATAGCAAAACATATTCCATGTGAGTAGAAACCAAAAGAGAGCAGAAATTGTTATAAAATAAAATAATAACCAAAGATGGTCACTGTATAATGATCAAGACATCAATTTGTCTAGAAGATAAATCAAATATACAGATGACTAACATCAGAGCACATAATTTTATTCAACAAATACTAACAGGTCTGAGGGAAGATATAATAAAATTGTAGTAGGGGACTCCAAAATCCCATGTTCAATAATAGAACAATCATTCAGACACAATACCAATCAGGAAACATGGACTTGAACCTTACTTTAGGATAAATAGAACAGACATAAATAGAATAGTCCATTCAACAGCAGAAGAATATACATTTTTCTCAAGTTCACAAGGCACATTCACCAGGATAGGTCACATAATTAAATTTTATATAAAATATAATACAATATTATATTTTATATATTATATTATATTTATTATATAAAACAAGACTTAGCAAATTTAAATAAGATACTTGTTTGGTTTCAGATCATAATGGTATGAAACTAGAAATCAATAGCACAAAGAAAGTGGATAATTCACAAATGTCAAGATTAAGCAATACACAACTGAAGAACCAATGTGTCAAGAAAAATTCAAAAGGAAATCAAAACCTGTCTTTTGCTTCCATTTGTTTATAAATATCAAAACCCAGGAGTAACTGCAAAAGCAATTCTAAGAGAAATTTATATTAATAAATGCCTACATTAAGAAACAAAAGAAGAGAGGTGCCTGGGTGGCTCAGTGGGTTAAAGCCTCTGCTTTCAGCTCAGGTCATGATCCCAGGGTTCTGGGATCAAGCCCCACATCGGGCTCTCTGCTCAGCGGGGAGCCTGCTCCCTCCTCTCTCTCTGCCTGCCTCTCTGCCTACCTGTGATCTCTGTCTGTCAAATAAATAAATAAAATCTTAAAAAAAAAAAAAAGAAAGAAACAAAAGAAGAGACTGTTCAAGATAACACCATAGGAAGATCCTGAACTCTCCCATAGACACATTAAATTTACAACTACATACAGAGCAATTTCTTCTAAAAACTAGCTGAACAATTACTCCACAACAAAGGTTAAAAAAACAATACCAAGTGGCACCTGGGTGGCTCAGTGGGTTAAAGCCTCTGCCTTCAGCTCAGGTCATAATCCCAGGGTCCTGGGATCAAGCCCTGCAATGGAGCTCTCTGCTCAGCAGGGAGCCTGCTCCCCCCCCTCCACCGCCGCCTGCTTGTTATCTCTGTCTGTCAAATAAATAAATAAAACCTTAAAAAAAAATGGGTAGGAGAGACAGAAATGCAGTCTTTTCATAAACCCCACCTCTAGTGTGGCAACCCAACAGAGGGAGGGGTCTCAAAAATAGAAAACTTCTCCCTAAGGGGCATGGGATCTGTGCCCCACATCAGGCTCCCCAACCCTTGGGGCCTACACTGGGAAGATGAGTCCCCAAAGTCCCAAAAGGCTTTGAAAACCAATGAAGGAAAACCAGAGGACTGTAGGGAACAGAGGTTCTACTCTTTCAGGGTTTGCACACACTCACTCCTCCACGACAAAAGCAACAAAGAGCTAGGCCATATGTGAAAAACTTATTTCCTAATCTTAAAAGGTTTACCAGAGAGGCAAATGCCTATTGGGACTCTCTGGCAACATAGAAACTGGTGGGTGCCATTTTTACTAAGTTCTATCTCTGATATTAGTGCCTGTCCTCACCACACATTCTGCTGCAGCCCTAGCTCTGTTCAGCACCCTGAATCCAGTGAGCATGAGCGGCCTACAGAGGGAACATACATTGAACACTGGGCTATGGTGGCGGGGTGAGGGGGTGTACTCCTGAATCCTAAAGGTCTGAAACAATTGGCAGTTTAAGGCATTATTTAGTCAAAAACTAAGAATTAGGGCAAAGTTAAATAATAAGTTTCATTGCCCACACAGGGTCACTCCTTTGCCACTGTTTCTAGGTATTAGGCGAAACAGCTACCTCTTCCAAACACAGAGAGTCTAACAAAATGAGTAAACAGGAATACCTTACAAACAAAATAATGAGACAAACCCTAGAGGGAAAATGTCTAGGTCCAGGAAGCTCAGAGCTTTCCAGACAAGATAAATTCAAAGAGACCCACACCAAGAAACATTTTAATTAGAATCTTACAGAGAATTGCTACCCCAGCTTTCTTTTGAGTTCTGTTGGCATGAAAAAAATGGTTCTCCATCTCTTCACTTTCAGCCTGGATGTAAATTTTTTCTCTTGCCTTTAACTCTTGACAATTTGTTGTGTACAGATGAACAAACATAAGACTATTGGCAGATTTCTCAGAAATTTTGCAGGTCAATAAAGAGTGACATGATATTTTTCAAAATGCTGAAAGTAAATATTCTATCCAGCAAGGTTATAATTCAGGTTGGAAAAGAATATAAAGAGTTTTCCAAGGAAGAAAACACTGAAAGAGTTCTTTACCACTAAACTTTCCCTCCAAGAAATGTTAGAGAGCAGAGAAGGACACTAATTAGCAATAAAGCCTAAAGTTAGTAGAAGGAAGGAAATAATAAAGATAACAGTAGAAATAAATGAAATAGTATAATTCTTTTCTTAATTATTTAAACGCTGGTTCTTTGGAAAGACAAAATTGAAAAACCTTTATCTAGCCTCATCAAGAAAAAAGACTAAAAATCAGAAATAAAATTATTACAACCAACACCACAGAAATGCACAAGATTGTAAGAGACTACTGCACAAAATTATATGCCACAAAATGGACAACCTAAAAGAAATGGAGCAATTCCTAGAAACATACAGCCTTCCAAAACTGAATCAAAAAGACATAGACAACCAGTTATTAGTAAGAGAACTGAATCAGTAAAAAACAACACAATAAAAAAATAACTCTCAAACAAAAGTCCAAAATCTAATAGCTTTACAAGTAAATTCTATTAAACTTTTTTTTAAGTTTTATTTAAATTCCAGTTAGTGAACATACAGTGTAATATTGTTCCAGGTGTACAATATACTCAAATAAGAGTTCATACTTATCCTTCTTTCTTTTTTTTTTTTTTTTTTTTTTTTTTTGGTAGTAGTTAGAATAAGAGGAAAGAATGCTTCCAAACTCAATGAGTCCAACACTAACCTGATATCCCAACTCAAAAGAGACACTACAACAAAACAAAAACTACAGGCCAATATCCCTGATGAACATAGATGCAAAAATCTTTAAGAAAATATAAACAGAATTTGGGAGTCTGAGTGGCTCAGTTGGTTAAGCAACTGCCTTCAACTCAGGTCATGATCCTGGAGTCCTGGGATCGAGTCCAACATTGGGCTCCCTGCTTGGTGGGGAGTCTGCTTCTCCCTCTGATCCTCTGTGCTCATTCTCTCTTTCTATCCCCCTCTCTCTTTCTCTCTTAAATAAATAAAATATTTTTAAAAACACACAAAATATAAACAGAACTCAACAATAATAAATCACTAATAAGATTATTCACCACAGTCAGGTGCAATCTATTCCAAGAATACACAATAGGTTTAGTATCTGCAAATAAATCAACATGATAGGTCTCAGTAACAAAAAGAATAGATGTTAGATGGTCAATTAATCTTCGACAAATTAGGAAAAAAGACAATCTCTTCAACTGGGAAAACTGGACAGCTACATATAGAAGAATGAAACTGGACCATTCCCCTACACTATACACAACAATAAACTCAAAATGCATGAAAGACTTCAATGTGAGACAGGAATCCACCTGAATCCTGGAGGAGAACATAGGCAGTAACCTCTTTGACATCAGCCACAGTAACTTCTTTCAAGACACATCTCCAGGGGCGCCTGGGTGGCTCAGTGGGTTAGGCCGCTGCCTTCGGCTCAGGTCGTGATCTCAGGGTCCTGGGATCGGGTCCCGCGTCGGGCTCTCTGCTCGGCGGGGTGCCTGCTTCCTCCTCTCTCTCTGCCTGCC
This sequence comes from Mustela nigripes, assembly GCF_022355385.1. Taxonomy (NCBI): domain Eukaryota; kingdom Metazoa; phylum Chordata; class Mammalia; order Carnivora; family Mustelidae; genus Mustela; species Mustela nigripes. The sequence continues at coordinate 264,833,865 of NC_081557.1, read as the reverse complement.
TCTCTGCCTACTTGTGATCTCTCTCTGTCAAATAAATAAAATCTTTAAAAAAAAAAAAAAAAAAAAAAAAAAAAAAGACACATCTCCAAAGGCAAGTGAAACAAAAGCAAAATGAACTTTTGGGACTTCACCAAAGTCAAAAGCTTCTACACATTACAAATGACTAACACATACATGAAGAAATGCTCAACATCACTAGACATTAGGGAAATACAAATCAAAACCACAATGAAATACCACCTTACACCATTTAGAGTGGCAAAAATTAACAAGACATGAAACAGCAAATGTTGGCACGCATGTGGAGAAAGGGAAACCATCTTACACTATTAGTGAAAATGCAAGTTGGTACAACCACTCTGGAAAACAACATGGAGGTTCCTCAAGATGTTAAGAATAGAGCTACCCTATGACCCACCAACTGCACTACTGGGTATTTACCCAAAAAATACAGATGTAGTGAAAAGAAGGGGCACATGCACCCCAATGTTCATAGTAGCAATGTCCACAATAGCAAAACTGTGGAAGGAGCCAAGATGCCCTTCAACAGATTAATGGATAAAGAAGATGTGATACATATACACAGTGGAAAATTATTCAGTCATCAGAAATGATGAATACCCACCATTTGCATTTATATGGATGAAACTAGAGGAGATTATGTTAAGTGAAATAAGTCAAACAGAGAAAGACAATTATCTCATGGCTTCACTCATATGTGGAACATAAGGGATATCTCAGTGGACAGCAGGGGAAGAGAGGGAAATCCAAAGGGGGAAAAACCAGAATGGGAGATGAATCATAAAAGACTACGGACACCAAAAAACAATCTGGAGATTTCAGAGGGAGGAGGGTGGAGGGAGGGGTAACAGGGTAATGGGTATTGAGGAGGGCATGTGCTGTGATGAGCACTGGGTATTATATACCATTAATTAATCACTGAACACTGCATCAAGGATGAATTATCTATTATACAGTGGCTAACTGAACACAATAATTAAAAAAGGATAGATACATACCAATAGATGCAGAAAAAACATTTGACAAAGTTCAAATCCATTTATGATAAAAGTGTTCAACAAAGGAAACCTATCTCAACAAGATAAAGGCCAAATATGACAAATTCATAGCTAACATCACAGGCAGTAGTGAAAAACTGAAAGGTCTTCCTCTAAAATCGGAAAAAAAGACAAAGATATCCACTCTCACCAATTTTATTCAACACAAGGTTGAAAGTCGTAGCCACAGGAACCAGACAAGAAAAATTAAAAGCAACCATATTGCTAAGGAAGAAGTAAAATTATCCCTAGTGGCAGATAACACACTATACACACATAGCCTGAAAGGCTCCACCCCGAAACTATTAGAACCAGTAAATAAATTCAGTAAACTTGGAAGAGGCAAAATTAACATATAGAAATCTCATATATTGCTATACAATAATATTTAAGTAGCAGAAATATAAATTAAGAAAACAATCCCATTTACAATTCCACACCTCCAAAAAATACCTAGGAATAAATTTAAGAAGGTCAAAGACTTACAGTCTGAAAACTATAAAACATTAATGAAAGAAATTGAAGGGGACACCAAGAAATGTAAAGATACACCATGTTTATGGATCAAAAAATTAATATTGTTAAATGTCCATAGTACTCAAAGCTCTATAGATTCAATGCAACTTCCATCAAAATACTAAGTGTTTTTCACAAGTTAGAACAAATAATCCCCAAATTGGTATGGAACCACAGACTATCTGGAACTACCAAAGCAATCTTGATGAATAGGAACAATGCTGAAGGTATTACAATCACAGATTTCAAAAGAAACTCAAGAGCTGTAGTAATCAAAACAATATGGTACTGGCACAGAAACAGACACACAGGTAAATGGAAAAGAATAGAGAGACATAAAACCATGTATATATGATCAATTAATCTCTGACAAAGGAAGTCAGAATATACAATGGGGAAAAGACAGTTTCTTCCATAACTGGTGTTGGGAAAAGTGCACAGCTACATGGAAAAGAATGAAACTGGACCACTCTTAAAACCATGTAAAAAATTTAACTAAAAATGGCTTCAAGACCTCAATATGAGACCCAAAACCAGAAAACTCAAAACATAGGCAGCACTTTTTTGGACATCAATCTTAGCAGTATTCTTATGAATGTGTGTTTTCAGGCACAAGAAACAAAAGCAAAAATAAACTGTTAGAACTATACCAAAATAAAAATGTTTACACCACAAAAGAGAACAATTTTTTTGAGGGAGGCTTGGATGGCTATGTATTTCCCCCTTAGGACCGCCTTTGCTGTATCCCATAGGTTTTGGACCGAAGTGTCTTCATTCTCATTGGTTTCCATGAATTGTTTCAGTTCTTCTTTGATCTCCTGGTTGCTCCAAGCATTCTTAAGCAAGGTGGTCTTTAGCTTCCAGGTGTTTGAGTTCCTTCTGAACTTTTCCTTGTGATTGAGCTCCAGTTTCAAAGCGTTGTGATCTGAGAATGTGCAGGGAATAATCTCAGTCTTTTGGTATCAGTTGAGTCCTGATTTGTGACCCAATATGTGGTCTATTCTTGAGAAGGTTCCATGTGCACTTGAGAAGAATGAGTATTCTGTTGTTTTAGGGTGGAATGTTCTGTATATATCTATGAGGTCCATCTAGTCCAATGTGTCATTCAATGCTCTTATTTATTGATTGATTTTCTGCTTCGATGATCTGTCTATTCCTGAGAGAGGCATGTTAAGATCCCCAACGATTAGTGTATTCATATCAATATGACTCTTTATCTTGATTAACAGTTTTCTTATGTAATTGGCTGCTCCCATATTGGGGGCATAGATATTTACAATTGTTAGATCATCTTGGTGGATAGTCCCTTTAAGAATTATGTAGTGTCCTTCTGTATCTCTGACTACAGTATTTAGTTTAAAATATAATTTGTCTGATATGAGAATCGCTAAAGGAAACAAAAGCAAAGATGAACTTTCGGGACTTCATCAAAATCAAAAGCTTCTGCACAGCAAAGGAAACAGTCAAGAAAACAAAGAGGCAACCCACAGAATGGGAGAAAATATTTGCAAATGACACTACAGACAAAAGGTTGATATCCAGGATCTATAATGAACTCCTCAAACTCAACACACACAAAACATACAATCATATCAAAAAATGGGCAGAAGATATGGACAGACACTTCTCCAATAAAGACATACAAATGGCTATCAGACACATGAAAAAATGTTCATCATCACTAGTCATCAGGGAGATTCAAATTAAAACTACATTGAGATATCACCTTACACCAGTTAGAATGGCCAAAATTAGCAAGACAGGAAACAACATGTGTTGGAGGGGATGTGGAGAAAGGGGAACCCTCTTACACTGTTGGTGGGAACGCAATTTGGTGCAGCCACTTTGGAGAACAGTGTGGAGATTCCTCAAGAAATTAAAAATAGAACTTCCCTATGACTCTGCCATTGCACTCCTGGGTATTTATCCCAAAGATACAGATGTAGTGAAAAGAAGGGCCATCTGTACCCCAATGTTTATAGCAGCAATGGCCATGGTCGCCAAACTGTGGAAAGAACCAAGATGCCCTTCAACGGACAAATGGATAAGGAAGATGTGGTCTATATACACTATGGAGTATTATGCCTCTATCAGAAAGGATGAATACCCAACTTTTGTAGCAAGATGGATGGGACTGGAAGAGATTATGCTGAGTGAAATCAGTCAAGCAGAGAGAGTCAATTACCATATGGTTTCACTTATTTGTGGAGCATAACAAATAGCATGGAGGACATGGAGAGTTAGAGAGGAGAAGGGAGTTGGGGGAAATTGGAAGGGGAGGTGAACCATGAGAGACTATGGACTCTGAAAAACAATCTGAGGGGTTTGAAGTGGCGGGGGGATGGGAGGTTAGGGGAACCAGGTGGGGGGTATTATAGAGGGCACGGATTGCATGGAGCACTGGGTGTGGTGCAAAAATAATGAATACTGTTATGCTGAAAATAGAAAATAAATTTTAAAAAGAGAGAGAGAACAAAATAAAAAGAAAACCTGATGAATGGGAGAAGATATTTACAATAAATCCAATAAGGTGTTAAAACCCAAAATATATACAGAACTCAAACAATGCAGAGATAGAGAGAGAAAGAGAGAAAACCTGATTGGAGAAACAGGTACAGTACATGAATAGATGCTTTTCCAAAGGAGACCTACAGATATCTGACAGATACATAAAAAGATTTCAACATCACTAATAATAGGGACATACGGATCAAAACCACTATGAGGTATCACCTCACATCCTATCAGAAAGGCTAGTATCAAAAGGACAAGAATTAACAAGTGTTGATAAGGATGTGGAGAAAATGGAACCCTCATGCACTGTTGGTGGGAATGTAAATTGATGCAACCACTGTGCAAAAGAGTATGGTGCTTCCTCAAAAAATTAGAAATAGAATTACCATGTGATCCAATAATTCCACCAGTGGGAATTTACCCAAATAAAAAGAAAACACTAATTTGAAAAGCTATATCTACTCTTATGTTTATTGCAAGCATTATTTACAAAAGCCAAGATATAGAAGCAAACCATATCCAGCAATAGATGAATGGATAAAAATGTGGTGTACACTGACCTGTATTCCTGAAACAAATATTACATTATATGTTAATAATTTCAAAAAGATGCGATACACACACACACACACACACGCGCACACACACACACAATATGGATGGACCTAGAGGTTATATAAGGATTGCCACCCCAGTTTTCTTTTGATGTCCATTAGCATGGTAAATTGTTTTCCACCCTTTCACTTTAAATCTGGAGGTGTCTTCGGGTCTAAAATGAGTTTCTTGTAGGCAGCATATTGATGGGTTTTGTTTTTTTTATCCATTCTGATACCCTGTGTCTTTTGATTGGGGCATTTAGCCCATTAACATTCAGGGTAATATTGAGAGATATGAATTTAATGCCATTGTATTGCTTGTAAGGTGACTGTTACTGTATATTGTCTCTGTTTCTTTCTGATCTACTACTTTTAGGGTCTCTCTTTGCTTAGAGGACCCCTTTCAATATTTCCTGTAAAGCTGGTTTGGTGTTTGCAAATTCTTTGTTTGTCCTGGAAGCTTTTAATCTCTTCTTCTATTTTCAATGATAGCCTAGCTGGATATAGTATTATTGGCTGCATGGTTTTTTTGTTGTTGTTGTTTAGTGCTCTGAAAATATCATGCCAGCTCTTTCTGGCCTGCCAGGTCTCCGTGGATAGGTCCACTGCCAATCTAATCTTTTTACCCTTGTATGTTACAGACTTCTTTTCCCAGGCTTCTTTCAGGATTTTCTCTTTGTTGCTAAGATTTGTAAATTTTACTATCAGGTTATGAGGTGCAGACCTATTTTTATTGATTTTGAGGGGCATTCTTAGCATCTCTGGGATTTTGATGTTTGTTCCCTTTGCCATATTAGGGAAATTCTCTACAATAATAATCTCCAATATACCTTCTGCTCTCCTCTCTCTTTCTTCTTCTTCTGGAATCCCAATTATTCTAATGTTGTGTCGTCTTGTGATGTCAATTATCTCTCGAATTCTCTCCTCATGATCCAGTATTTGTTTGTCTCTCTTTTGCTCGTCTTCTTTATTCTCTGTCATTTGGTCTTCTATATCACTAATTCTTTCTTCTGCCTCATTTATCCTAGCAGTAAGAGCTTCCATTTTTTATTGCACCTCATTAATAGCTTTTTTTATTTCAACTTGGTTAGATTTTAGTTCTTTTATTTCTCCAGAAAGGGCTTTTATCTCTCCAGAGAGCATTTCTCTAATATCTTCTATGCCTTTTTCAAGCCTGACTAGAACCTTGAGAATCATCATTCTGAACTCTACATCTGTCATATTACCAATGTCTGTATTGATTAGGTCCCCAGCCTTTGGTACTGCCTCTTGCTCTTTTTTTTTTTTTTTTTTTTTTTTTTTTTTTTTGTGGTGAGTTTTTCCACCTTGTCATTTGTCCAGATAAAATTTGATTTCTCCTCCTCTGGAATTCCGCTGTTTTCCTTGGTGAGTGAAGTTGGTCTTGGCTGGGTTTCTTGTTGATCTTCTGGTGGAGGGGCCTGTTGTAGTGATTCTCAAGTGTCTTTGCCCCAGGCAGAATTGTACTGCCCTTACCAGGGGCCAGGCTGAGTAATCCACTGGGGTTCGCTTTCGGGAGCTTTTGTTCCCTGAGCACTTTCCGTAGAGTTCCAGAAGACGGGAATGAAGATGGCGGCCTCCCAATCTCCGGCCTGGAGGAGCTGAGAGCTTGGGGTCTTGCTCCTCAGTGAGCCCTCAGAGAAAAGTGCCCAACCATCCCCGTCTCCCTGGCCTCTGGCTGCACTTGGAGGAAAGCGCTCAATCCCTCGCACTTGGAGAAAAGCGCCCAGTCGTTTCTGTCTCCGTGGCCTCTGGCCGGGCTCCAAGCTCACCCAGCCTGTGACCGTTCAAGGTAAGCCCGAGTTGAGAACTCATTCCTCGGCTGTGTCGCTGTTGCTGGCTTCCCCGCTCTAATACCTGCGAGCTTTGTGACACTCACACACCCCTGGACCTTCTGTGACCCCATGGGACCTGGGGCTATGCTGCGCCGGCATGGGCTTCCCGCCGGTTTAGCCTCTGGAGCAATGTCCCTCCGTGGAGCAGACTTTCAAAAGTCCTGATTTTGTGCTCCAATGCTCTGCTGCTTGCCGGGAGCCGGCCCCTCCCCACGCGGTCTATCCTCCCGTGACTGGATTCACTTCTCCGCAGGTCCTACCTTTCAGAAAGTGATCAATTTTCTGTTTCTAGAATTGTTGCTCTTCTTCTCTTCAGTCTCCTATTGGAGATTGGAGAATGGATTGATCAACTATCTAGCTGATCTCCTGCTATCTGATGTCGTCTCAGCCTGCTACTTCTCTGCCATCTTGACTCACCTCCTGGACCTAGAGGTTATAATGTCAAATAGGTAAATCATTCAGGGAAAGACAAATACCATATGATTTCACTTATATGTGGAATTTAAGAAACAAATGAACAAAGAAAAATAATCAGACTTTTAAATACAGAGAACAGACTGTGGTTACCAGAGGTAAGGTGGGTGGAGGGATGCATGAAATAGATAAAGGAGATTAACAGTCCTCTTATCTTGTTGAGCAATGAGAAATGTGTAGAATTATTGAATCACTATTTTGTACACCAGAAACTAATGTAACACTCTGTTAAATACACTTCAAAAAAATTAAAAGAATACTTTTTAAAAAGTGTGCTAAAGATCCATTTATATGTTACTTACAATAGACTCAACTCAAATGTGAGGACATACAAAAGCTGATCGTGAAGGAATAGAAAAGATATTTCATGCAAATGGAAACCAAAAGAAAACCAAAAGTAGCTATACTTAGAAAATAGACTTTTATCTTCAGATAATATTCATCTTTGTCTTTCAAACAAATATTGTAATAAAAAGGTCAAACAAGAAGATATGACATGAAGGAGACCATGGTGAACCGGCTGGCCGCCTCCTGCACAACCCGATGTACATCTTGGCCACGCTGCTGGACCCGCACTGCAAGGCCTCCCTGTTCTCGGAGGGGGAGGCGGAGCGGTACACGCGGGACCTGATCTGAGCAGTACACCGGAGCTGGAGGCGCTGAACCCTACCTGTCCCCAACGGCTGCGACGCGGGCGCCCCCTCGCAGGGCGCAGCCGGGGAGGAGAACCTGGGGTCCCTCATGGCCGAGATGATGAAGAAGGGCCCCCGGGAGAAGACGAAGATGCTTGAGGACATGGTGCTGGCCTACCTGGAGGAGGAGGTGCTGGAGCACGGCTGCGACCCCTTCACCTACTGGAACCTGAAGAAGGCGGCCTGGCCGGGCCTGGCCGCGCTGGCCGTGCGGTTCCTGGGCTGCCCGCCCAGCATCGTCCCTTCTGAAAGGCTCTTCAACACACCCACAGAGAACGGCAGCTTCGGCCAGTCCAGGCTCATGACGGACCATTTTGAAAAACTCATCTTTTTGAAAGAGAATCTTCCCTTGATATACTTCCAGTACTGAAGCTCGCAGCGGAGCCGCCGCGGCCGGCCACCGTCGCTGCCGGGCGCCCACGGTCTGTCCCGGGGAGGCGGCGCCCCGGCGGGCCCCCCACCCCGCCCAGCGTCCCTGCGGTGCCAGCGTGGGCCTCACTGCCCGTGCCCAGCCGGGTGTGCCGGGGCCTCCGCGCCGGCGAGGGAGCGCCTGTCCTGCCGCCGCCGCTGAAATGCGATGATTCGGGTTTCACTCCCCACTGTAGCGTGTTTTTTAAAAGTGGGGGCTTAGTAATGTGTTTTACTAGAACGGCAGAGGAGATGTGAGCAGTTTTATTCTGTAGGCTTTTTATTCCATTCTGTAAAAACCACAGATCGGGTACTGTGTTTTTGTTTAAGAGTTGCTTTAATTCAACAGAGCAGCTTTTGTGGCGGTTTAATGAAATCTGTAAATAAGAGGGGGAGTGCAAGCCATCCTGGCTGAGCAGGTTCTAACTGCAGGCTCTACAGCGTGTCGAGTACAGAACATTCTGGAACATGGTGTTGGCTGCCACGGAGGTTGACGTCGGAAGAGGAAAGTAAACTCAGACGCGTCTCGCCATGCCAGTTCTGTAGTGACTTGGTAGAGAGAGCGTCCGGTCTGAGCTTCTGCTGCATTCAGGTTTTACATGGTTGACCTCCGCCAGAGCCCGGGACACCTGCTGTCGAGCCCAGGGGCCAGGGGCCCGCACGCAGCAGTCCTGCCGAGGGCGCCTGACCCTCGGACCTGCTCTTTCGACACCAGGGAGCTATCTTTTGAAATTTGTGCACTGACCCCACTGACCCCAATTTGATCAAATTATGTATAAAACTTTCTAGAAGAGACGGCTCATTAACAGGGAGGAGGTTGTTCCATTGCAGTTGTAAGAATAGCCTTAGGCGTCTAGATTTTTTATATAATAGGGAAGATTGAGCCATCGCTGGCGTGTTTCAGAATCCCAAGGACAGCAGAATGAAGCGTCACTTGTCATTCTTTCAACAATGATCGGTCTTCAGAATTTTTGCTTCAACATCTAGAAAAAAAGGGTTCATTTTCTTATTTCAAACCAATTAAATACTCCAGATGAAACAAGTCACTCATTTGCCTGTGACCTTTTAGAAAAGTTGTTTTGTTAAAAAGGGACCTATTATTAATCTGGATTTGCATTGACTATGTTTTAGTGTATTTATAAATGGTGAACACGGTTTCTGAAATTAAACGTTTTATTTGCAATTTTCTAAAAGAAAAAAAAAAAAAGAAGAAGATATGACATTGACATTGGTAAACATTTACATACTCAACATATAATCACCTAAATACATAAAGCAAATATTAACAGACCTAAAGGGAAAATTTGTAACAATACAATAATAGTAGAGGATCTTAATACCTTTCCTTTTTTAAAAAAGATTTTATTTATTTATTTGACAGACAGAGTTGACAAATAGGCAGAGAGGCAGGCAGAGAGAGTAGGGGAGGCAGGTTTCCCTCTGAGCAGCGAGGCTGATGCAGGGCTCTATCCCAGGACCCTGGGATCATGACCTGAGCTGAAGGCAGAGTCTTTAACCCACTGAGCCACCCAGGTGCCCCTTAATACCCTCCAATGAATAGATCATTCAGACAGAAAATCAGTAAAGAAGTATCAGCCTTAAATGACATGTTAGGCCAGAAGGACTAAATATATACAGGCCAGATGGACTAAATATATAAAGAAAATTCCATCCAAAGGCAGCAAAATATACATTCTTTTCAAGGAGACATTCTCCAGGATAGATCATTTGCTAAGACACAAAAAAAAAGTCTTGATAATTTCATGGTTGAAATCTATCAAGCATTTTTTTTACATTTTTTTATTAAATTGATTTATTTATTTTCAGAAAAACAGTATTCATTATTTTTTCACCACACCCAGTGCTCCATGCAATCTGTGCCCTCTATAATACCCATTTTTTTCCAAACATAATAGTATGAAGCTAGAGATACTGACCAAGAGAAAACTGGAAAATCAGAATATGTGGAGATTAAACCTGTTACTTAACAGCCAAAGGGTCAATGAAGAAATCAAAGGAGAAACTTAAAAATAACTTGAGACAAGTAAATATGGAAATACAGCATGCCAAAAATCTATGGAATGTAGCAAAGCAGCTCTGAGAGGAAGGACTGTACTGATATAGGCCTACCTCAAGAAAAAGGAAAACTCTTGAACACACAATCAATCTTTATACCTAAAGGAACCAGAAAAGAAATAAAGCCCCATATTAGAAGGAAATAATAAAGATCAAAGCAGAAATAACCCTTTACCCCCTCCTCTCTAAAGCCCAGAAGTAAGCCCAAGCATATATGGTCAATTAATTTACAAAAAAATAAGGCAATATTATGTAATGGAGGAAGCATAGTCTCTTCAATAAATGGTGTTGGCACAAGCTCTTGGCAGAGCTGACCCTGAAACAATGGCAACAAAAGCAAAAAATAAACAATAAACAAATGGGACCATATCAAACCAAAAGTCTTCTTTATGGTGAAGGAAGCCATCCACACAATAAAGTCAACCAACTAGATGGGAGAAGGTATTTTCAAATCATGTATCTGATAAGGAGTTAATATCAGGATATATAAAGAACACATACAAATCCATAATAAGTCTCACTGTCGGGAGAACTAGGGAAAATGGTGGAGTAGGTGGATTCTGAGCTCCTTGTCCCATGGACCCCCTGAGGCAATACCTACATCTATGCAACCTACTCTGAAAATCACCTAAAGATTGGCAGAATAGATTTTCCACAACTATTTGTAGAGATCAGGCCACATCTGTAAGGATAGGAGGGGTGGAAATGTCATCAAGAAACAAATCCCATATGCAACTACATAAACAAGAGAATCACACAAACATGGAGGAGCAACGGAATCAGACCCCACACCAGGCATCCCCAGACTTAGGGACCCATGCTAGAAAACAAGTTCTCATAATATCTGGCTATGAAAATCAATGGGACTTAACTCAAAGAGCTTTAAAAATCAGCAGGGCTTAACTATAGGAAAGCCAGAGAACAACGGGGAACTGAGTTCCTTCCCTTGAAAAGCCAGTAACCTCAATAACTCAGAACCAGTTACAGCACAGAAGCAGCTAAGTCAAAGAATGTGGAATATACATGAAAGAAAGAAATTGAGTGATCTTAGAACATATGTCAGAGAGGCAATAATCTGTAGGAGATTTCTCTGGGAAATCTGGCAGATGCCATTTTTCTTTCCCTCCCCTAGCCAAGATAGAACTGTGTGCCCAGCCCTTGCAATCCCCTCCATATCTGCCCTATCCAATTTACTGGCCTCAGCAAACATGGCTCCAGAGCATGTCCTTCCCCCAACATGTGGCAGGTAGCTCAAGCTGGGGCCACCACTCTCTCAAAATGATTACTGCCCTGGAGATAGGGGAGATAACCCCACATACTCATATACCTGCATTAGCTGGTGTAGCTGGTTACATAAGAGCAAGCTATTCCATTTGTTGTGCCTGCAACTAATTCCAGACAGCAAAACAGTGCCAACCAGTGAGCCCAACAATAAACCAGGAGTCTCAAAACTGTAGGGAATAAACTCTCCCTAGTGTTCCCATAGCAGGCAATGTGACTTATTGCAGTTGGCTGGGCTCAACCAGTTCACCCACAGAAATAATGGTTTAGCCACAACAGCAGGGTGCCTGCAGCACACAAAGAGAACACCCTAGAGTACTTGATTCTGGTGACTAGAGGGCATTGCATGATAGGGCACCACAGAACCTCTTCTACACAGGGATACTACCTGCACAACAAGGAGACATAGGTGACCTAATATATAGAAACAAACAGACAAATGAGCCAGTGGAATATGTCCCAAATGAAACAAATAATTAAGGAAAAAGAGCTAAGTGACAGAGATAAGCAATAAATCTGATTACGAGTTCAAAGTAATGCTCATAATGATGTTAACTGTGTTTGAGAACTTCAACGAAGAGAAAATGTAAGAAATAACTGGTCAGAGCTAAAGAATATAGTGACCAATGAAAAATACACTAGACTAGAAATCAACAGCATATTAGAGAACACAGAAGAATAGATCAATGATCCAGACAATGGTGATCTTGGAAATCAACAAAGTTGAACAGCAAGGAAATAAAAAATGAGAATAGGTTAAGGCAACTCTGTGACATCAAGTCTGATAACATTTGTGTTACAGGTATCTCAGATGAGTCCCTAACAAGATTAATCCAAGGAGATCCACAAGACACATAATAATTAAAATGGCAAAATATAATGATAGATAATTTTAAAAGCAAAAAGGGTTGGGGGATAGGGGTGCAGCTGTGTGGTTCGGTCAATTAAACATCTGCTTTTGGCTTGATCAGGATCTCAGGATCCTGGGATCAAACCCTGCATCAGGTTCCCTGCTCAGTCCAGAGTCTGCATCTCCCTTTCCTTCTGCTCCTCGGCACCATCCATACTTGCTCGCTCGCTCTCTCTCAAATAAATAACTCTTTAAAAAAATAAAAAATAAAAGCAACAAGAGGAAGGAAAGCTAATATATACAATGGAAACCCTGTAAGGCTATCACATGTCTTTTCAGCAGAAACTTTGCAGGCCAGGAAAGTAGTGACATGATACATTCAAAGAACTAACAGAAGAAAAAAAAAAACACAACCAAGATTATCTAGCATCGTTATCATTTTAATTGAAGGAAAGAGAGTTTTCCAGACATACCAAGGTTAAAGAAATGCATTACCACTAAACCAGCCTTACCAGAATAAAAGAAAATTCTTTAAGTGGGGAAAAAAATGGCCATAATTAAAAATAAAAAGAATTTTTCACAGATAAAAGCAAACATACACCAAAGGTAGTAGATTAATTAATTATAAACCCAGTATGGAACCTAAAACACAAAAGTAGTAAAATAAAGTCTACCTATAAAAAAAGTCAAAGGATACACAAAATAAAAATGTAAAATATCATATATAAAATGTGGAGAGTAGTGTTTTTAGATTGTGTTCAACTTTAAATTACCATCAACTTAATAGAGACTGCTATAAGATGTTATAATAAATTCAAATAAAATCACAAATCAAAAACCTCTAAAAGAAACAAAAAGAGAAAGAAATCCAAGCATGACATTAAAGAAAACTATCAAACCACAAGGGAAGAGAGCAAGAGAAGAAACAATGAAGAACTATAAAAACAACCAGGAAACACTTAGGAAAATGGCAAAAAAAAAAAAGGTACATACTTTTCAATAATTAAGTGTAAATGGACTAAATGCTCCAATCAAAAGACAGAATTTGGTAATGGATTTAAAAATACCACCACCATCACCACCATCCATCTGTATACTGCCTGCAAGAGACTCTCTTCAGACCTAAAGACACATATAAAGTGAAAGTGAAGGGATGGAAAAAATAGTCTGTAAGAATGGAAATCATTTTTAAAAGCCAGGATAGCAATACTTACATCAGACACAACAGACTTTAAATCAAAGACTGTAGCAAGAGACATGGGAGGGCATTACACAATGATAAAAAAAAAAAAAACAAGAAGTGGATATAATAGATATAATATAACCCAAATGAAATAATCCAAGTTTCCTTCAGTGGATAAATGGTTACATTCCACACCATGTACGATGGTCTCAGCAATAAAATGGGGCAAAGTAGTCAAGTATAACAACTTGGATGAATTTGAAGAGAAATAATACTGAGTGTGAGTCAATCTCAAAAGGTGATATGCTATGTGAGTCGATTTGTACAGCACTTTTGAAATGACAAAATTATAGTGATGCAGAAGAGTGTTTCCCAGTAAAAGAAGAGGGAGGAAGTTGGTTACAAAAGGATAACAAAAGGGATCTTTGTGGTGAAATATTTTTGTATCTTGACTGTGATGGCACAGGAATGAATACATATGGTAAGACTGCATAAAATTAAATACACACAGCCCTAATGAGTATACATAAAACTGGCGAATCTGAATTAAGTCAATGGATTATGTCAATGTCAAATTCTTGGTTGTGATATCATATTATTGCCATGCAAGATGTTACCATCGGGGGAAAGTAGAAAAAAATGGTATGTAGGAAAATAAAAGAAGAGGTAACAATTCTAAATGCTTATGTACCCAACACAGGAGCCCCTAAGTAAATAAAATATTAATAGATATAAAGGGAGAAACTGTTGGCAATATAATAGTAGGAAACTTTAACACTCTACTTATATCAGAGGATAGACTTTCCATACAGCAAATCAACAAAGAAACAGTGGTTTTGAATGATACATTTGACCAAATAGGTATAACAAGTATAAACAGATCATTCTACCCCAAAATAGTAAAATAAACATTTTTTACATGCACATGGAATAGTCTCCAGGATCACATATTAGGCCGCCAAAAAGTCACAATAAATTTAAGAAGATTGAAAACTTATCAAGCATCTTCTCTGGCTACAGTGGTATAAAATGATGAATACCTATCATTTGCAATGACATGGATGGAACTGGAGGGGATTATGCTAAGTGAAACAATTCAAAGAAAGACAATTATCATATGGTTTCACTCATATATGGAACATAAGAAATAGCATGGAGGACCACAGGGGAAGGGAGGGAAAACTGAACGGGAAGAAATCAGAGAGAGAGGCAAACCATGAGAGACTCTGGACTCTGGGAAACAAACTGAGCCTTATATAAGGGAGGAGGTAAGGGGATGGGGTGGCCAGGTGATGGGTATTAAGGAGGATGTGTTGTGATAAGCACTGGGTCACAGAGATGAAAGTACAGCAGGAAATATAGCTGAACAACATGCTACTAAACAACCAGTGAGTCAACAAGTCAAAGAGCAAATAAAAAAGCACAATAGTCCAAAATTCCAAAATTTATAGGTTCAACAAGAGTATTTCTAAGAGGCAAGCATCTAGTGATATAAGCTTACCTCAAGAAAAACAAAATCTCCACAAATAAGTGAAATCATATGATAATTGACTCTCTCTGCTTGACTTATTTCACTCAGC
>NC_081557.1:264799518-264818384 GCF_022355385.1 Mustela nigripes | reverse complement strand
AAGGCGCCAATTTCACAGTTTCGGTTCCTGAAACCTATGGCACTTCCTCCTCTCACCCAACACGCCTTACCCAGCAACTGCTACTTGGCATAATCTTATTGGCTCTTCCCCCTCTGTCCTCACTTCCCTTCTGCCGCTCTATATAAGGTGTGCCCCCGCACAATAAAGTGAGATCCTGCTTCGACAGATCCCCCGAGCCTGGTGTCGTCCATTGGTGCGTCCGGGTTCACGACACTCGCCATCCCTCTCAGCCCCAAGGAGAGGCCTCCGGCTGGCCCGGGCGCCTCCTCCCCTCGGCGGGGAGCCCAACACCCTATGACCCTGCCATTGCACTCCTGGGTATTTACCCCAAAGATACAGATGTTGTGAAAAGAAGGACCATCTGTATCCCAATGTTTATAGCAGCAATGGCCATGGTCGCCAAACTGTGGAAAGAACCAAGATGCCCTTCAATGGACGAATGGATAAGGAAGATGTGGTCCATATACACTATGGAGTATGATGCCTCCATCAGAAAGGATGAATACCCAACTTTTGTAGCAACATGGATGGGACTGGAAGAGATTATGCTGAGTTAAATAAGTCAAGCAAAGAGAGTAAATTATCATATGGTTTCACTTATTTGTGGAGCATAACAAATAGCATGGAGGACAAGGGGAGATGGAGAGGAGAAGGGAGTTGAGGGAAATTGGAAGGGGAGGTGAACCATGAGAGACTATGGACTCTGAAAAACAATCTGAGGGTTTTGGAGTGGTGGGGGGTGGGAGGTTGGGGGAACCAGGTGGTGGGTATTAGAGAGAGCACGGATTGCATGGAGCACTGGGTGTGGTGCAAAAAACAATGAATACTGTTACACTGAAAAGAAATTTAAAAATTTTAAAAAAAGAAAGAGAAGTTACAATCAATACCACGAAAATACAAAATACTAGAATACTATGAAAAATGATATGCCAACAAATTAGGGAATCTAGAAGAATAAGATAAATTCCTTTAAAAATTAATATCTTCCAAAACCTAAATCAGGAAGAAATAGAATTTTGAACAGACCAATTAATAGTAATTAAATTAAATCAGTAATCAAAAAACTCCCAACAAACAAAAGTCCAGGACCAGATGGCTTCACAGGTGAACTCTAACAAATATTTAGTGAGTTAATACCTATTTTTATCAAAGTATTCCAAAAAAATATAATAGGAAGGGAAACTTCCAAATTCATTCTATGAGGTCAGCATTACCCTGATACCAAAATCAAAGACATAACACAAAGAAAACTATAGGCTAATATCCCTGATGAAGAGAGAGGCAAAAATCCTCAACAAAATATTAGCAAACTGAATTTAAAAATATGTTAAAAGGATTATTCATCATTATCAAATTGGTTTTCTTTTTTTAAAGATTTTATTTATTTATTTGACAGGCAGATATCACAAGTAGGCAGAGAGGCAGGCAGAGAGAGGGGGAAGCAGGCTCCTCACTGAGCAGCAAGCCCTATGTGGGCCTTGATCCCAGGACCCTGAGACCATGACCTGAGCCAAAGGCAGAGGCTTCACGCACTGAGCCAGCCAGCTGCCCCTCAAATTGGTTTTATTCTAGGAATGTAAACGTGGTTCGGTATTGCAAACTGATAAATGTGATATACCATGTCAACAAGAGAAAAGATAAAAACCTTAGGATCATCTCAATAGATGAAGAAAACAATTTGACAAAATATATCTATTATGAAAACTCTCAACAAAGTAGATTTAAAAAAAAATACCTCAAAATAGTAAAGACCATATATAAAAAACCCAAAGCTAACAAACATCATAGTCAATGGTGAAAAAGTAAAAATGTTTCCTGTAAAATCAAGAACAAGGATATCCACTCTTGACACTTTTATCTGACATAGTACTAAAGAACTAGCTGCAGCAATCAGACAAGAAATAAAAGGCATCCAAATTGGTAATTAAGTTAAATTTCAATATTTTCAGATGTCATAATACTATGCAAAGAACCTAAAAACCCATCCAAAGAAAAAACTACTAATATTGATAAATGAATTCAGTAAAGCTACAGAATACAAAATTAATATACAGAAATCTATATAGGGAGATTAAGAGGTAAAAATTTTCTGTTGTAAAAAAAGTCACAGATATGAAAGTACAACACAGGAAATATAGTCAATAAAATTGTAATAACCATATGTGGTGACAGATGGTTACTACATGTATTGTGGTAAACACTGTGTAATGCATAGAATCTTTGACACACTATGTTGTGTACCTGAAACTAATATTGTATATCAACTACAATAACAATCAGATTTTAAAATGCCAAATGAGGTGTACATGGGTGGCTCAGTTGGTTGAGTGTATATGCAGGCAAATGTGGCAGAGGCTAATTGCCATCAGCTAGCCTGACCACTGGCCCAACCACATGTGAGCCCACAGCAACTTCAGACATACTTATAAAAGCACAGTGACCAAACCCTGCTCAGTGCAATGACAGAGGGAAACCCCAGTTGGGATGAAGACAAACATGGCTCAGCCAAAACAGTAGGTCACACAGAGACAAACATAGGAGACATTCCTGTAACCCCTGGTTCTGATGACCAGATGAGATTTGTGCTACAGCGCACCACATAACCACTTCTACCCAAGGCCACTACTTTGAAGACCAGGAGACATATCTGACCCTCTTAATACATAGAAATAAACAAAGAGAGTTAGACAAATAGAGACAGTGGAATATGTCCTAAATGGAAAAATAAAACAAAATCACAGCCAAAAATGTTAAATAAAACTGAGGTAAGTGACATACCTAATACAGAATTTAAAGTAGTGGTCATTCAGATACCAGACTTGAGAAAAGAGTGGATGAAATCACTGAGAATTTCAACAAAAAGAATACAAAAATATTAAATACACTAGAGAAAATCAACAGCAGGGGATGCAGAAGAATGGATCAGTGATCTGTAAGACAGGGTAATGGAAAACAACAAAATGAGCAGCAAAAGGAAGAACAAAAACATGAGAATAAATTAAGAGAGCTCTGTGCCATTATCAAGTGTGATAACTTTTGCATTATAGGGATCCCAGAAGAAGAGAAAGACAAAGGTGGGGAAAAGTTTATTTGAAGAAATAACAGCTGAAAACTTCCTTATCTGGGAAAGGAAAAAGACATCCAGGTCTAAGAATTAGAGATCCCCCAACAAAATTAACCCAACGAGGTCCATACCAAGACATGTAGTAATTAAAGCAGTAAACACTAATAATAAAGAGAATTTTAAAAGCAATGAGGAAATAAAACTGGTACAAACCCCATAAGGCTATCAATTGATTTTTTTTAGCGGAAATATTGCAGGCCAGAAGGGAATGGAATGATATAGTCAAAGTGCTTAAAGGAAAAAAACCTACAACCAAGAATACTGTACCCAGTAAGGTTATCATTCAAAATAGGATATAAAGAGCTTCCCAAATAAAACCTAAAGTACTTTATCACTATTAAACCAGCCTTACAAGAAATGTTGTAGGGAATTCTCTGAATGGAAAGAAAAGACCATAACTAGAAAAAAATTATCAAAGGATTAAAGTTCACAGGTAAAAGAAAACATATACTAAAGTACTAGATTAATCACTTATAAAGCCAGTATGAAAGTCAGGCAAAAAAGTAGTAAAATCAGTTCTATCTACAAAAATTAGTCAAGGGATACACAAAATAGAAAGATGTAAAATATAGCATCATATATGGAAAACTTGGAGGGGGTGGTAAAAATTTAGTGCTTTTAGAATGGGTTTGCCTTAAGCAACCATCAACTTAATATAGACTAACACACATACAAATGTTATATATTAACACAGTCACAAGCCAAAAACCTACAAAAGATACAAAAAAGTAAAAAGAAAGGAATCAGAGCCTAACACTAAAGAAAGCCATCTTATCTATAATTCTTTCTATAATAAAATAGGGAAAAAAGAAAAGAACAGTGAAAAATTACAAAAATAACCAGAAAGAAGCACCTGGGTGACTCAGGTCATTAAGTGTCTGACTCTAGGTTTTGGCTGAGGTCATGATATCAGAGTTGAGGGATCAAGCCCCACGCTGGGCTCCATGCTGGGTGTGGAGTCTGCTTAAGATTCTTTCCCTCCCTCTGACCCTTCACCCCCCTTAAAAAAAATTAAAATGGCAACAAGCATATAACTATCAATAATTACTTTAAATATAAATGGACTGAATGCTGCCATCAAAAGAAATAGGGTGATTGAATGGAATGAAAGAAAAAAAGACTCATCTATAAGCTGCTTAAAGACACTCACTTCATACCTAAAGACACATACAGACTGGCAGTTGAAAGCTAGAAGAATAAACCCTTGCAAATGGAACTGAAAAAGAAGCTAGGGTACAATATTTGAGACTAAATAGACTTTAAAATAAAAGCTATAATAAGACAAGGGCAGGGGATGGGAGGTCGGGATACCAGGTAGTAGGTATTATAGAGGGCACGGACTGTATGCAGCACTGGGTGTGGTGCAAAAATAATGAATACTGTTATGCTGAAAATAAATAAATAAATAAATTTTTAAGAACTATAATAAGAGATAAGGACAGAACATAATGATAAAGGGATAAATTCATCAAGAGAATGTAACAATTGTAATTATCTAATATAGGAGCACATGAATACATAAAACATTAACAGACACAAAAGGAGAAATTGAAAGTAATATAATAATAAGGGTTTTAACACCCCATTTACATCAATGACTAGATAATCCACACAGAAAATTAGGAAAAGTGGCTTTTAATGACATATTAGACCAGATAGGCCTAATACATATACAGAACATTCCATCCAAAAACAGCAGAATAAAAATGTTTTTTAAGCACCCATGTAACATACTCCAAAAATCAATCACATATTAGGCCACAGATCTAGTTTTGATAATTTTAAGATTGAAATTATATCAAGCATCTTTTTCTTTTCTGACTACAATATGAAACTAGAAATAAATTACAAGAAAAAATCTGGAAAGGACACAAATACATGAAGGTCAAACATGCTACTAAACAATGAATCCATCAAAAAATTGGAGAGGGAATCAGAAAGTACATGGAGACAAATAAAAATTAAAAACAATAGTCCAAAGTTTCCAGGAAGCAGCAAAAGCAATTCTAAAATGAAATTTTATAATGTTACAGCCCTACCTCAAAAAGTAAAAAAATCTCAAATATCAAAACTAATGATGTACTATGTTGGCTAATAGAATTTAAATTTTAAAAAAAATCTCAAATGAACAACCTACCTTACATCTAAAGGATTTTAGGAAAAAAAAAAAAGAAGAAGAAGAAGAAAAGAAAAAAAATAACAAAGCCCAAAGCTAGTAGAAGGAGGGAAATCATACAGGTTACAGCAGAAATAGAAACAAAGAAAAGAAAGAAGCAATAAAAGTCTGGAGCTTGTTATTTGAAAAAAAAAATGATAAATCTTTGGTTAGACTCATTTAGAAAAAAAGAGAGAATTAAAAATCAGAAATGGAGGAAAAATAATCAACACCACAGAAGCAAGGAATTATAGGTGATTATGTAAAATTACATGCCAAAAATTTGGACAACCTAGAACAAATGAATAAATTCCTAGAAATATATAATGTCTAAAAACTGAATCAAAATAAATAAAAAACTTGAACAGAATAATCACTAGTAACAAAATTAAAATGGTAATAAAAAATCTCCCAAACAAAAGTCTGAGACCAGATAGATTTACAGGTAAAATCTACCAAGTATTTAAATTTCTTCTTCTAAAGCCATTCTTGGCATAGAGGATAAAGGAAAACTCCCAAATCCATTCCACAAGGCCAGCATTACCCAGATAACTAAACCAGAAAAAAAAAAAGCTTAAAAAAGAAAACTACAGGCAAATATACCAGAGAAAATAGATGTAAAAACTTTCAACAAAATGTCTGGAATTCAAATTCAACAATACATTTTTTAAAACATTCACTATATATGAGTAACATTGTATAGTATTTATTTTTCTCTCATATGTGGAATTTAAGAAGTAAAAGTGATTTTAAAAATAGGGTAAGGGAAAGAAAAATAAGATAAACACAAAGAGGGAGGCAAATCATAAGAGACTCAACTATAGGAAACAAACTGAGGGTTGCTGGGAGGAGATGGGTAGGAGGCTGGGGTAACTAGGTGATGGGCATTAAGGAGGGCACATGATGAAATGAGCACCAAGTGTTATATGCAACTGATGAGTCACCAAATTCTACCCCCAAAACTCTTACAACACTATATGTGAACTAACTTGAATGCAAATAAAATCTTGATGGGTATGAAGGAGGACACAGACTGCATGGAGCACTGGTTGTTATCTGCAAACAACTCACGGAACACTAAATCAAAAACTAATGATGTACTGTATGTGATGAACATAACATAATAAAAAAATAAAATAAGCATCACAATAAAAAATTTACTATTATCAGGTAGTATTTATATCAGAGCTATTAGCATGGTTCTACATTCACAAATTAATCAATGTGATACATCATACTAATAAGGATAAAAACCATATGATCATCTAAATAGATGTATTTTCTCAAAGTTTTTTACATTATTCATGATAAAAACTCTCATAGTGGTTTTAGAAGAAGCATATCTCAATAAAAGCCATAAATGAAAAAAAAAACAGCTAATGTCATATTCAATAGTGAAAAACTGAAGGCATTTCCTCTAAGATCAGGAACAATACAAGGATGTCTACTCTCACCACTTTTTTATTCTAGGACTAGAATAGCTATAGCAATCAGACAAGAAAAAGAAATAAAAAGCATTTTTATTTTGCTAAAGAAGAAGCTATACTATTTGCAGGTGACACGACAGTATATACCCTAAAGACTTCATCCCACTAAAACTGCTAGAACTGATAAATGGGTTCAGTAAAGTTTCAGGATACAAAATTAATATACAGAATTACATTTTCTGTATATGAACAAAGTAGCAGGAAGAAAAACTAAGAAAACAATTCCACTTACAATTGCCCCAAAAAGAATAAAATACCTAGGAATAATTTTAACCAAGGTGGTAAGAGACCTACATTCTAAATACCTTAAGACATTGATGAAAGAAATTGAATAAGACACAAATAAATAGAACAACATACTGTGTTCATGGATTAGAAGATTACTGGGTGATGGGTGTTAAGGAGGGCATGCACTGTGTGGAGAACTGAGTCTTAAACACAATGAACCATGAATGCTACATCAAAAACCCATTATGTACTGTATGTGAATAACATAACAATAAAAAAATTCAAAAATAAAAAAAATAAAGTCCATACTACTCAAAGCAATCTACAATTCAATATAATTCCAATCAAAATACCAATAGCATTTTTCACAGAACTAGAGTAATCCTAAAATGTGTATGGAACCACAAAAGCCCTTATATAGCCAAAGCAATCTTGAGGAAGAAAAAGCTGGAGGTATCATATCCCAGATTTCAAGACATACTGCAAAGTTATACAGATCAAAACACTGTGGTATTGGTACAAATAGAGAATAGGACAGAGAGTTCAGAAATAAACTCCTAACTATATGTTCAATTAACATTTGGCAAAGTAAACAAGAATATTCTATGGGGAGACACTCTTCAATAAATGGTGCTGGGAAAAATGGACAGCTACATGCAAAATAATGAAACTGAACCACTTTCTTACCCCATACACAAAAATAAATTCAAAATGGATTAAAAGACTTAAATGTGAGACCTGAAATCATAAAACTCTTAAAAGAAAACAGGCAGTACTTTTTTTTTTCCATTGGCTGCAGCCACTTTTCTTTCTTTCTTTTTTTTTTTTTTTTTAAGGATCCTCAAGTAAGGGGGGGAAAATTAAAAAAAAAAAAAAAACACTGGGACTACACCAAAATATAAACTTTTGCATAGTGAAGGAAACCAGCAAAACAAAAAGCCCAGCATAAGGGAGAAGGTATTTGCCAATGATATATCTAAGAAGAGGTTAATTTCCAGAATATACATGGAACTTATACAATTCAACAACAAAAACCTGTAACAACAGCAATAACAACAAAAATAATCTGCTTAAGAAATGGATGCAGGCCCTGAATAAACATTTTTCCAAAGACAATTTATGGATGGCCAATAGACACATGAAAAGATACTTAACATCATTTATCAGGTAAATGCAAATCAAAACCACAATAACATGCAACCTGTCAGAATGGCTAGTATCAAAAACATGAGAAATGGTAAGTGTAGATGAGGATGTGGAGAAAAAGAATATTTATGTATTGTTGGTGAGAATGCAAATTGGTCCAGCCACTGTGGAAAACAGTATGGAGAGCCCTCAATAAGTTAAACACCATCTGATCCATAGTACCAATACTGAGTATTCACCAACAGAAAATGAAAACATGAATTCAAGAAGATATGCACCCCTATGTTTACTGCAGCATTATTCAGAATAGCCAAGATATGGAAGCAACCCATGTTCATCAACAGATGAGTAGTTAGAGATATGGTGTATACATATAATAAATCATTAAAAAAAAAAAAAAAAGAAAGGGAGGAGATGTTGAGATGACTGAGTGGTTTAGTCAGTTAAGCATCCAACTCTTGATTTCAGTTCAGATCATGATCTCAGGATTGTGACATCAAGCCCCTTGGAGTGGAACCTGCTTAAGATACTCTAACTTTCCTTCCACTTGTGCTCTATCTCTTAAAAAAGAAAAAAAAATGAGATCTTGTTGTTTGCAACAGCATGGATGGACCTTGAGAAATATTAATTGAAATAAGTCAAAGAAAGACAAATACCTAATGATTTTACTTGTATGTGGAGTCTAAAATACAAAACAAGTGAATAAAAACAAAAAGGGGCACTTAAATACAGAGAATGAATTGATGGTTACTAGGGTGGAAGGGGTTGGGTGAAGAGGTTACATAAGAGAAGGGTATTAAGAAGTACAAACTTCCATTTATAAAACAAATACATCATGGAGATGAAAACTATGGCATAAGGAACATAGTCAATAATATTGTAATAACCTACATGGTGGAGGATAGTGACTGTACCTATTGAGCATTGTGTAATTTGTAGAATTGTTGAATAAATTTGTTGTACACCTCAAACTAATCTAACACAATTAATTATACTTCACTTTCAAAAAAGAAATAAAAGTCATCTAAATTGGAAAAGAAGTAGCATTACCTTGGACTACAATGATATGATCTGGTATGTAAAAAGTCCTAGACACTTAACTGAAAAACTAAATTCATTAACATTGCAGGATACAAAGTCAACATGAGGAAAACAGTTGTATTTCTATAGACTAGTAGAAAAACATTTGAAAAATAAGGCAATCCCATTCACAAAGCTTTGAAAACAAAAAAATACTTAGAAATAAATTTAACCTAGAAGGTTAAAAGATCTGTACACTGAAAACTAAAAGTCATTGAAAGAAATTAAGGATACAAATGGAAAGATAATCCATATTCATCGACTAAAAAAGTTATTATTAAAATGTCCATATCACCTAAAGCCATCTATATATACAATGTAATTCCTATTAAACTTCCAATGGCATTTTTCACAGAAATAGAAAAAACAATCCTATAATTTGCATGGAATGCCAAAGACACTAAATAGAAAAAGCAATCCTGAGAAAAAAGAACAAAGCCAGGTGCATCACACTTGCTGATTTCAAACTATATTAGAAAGCTATAGTAATCAAAACAGCATGGCACAGACATAAAAATAAACAAATGAAACAGAATTAAGAGCCTGGAAATAAATCCTTGTACATATGATCAACTTATGTTTGACAAGGAATCCAAGAACACTTAATGGGGAATGGATGGTCTCTTCAGTAAATGATGTTGGGAAAACTGAATAACCATGTGCATAAGAATGAACTTGGATCCCTAACACCACTCACAAAAATTAGTGTGAAAAGTTTTTAAGACTTGAATTTAAGTCCTAAAACCATAAAACTCTTAGAAGAAATGCAGGACTTTATTTGGACACATGTAAAGATGTTGGCCAAAGGGAGCAAAAGTCCTGTTATAAGATGAATTCTAGGGATTGAATGTACAGCATGAGGAGTTTAATGAGTGCTGTATTATATACTTGAAAGTGTTTTAAAGTAAATGTTAAATATTTTTACCATACTGAAAAAAAAGGTAAGATATGCAATATGATGGAGATATTAGCTAATGCTATGGAGATAATCCTTTTAGAATACACAAGTGTATTAAATCAGAATATTGTTAAGTTTTAAACTTAAACAATATTATATGAATTTTTATCAATAAATCTGGGGGGGGGAATGAAACCATACTTAGCCTCCAAATAAAGTCCTACTTCTGCCTAACATGATACAACAATTCTGTTTACCTGAAAATAAATCAACCTCTTCCCAAGAAGAAAATACAAAATCCTTTGGTGAAGTTCATTCTTCTCCTTTGATATCCAAAGCTTAAATACTATCATATAAAGTTAAATATCATATAAATATCATATAAAGTTAAATACTATCATAAAAAGTTAAAGTTAAAAACTTAAATACTATCATATAAAGTTGACCATTATACCGTAGATTATAAGGGATAAGGGAACAAAAGTATTTGATTTATATGCAAACATTCATAACAAAATAAGATCCTCATTACTAGGTCTTTCTGTAGTTTGCTACATGGCCATAGTGATTACAGCTCTTCTCTCCCAACACCCTTTATCAGATTCCCTTTGCCCTCAGTAAACACTTCAGTTGATCATGATTCTTCATCTGTGGAATGACCTAAATATTTCAGCTGTGCTGTCTGAATTGAGTTTTTATAGCATTCTACTGGCTTTAATTACAGGATACAGTGGCACTAAGAGATGCCCTAAGGGATCTCTATCATGTAGTAACAATCCAATCTCCCATTGATAGTCAGGAGCAATTACCCCAGCCAGTCGTTACCTTTTTTTTTATATATAATTTTTATTTTTTATAAACATATATTTTTATCCCCAGGGGTACAGGTCTGTGAATCACCAGGTTTACACACTTCACAGCACTCACCAAAGCACATACCCTCCCCAATGTCCATAGTCCCACCCCCTTCTCCCAAACCCCCTCCCCCCAGCAACCCTCAGTTTGTTTTGTGAGATTAAGAGTCACTTATGGTTTGTCCCCCTCCCAATCCCATCTTGTTTCATTGATTCTTCTCCTACCCACTTAAGCCCCCATGTTGCATCACCACTTCCTCATATCAGGGAGATCATATGATAGTTGTCTTTCTCTGCTTGACTTATTTCACTAAGCATGATATGCTCTAGTTCCATCCATGTTGTTGCAAATGGCAAGATTTCATTTCTTTTGATGGCTGATGTGGTATATATACACAATGGAATACTATGCAGTCAAGTTACCTTTTACCTGTTAATTCAGAGGCATGAGGAGCCTGAAGTGACCTGGTGGCAGTCTCAACTTTCAGTTCCATGGACTCCCTCCCATCTCCTGGTGGAATCATTCCTTCCTTTGGAACTGAGACCTATAGACAGCAGAATCTAAGTTCATAGGGATGAGTAACGATTTTAATAGTGGATCATTAGGGATAATAGCAAGAACACATACTAATTACACTGCTTGATTCCTAAACGCATGAAACGTGCCTATAGGACAAACAGCAACCTATTGGACTCTGTATATACAGCCTCCTGGAAGACATTTTTTCCAGTCCTACAAGGTATCACCACCAGCTGGTGCTGTAACAGAATTTCCTGAAGACACTGAACATTTTTTGCCCATTTAGAAATTTCCATCCATGTGTCTCTTCTTCAGTCTTGTCTTCAGTTTAATTTTATTCCATCCATACCCTGACCATTCAACCAAACCATGGGCCTCAGCTTATACATTGGTATAGACTTTGCTCTAGATATTTCTCCCTCTGAGCAAAGTGATCAACCGGGTACATTGTTTAAAGTTCTGTCCACTGACAGTATTTTCCTTTACCACTATCATTTGAGAATGTCCCAGAAAAGAGCTATAATGCTGCAGTTGTCCACTTTTGGTGACTGCCTATCATGGAGAACAATCTGTCAAACAGGCCTGAATTTTGTCTTCAGTCAACTGAAATTGCCCTGAGATTGTAGGTATGAGTGGAGAAAGAAGGTAATACAGCAAGAGTGAGAGCCCTGGATTTTTAAACCAAGTCCTCAGGCTAATTGTGCCTCTTGGTCCTTGTAAGCCTGATTTGTATGTACCACTTCTCTTTGTTAATGGAGTGTTGCTGTGCATGCCCAATTTCATGATTTGATGGGTCAGATAATACCAATGACAGGCAGCTCAGGCTATATGGTAACTTGTTGGCACATGATTATGCATTCAGTGTCTTCTAGGGCCCAGTAGCAGATTAAGAGCTGTTTCTCAGAATGAAATTAACGATCCACAGAGGATTGTAGAGCTTCACTCCAAAATCCTAAGTGTGCTCTGTTTCACCTCTAAGGGCCTACCAGAGGCTCCAAATAAGATCTTTATCTACCAGTGGCACTTCAAACACTGTTACCTTTGCTGGATCATGAGGTCAGTGACAAAAGTTCACATAGAGCAAGGTTCTCTTGTTCTGGATCCCCTCAAACCTAGCAGCTTTTCTACTTATTTGGTAAATGGGCTACAGTAACATGTACCCATGAAGAATACATTTGTTGTTACCAGAATCTAAAAGTCCCATAAACCTTGTGGTTCTTTTTTTGATGGTAGGAAAGTGCAACTGCTTCTTTTTCACCTTAAAATATATTCCCACATAACCCATATCACTGGATTCTTAGAAAATTTCACTTAAGTAGAAGGCTTTTAAATTTGTATGGCATTTACTTCCTACCCTCTAATATGTAAATGTCTTAGCAATATGTCTAGAGAGTAGTTACTAATTCCTGATCACCAGGAACTAGTCAGCATAATATCACTAATGGAATGAATCAGCATGATGTCTCAAGAATTCCTCTGGACTGAATCATGACATAGGGCTAATACCTTACACAGGTGAAATGTTAAGGTAGAACAGTGAAAGTATATCACTTACCTTGCAACCTGGGAGCAAACTTCTTGTGGTGTTTCTTACTAAAAGGTACCGAGTAAAATCCATTCGCCAAATTAATGGCTGTGTACTAGGTATCAGGAGATGTTTTCTTTTTTTTTTCCAATTTATTTATTTTCAGAAAAACAGTATTCATTATTTTTTCACCACACCCAGTGCTCCATGCAATCCGTGCCCTCTATAATACCCACCACCTGGTACCCCAACCTCCCACACCCCCACCACTTCGAACTCCTCAGATTGTTTTTCAGAGTCCATAGTCTCTCATGATTCACCTACCCTTCCAATTTCCCCCAACTCCCTTCTCCTCTCTAACTCCCCATGTCCTCCATGCTATTTGTTATGCTCCACAAATAAGTGAAACCATACGATAATTGACTCTCTCTGCTTGACTTATTTCACTTAGCATAATCTCTTCCAGTCCCGTCCATGTTGCTACAAAAGTTGGGTATTCATCCTTTCTGATGGAGGCATCATACTCCATAGTGTATATGGACCACATCTTCCTTATCCATTCGTCCATTGAAGGGCATCTTGGTTCTTTCCACAGTTTGGCCATTGCTGCTATAAACATTGTGGTTCAAACTAAAATCACATCTGCAACCTTGGCTGAATTTGGAGTCACCATCTAAGTTTGTAGTAATTCTGTCTTGCCATTCTCCAAGATCCATCTGTTTTCTGCACAAGCTAAGTAGGCAACCTGAATAGGGATGTGGTAGAAATCACCATCCCTGCATTTTTCAATTCCTTAATAGTGATATTATCTCCAGAATATGCTATTGGTTTTTGTTTACTATTTTTGTAGTTAAAGGCAATCCTAGTGGCTTTCACTTGGCCTTTCCTACTATTAAAAACTCTCACTCTATGACATCTGCCACAGCAACTTCTTTCAAGATATGTCTCCTAAGGCAAAGGAAACAAAAGCAAAAATGAACTTTTGGGACTTCATCAAGATCAAAAGCTTTTGGCACAGCAAAGGAAACAATCAACAAAACAAAGAGGCAACCCACGGAATGGGAGAAGATATTCACAAATGACAGTACCAAGGGCTGATAGCCAAGATCTATAAAGAACTCCTCAAACTCAACATATGCAAAACAGATAATCATGTCAAAAAATGGGCAGAATCATGTCATCTGTGAAGAGAAAGAGTTTGACTTCTTCATTGCCAATTTGGATACCTTTTATTTCTCTTTGTTGTCTGATTGCTATTGCTAAGACTTCTAATACTATGTTGAACAAGATTGGTGAGAGTGGGCATCCTTGTCGTGTTCCTGATCTCAATGGGAAGGCTGCAAGCTTTTTCCCATTGAGGATGATATTTGCTGTGGGTCTTTCATAGATAGAATTGATGAAGTTCAGGAATGTTCCCTCTATCCCTATACTTTGAAGTGTTTTAATCAGGAATGGATACTGGATTTTGTCAAATGCTTTTTCTGCATAAATTGAGAGGACCATGTGGTTCTTCTCTCTTCTCATATTAATTTGTTCTATCACATTGATTGATTTGCAGATGTTGAACCATCCTTGTACTCCAGGAATGAATCCCACCTGGTCATGGTGGATATTCTTTTTAATGTGCTTTTGGATCCTGTTTGCTAGGATCTTGTTGAGAATCTTAGCATCCATATTCACCAGGGATATTGGTCTGAAATTCTCCTTTTTGGTAGGGTCTTTGCCTGGCTTGGGGATCAGGGTAATGCTGGCTTCATAGAAAGAGTATGGAACTTTTCCTTCTGCTTCAATTTTTTGAAACAGCTTCAGGAGAATAGGTGTTATTTCTTCTTTGAAAGTTTGGTAGAATTCCCCAGGGAATCCATCAGGTACTGGACTCTTGTTTTTTGGGAGGTTTTTGATCACCACTTCAATCTCGTTACTAGATATTGATCTATTCAGGTTGTCAATTTCTTCCTGGTTCAATTTTGGGAGTTTATAGTTTTCCAGGAATGCATCCATTTCATCTAGGTTGCTTAGCTTATTGGCATATAACTGTTGATAATAACTTCTGATGATTGTTTCTACTTCCTTGGTGTTAGTTGTGATCTCTCCCTCTTTATTCATAATTTTATGAATTAGGGCTTTCTCTTTTCTTTTGGATTAGTGTTGCCAATGGTGTATCGATCTTATTGATTCTTTCAAAAAAAACAGCTTCCAGTTTCATTGATACATTCTACTGTATCTCTGGTTTCTACCTCATTGATCTCAGCTCTAATCTTGATGATTTCCCTTCTTGTGTGTGGAGTTGGTTTGATTTGTTGTTGATTCTCCAGTTCTTTAAGGTGTAGAGACAGCTGCTGTGTTCTGTATTTTTCAATTTTTTTGAGGGAGGCTTGGATGGCTATGTATTTCCCCCTCAGGACCGTCTTTGCTGTATCCCATAGGTTTTGGATTGAAATGTCTTCATTCCCATTGGTTTCCATGAATTGTTCCAGTTCTTCTTTGCTCTCCTGGTTGATTCAAGCATTCTTAAGCAAGGTGGTCTTTAGCTTCCAGGTGTCAGAGTTCCTTCAGAACTTTTCCTTGTGATTGAGCTCCAGTTTCAAAGCATTGTGATCAGAGAATATTAAAAATATAACTTCCCTATGACTCTGCAATTGCACTCCTGGGTATTTACCCCAAAGATACAGATGGAGTGAAAAGAAGGGCCATCTGTACCCCAATGTTTATAGCAGCTATGGCCACAGTCACCAAACTGTGGAAAGAACCAAGATGCCCTTCAATGGACAAATGGATAAGGAAGATGTGGTCTATATACACTATGGAGTATTATGCCTCCATCAGAAAAGACGAATACCCAACTTTTGTAGCAACATGGAAGGGACTGGAAGAGATTATACTAAGTGAAATAAGTCAAGCAGAGAGAGTCAATTATCATATGGTTTCACTTATTTGTGGAGCATAACAAATAGCATGGAGGACATGGGGAGTTAGAGAGGAGAAGGGAGTTGGGGGAATTGGAAGGGGAGGTGAACCATGAGAGACTATAGACTCTGAAAAACAATCTGAGGGGTTTGAAGTGGCATGGTATTGGGAGGTTGGGGGAACCAGGTGGTGATTATTAGAGAGGGCACGGATTGCATGGAGCACTGGGTGTGGTGCAAAAACAATGAATACTGTTATGCTGAAAATTAAAAAAAATAAATTAAAAAAATGGGCAGAAGACATGAACAGACACTTCTCCAAAGAAGACATACAAATGTCTAACAGACACATGAAAAAATGGTCATCATCATTAGCCATCAGGGAAATTCAAATCAAAACCACATTGCGATACCACCTTACACCAGTTAGAATGGCCACAATTAGCAAGACAGGAAACAACATGTGTTGGAGAGGATGTGGAGAAAGGGAAACCCTCTTACACTCTTGGTGGGAATGCAAGTTGGTGCAGCCAATTTTGAGAATGGTGTGGAGATTCCTTAAGAAATTAAAAATAGAACTTCCCTATGGTCCTGCAATTGCACTCCTGGGTATTATCCCCAAAGATACAGATGTAGTGAAAAGAAGGGCCTTCTGTACCCCAATGTTCATAGCAGAAATGGCCACAGGCACCAAACTATGGAAAGAACCAAGGTATCCTTCAATGAATGAATGGATAAAGAAGACAGGTGCATATATAATACTATGGAGTACTATGCCTCCATCAGAAAGGATGAATACCCAACTTTGTATCATCATGGATGGGACTGGAAGAGATTATGCTGAGTGAAATAAGTCAAGCAGAGAGAGTCAATTATCATGTGATTTTACTTATTTATGGAGCATAAGGAATAACACAGAGGACATGGGGAGATGGAGAGGAGAAGGGAGTTGGGGAAAATTGGAGGGGGATTTGAACCATGAGAGACTGTGAACTCTGAGAATCAAACTGAGGGTTTTGAAGGAGGGGTTGGGAGTTTGGGTGAGCCTGGTGACAGGTATTATGGAGGGCATGTATTACGTGGAGCACTGGGTGTGGTGCATAAACAATGAGTTCTGGAACACTGAAAAGAAATTTTAAAATAAACTCACTCTATAGGTCAGGAACCATTGTGGGAATTTTGCCCATTGTTGAGTATGTCTATTCCTGTAATACATTCTAGAACTGAGGAAATAACCACAGGATAGATTTGGGACTCACTGGACCCACTGTGAGATACACCTTACCTGAAATCCCATTACAATACTTCTGTAAGTCCTACTGTGACTGTTGGACCAATGGCTATTTATCAGTGAAACTGTGCACTGGGGAAAAGGAAACACACACTTTAAGAATTATTAGACACTGGCTTTCAAATGATATTATTTCCCACAGACCCAAAATGCCACTGTGGTCTATTTAAGGAATGCTGGGGAAATTATTCAAAGTGTTCAATTTGGCAACATAGCAAGGCGATTTCTCAAAGGGAGCAAGACTCCCTTCATTCATGAAATTCTTGGTCTATAAGCTGGTCTATAATTCTGGTCTATAAGCTGGAATGGAGGACCCATTACTTTTCTGTGCGAGATACACGTTAGACTTTACTATTTAATAGTCCTCTTATTTTTACAGATCAAAAATTTACCAAGCTGCCCCTTTGTTTCTTCTCCAGGGACATCATGACCTATTAATCAACATAACACATCTCTGTAAGCCAGACTATTCTGATTACTGCTTTGGCTTTACTGTCTATTATGGTGGCTATGTTCACCCTGTATTTTGTGATTAAATGTTGCCACTAAGCCCCTACAACCCCTGGACCCCATTGTCTCCATTGCATTTTGAGACACTGGTTGTATGGTGGCAGTTCCCATTGTACTTTGTTACAGCTATAAAAATGTAGGTTTAGGGGGAGGAGTCAAGATGGCAGAGAAGTAGCAGGCTGAGACTACTTCAGCTAGCAGGAGATCAGCTAGATAGCTTATCTAAAGATTGCAAACACCTGCAAATCCATCAGCAGATCGAAGAGAAGAAGAACAGCAATTCTGGTAACAGAAAAACAACCACTTTCTGAAAGCATATTTTCCTGGGGTTGTTTCCACCCTTTTAGTATTTTACTTATTCCTTCATATACTCTTATCTGGACAAAATGACAAGATGGAAAAATTCACCACAAAAAAAAGAACAAAAGGCAGTACCGAAGGCTAGGGACCTAATCAATACAGACATTGGTAATATGTCAGATCTAGAGTTCAGAATGACAATTCTCATGGTTCTAGCTGGGCTCGAAAAAGGCATGGAAGATATTAGAGAAACCCTCTCGGGAGATATAAAAGCCCTTTCTGGAGAAATAAAAGAACTAAAATCTAACCAAGTTGAAATAAAAAAAGCTATTAATGAGGTGCAATCAAAAATGGATGCTCTCACTGCTAGGATAAATGAGGCAGAAGAAAGAATTAGTGATATAGAGGACCAAATGACAGAGAATAAAGAAGCTGAGCAAAAGAGGGACAAACAGCTACTGGACCAAGAGGGGAGAATTCGAGAGATAAGTGACACCATAAGGTGAAAAAACATTAGAATAATTGGGATTCCAGAAGAAGAAGAAGGAGAGAGGGAAGCAGAAGGTATACTGGAGAGAATTATTGGGGAGAATTTCCCCAATATGGCAAAGGGAACAAGGATCAAAATTCAGGAGGTTCAGAGAAACCCCCTCAAAATCAATAAGAATAGGCCCACACCCCATCACCTAATAGTAAAATTTACAAGTCTCAGGGACAAAGAGAAAATCCTGAAAGCAGCCCGGGAAAAGAAGTCTGTAACATACAATGGTAAAAATATTGGATTGGCAGCTGACTTATCCACAGAGACCTGGCAGGCCAGA
>NC_081557.1:264790625-264796518 GCF_022355385.1 Mustela nigripes | reverse complement strand
ATGTGATTTGGTGAGTGCTGTGAAGTGTGTAAACCTGGTGATTCACAGACCTGTACCCCTGGGGATAAAAATATATGTTTATTAAAAAAATAAAAAAATCTTAAAAAAAAAAATAAATAAAAAAATTAAAAAAAATTAGAAATGCTGTAAAATCTAGTAATTCCATTAGTGAGTATCTATGCAAAGAAAACAAACACTAATTCAAATAGGGGTATGCACCCCTTATGTTTATTGCAACATCATTTACAATAGCCAAGATATGGCAGCAACTCAAGAGTCCATCAATAGATGAATAAAAAGGTGGCTTATATACACAATGGAATATTAGTCATAAAAAAATGAAATTTTGCCTTTTGTAAAATCATGGATCTATCTAGAGGTCATTATGTCAAGTGAAATAAATCAGAGAAATACAAGTACCAAAACTTCACTCATGTGGAATCTAAAAAACAAACATGAACAAACAGACTTATAAATATAGAGAACAGACTGTCTTTTTTCGACTGTATATTTTTCCTGTTTTGTCGAAGATTATTTGACCATAGAGTTGAGGGTTCATAACGGGGCTCTCTACTCTGTTCCACTGGTCTATGTGTCTCTTCAATAAATGGTGCTGGGAAAACTGGACAGCTATATGTAGAAGAATGAAACTCAACCATTCTCTTACACCATACACAAAGATAAACTCAAAATGGATAAGAAACCTCAACATGAGACAGGAATCAAGCAGAATCCTAGAGGAGGACATAGGCAGTAATCTCTTCGATATCAGCCACAGCAACGTCTTTCAAGACATGTTTCCAAAGGCAAAGGAAACAAAAGCGAAAATAAACTTTTGGGACTTCATCAAAATCAAAAGCTTCTGCACAGCAAAGGAAACAGTCAAGATAACAAAGAGGCAACCCACGGAATGGGAGAAGATATTTGCAAATGACAGTACAGACAAAAGGTTGATATCCAGGATCTATAAAGAACTTCTCAAACTTAACACACACAAAACAGACAAGCATATCAAAAAATGGGCAAAAGATTGCCAAACTGTGGAAAGAACCAAGCATATCAAAAAATGGGCAGAAGACACTTCTCCAATGAAGACATACAAATGGCCATCAGACACATGAAAAAATGGTCATCATCATTAGCCTTCGGGAGATTCAAATTAAAACCACATTGAGATACCACCTTACACCAGTTAGAATGGCCAAAATTAGCAAGACAGGAAACAACATGTGTTGGAGGGGATGTGGAGAAAGGGGAACCCTCTTACACTGTTGGTGGGAATGCAAGTTGGTGCAGCCACTTTGGAGAACAGTGTGGAGATTCCTCAAGAAATTAAAAATAGAACTTCCTTATGACCCTGCAATTGCACTACTGGGTATTTCCCCCAAAGATACAGATGGAGTGAAAAGAAGGGCCATCTGTACCCCAATGTTTATAGCAGCAATGGCCATGGTCACCAAACTGTGGAAATAACCAAGATGCCCTTCAAAGGACGAATGGATAAGGAAGATGTGGTCCATATACACTATGGAGTATGATGCCTCCATCAGAAAGGATGAATACCCAACTTTTATAGAAATATGGATGGGACTGGAAGAGATTATGCTGAGTGAAATAAGTCAAGCAGAAAGAGTCAATTATCATATGGTTTCACTTATTTGTGGAGCATAACAAATAGCATGGAGGACAAAGGGAGTTAGAGAGAAGGAAATTGGAAGGAGAGGTGAACCATGAGAGAATATGGACTCTGAAAAACATTCTGAGAGTTTTGAAGGGGGTGGGGGGTTGGGGGAACCAGGTGGTGGGTATTAGAGAGGGCACGGATTGCATGGAGCACTGGGTGTGGTGCAAAAACAATAAATACTGTTACGCTGAAAACAAATTTTAAAAATTTTTAAAAATAAAATAAAATAAAATACTTCTCCTAATATATATATGAAGAGAGAGAGAGAGAGAACAAACTGGTAGTTGCCAGGGGGAAGGTGGTTGGGAGACTGAGCAAAATAGGTGATGGGAATTAAAAGATAAAAATTATGGTTATAAAATAAATCACAGATGAAAAATACTACATAGAGAATATAGTCTATACTGTACTAGCATGACTACACTTACTATGGTGAGCATTAAATAATTTATAGAATTGTCATATCACTATGTTGTACACCTGAAACTAATAAGATATTGTATGTCAACTATACTTGAATAATAAAGCAAAAGAAAAAGAAACTAAAGGTAAAGTCAGGGTAGATACTAGCACACAATGGTAGTTGACATAGCAACTCCTTCTGACCTCTAATCACTCATATTCATAAACATATTCATAACTTATTCATTAACCACTTTGAAAATAGAGCTAGCCCTCTGACTGCGAGCTCCTAGGGCTTTTCTAAACACTTAAAAAAACCTAATTTTATTACATTTGTGCTTGAATTATTTGGAGCCTTTTCTATTTACTTACCATCCTGTAAATCAATCACCCTAGGTTTCATTTCAACAAGACCTAATGCAATCAACTAATAAATTCTGGCACTATACCTCTTGGGTATTTATACTGAGAAACAGTAAAAATTTATACTGAGAAACACCAAGTGAAGGAGGTAAATATCTGGAAGATCATGAGGTACAGATATCTAAAGCAGGGATTGGCAAAATAATGCCCATGGACCAGATCCAACCCCCATCTTGTTTACATTTTATTAGAAGAAAGGCACACCCATTTCCTTATTTGTTGTCTGTGGCTACCTCCCCTGAAGCAAGAAGATTGAGTAATTAAAACAAAGATTATCCAGCCTACGGGGCCTAAAGTATTTACCCTCGGTCTTTTCAGAAAAAGATAACCAACCCCCAGGCATAGAGTCATGATAGGCTCCTAATTTCTGTTTGTAGTTCTTACAGCTATGTCCCTATTCATACATGAAGTCCATAGTTTAAAGTTACTTGACAAAATCTGTGCCTTGCAACATAAGGAGGCCAAAAGCAAGATTCTTGGAAGCAGATTATTTAGAGAGAACAAAAGCTCTGATTACTCACCAAGCTGCACTAGCCTTCCCACAAAAAAAAAGAATAGTGAAATCAAGCTTGTATCAGGCACGTCACAGCACACTGTTGGATTATTTCCAAAAGCAAAAGTTCCCCACAATTCAGGGACTCCTGTCCTTTTATTTTTTATTTAATATATATATATATATATATATA
This sequence comes from Mustela nigripes, assembly GCF_022355385.1. NCBI lineage: Eukaryota > Metazoa > Chordata > Mammalia > Carnivora > Mustelidae > Mustela > Mustela nigripes. Next base: position 264,793,323 of record NC_081557.1, on the reverse strand, counting down.
TATTTTAAGCTTCTTTTCAGTGTAACAGTATTCATTGTTTTTGCACCACACCCAATGCTCCATGCAATACATGCCCTCCACAATACCCACCATCTGGTTCCCCCAACCTCCCAACCCCCCGCCCCTTCAAACCTCTCAGATTGTTTTTCAGAGTCCACAGTCTCTCATGGTTCACCTCCCCTTCCAATTTCCCTCAACCCCCTTCTCCTCTCCATCTCCCCAAATCCTCTTTGCTATTTGTTATGCTCCACAAATAAGTGAAACCATATGATAATTGGCTCTCTCTGCTTGACTTATTTCACTAAGCATAATCTCTGCCAGTCCCTTCCATGCTATCCTTTTAGACACCAAGTATATATCTGCCATCAACATTTAAACATTATAGTGGGAAAAGACAAACTTTTTACCGCCAATCAAAATTCATGATCAACAAAAGAGATTCTGTGTTCTCATATCTGTTAAGTAGTAACATCCCAATCAAAAGCAGAGAAATATAGTGTTTACATTTGTCAAAAAAGCTAGTAGGCATATAAGCACATTTAACCATTTTGATATACTAACAATATGGTTCACAAAAACCCATTGTTACCTTTTCCAATTCCCAAAAGTTCAAGAACTTTAAGTTGGGAACTAGTGCCTAAAATTCAAAGGACTTCTCTAACAAACACTCTTTTTTTTTTTTTTTCAATTTCATTAGTTTATTTCTCTTAATGAAAAGTCTTTTTTTTTTCTTCAGTTTTTTAGCATTATCTTAATGAGTGTGGGTTTCAGTATTTTTTTCATTTTTTAAAATTTCTTTTCAGCGTAACAGAATTCATTGTTTATGCACCACAACCAGTGCTCCATGCAATATGTGCCATCCATAATACCCACCACCTGGCTCCCCCAACCTCACACCCCCCCCGCCCCTTCAAAACCCTCAGATTGTTTTTCAGAGTCCATAGTCTCTCATGGTTCACCTCCCCTTCCAATTTTCCTCAACTCCCTTCTCCTCTCCATCTCCCCATGTCCTCTGTGTTATTCGTTATGCTCCACAAACAAGTGAAACCATATGATAATTGACTCTCCCTCTGCTTGACTTATTTCACTCAGCATAATCTCTTCCAGTCCCATCCATGTTGATACAAAAGTTGGGTATCCTTTCTGATGGAGGCATAATACTCCATAGTATATATGGACCATATCTTCCTTATCCATTTGTCTGTTGGACAAACTGTATTTCCACAGTTTGGTGACTGTGGCTGTTGTTGCTATGAACATTGGGGTACAGAAGGCCCTTCTTTTCTCTCCATCTGTATCTTTGGGGGAAATACCCAGTAGTGCAATTGCAGGGTCATAGGGAAGTTCTATCTTTAATTTCTTGAGGAAACTCCACACTGTTCTCCAAAGTGGCTGCACCAACTTGCATTCCCACCAACAGTGTAAGAGGGTTCCCCTTTCTCCACATCCTCTCCAACACATGTTGTTTCCTGTCTTGCTAATTTTGGCCATTCTAACTGGTGTAAGGTGGTATCTCAATGTGGTTTTAATTTGAATCTCCCTGGTGGCTAGTGATGATGAACATTTTTTCATGTGTCTGATAGCCATTTGTATATCTTCACTGGAGAACTGTCTGCTCATGTCTTTTGCCCATTTTTTGACATGGTTATCTGTTTTGTGTGTGTTGAGTTTGAGAAGTTCTTTATAAATCCTGGATATCAACCTTTTGTCTGTACTGTCAGACAGTAAATATCTTCTCCCATTCCGTGGGTTGCCTCTTTGTTTTCTTGACTGTTTCCTTTGCTGTGCAGAAGCTTTTGATCTTGATGAAGTCCCAAAAGTTTATTTTCACTTTTGTTTCCTTTGCCTTTGGAGACATATCTTGAAAGACGTTGCGGTGGCTGATATCGGAGAGATTACTGCCTATGTTCTCCTCTAGGATTCTGATGGATTCTTGTCTCACATTGAGGTCTTTTAACCATTTTGAGTTTATCTTTGTGTACGGTGTAAGAGAATGGTCGAGTTTCATTCTTCTACATATAGCTGTCCGGTTTTCCCAGCACTATTTATTGAAGAGACTGTCTTTTTTCCACTGTATATTTTTTCCTGATTTGTCGAAGATAATTTGCCCATAGAGTTGAGCGTCCATATCTGGGCTTTCTACTTTGTTCTATCAATCAATGTGATAGAACAAATTAATAAGAGAAGAACCACATGGTCCTCTCAATTGATGCAGAAAAAGCATTTGACAAAATCCAGCCTCCATTCCTGATTAAAACCCTTCAAAGTATAGGGATAGAGGGAACATTCCTGAACTTCATCAAATCTATCTATGAAAGACCCACAGCAAATATCATCCTCAATGGGAAAAAGCTCAGAGCCTTCCCTTTGAGATCAGGAACATGACAAGGATGCCCACTCTCACCACTCTTGTTCAACATAGTATTAGAAGTCCTAGCAACAGCAATCAGACAACAAAGAGAAATAAAAGGTATCCAAATTGGCAATGGAGAAGTCAAACTCTCTCTCTTTGCAGATGACATGGTACTTTATATGGAAAACCCAAAAGACTCTACCCCCAAACTACTAGAACTCATACAGCAATTCAGCAACATGGCAGGATACAAAGTCAATGTACAGAAATGAGTGGCTTTCGTATACACTAACAATGAAAATACAGAAAGGGAAATTAGAAAATTGATTCCATTTACTATAGCAC
>NC_081557.1:264724212-264787625 GCF_022355385.1 Mustela nigripes | reverse complement strand
TGAGAAATAATCCATTTGAAACAAGAACAGGGTCAAAAAAAGGGAAGGAATAAGAAAATAAACTGAAAAATTAGTATAAAATTTTAGCCTGAAATGTAAATGAGTCATGAGGTAACACCTGGAGCTCCCTATATTATTTACCCCGGGTGCTAGAGTTCTACAGTCCTGTGGGAAATAGACTTCTCATTCACCTGTTCTTCCAGTATGTCTTCTGCTTGGCTTCTTGGCATCTTTGCCTGAGTGGAGTTACCCCACCCCTTGTCACGGGGATGGGCTTAATGTGAGGTGGTTGGCTGTATGACTTTTCTTCCCTAACATCTTTCTACTTCTCTTTACAGGATCAAAGCAAATATGGCCTTGCAGGAATCTCCAGCCCAGAACCTCAATGTCTTGGTCTCCCTTCTTCATCAGATCCACCAGGTCAAACTGTCTCCAACTCTGTACATACCAAACCCCACAGACTCACTCAATTCATGACCCCTACACCTCTCCCAGGGTAGTCATTGGGAACTGCAAGTGTCTCTCTGCTTTGTGACTTTTCATTTATTAACTTCTGTGGGCTCACACAGGCACCCTCTTTCATAGCTCACAGGTCATGATAGGTGCCGGACAAGTGTCCCTTTGGGGGTCACAATGTCCTGAAAGCTGTTTCCCGGTCATGGGGATGGGATGTTTTATGCAAAATCACTGAATCCTGTGGCTCCAATGGGCTGCACTTCTTCAAGGAGAGTTATGGGGACCTGTGAGTGTCTCACTTTGTGATTCTGCAACTGCCAGTGACTGTGGGCTCAGCCATTCATCCTTTTCCACAGCTCCCCAGCATTCTTTTGTGAGCCTCACAGCCCTGATAGCTGTCCCTGTCATGGACACAATCTGTTTTATATCTCCCCTAGATTTTATTTTATTTCTATTTATTTATTTATTTATTTTTAAAAGATCTTATTTATTTATTTGAGAGAGAGAGACAGTGAGAGAGAGCATGAGCGAGGAGAAGGTCAGAGGGAGAAGCAGATTCCCCATGGAGCTGGGAGCCTGATGTGGGATTTGATCCTGCGATTCCGGGATCATGACCTGAGCCAAAGGCAGTCGTCCAACCAACTGAGCCACCCAGGCATCCCTCCCCTAGATTTTAAACAGCCTGTACTCTCTAGTTCTTTACAGGGCAGTCAGGCAAAGGGTGGTCTCCCTACTGACTTAGTTCACAGTTTATGGTGACCAGAGCTGAGAGTCTCTTCTGGGCTCACTGATTATAACCAGTTTTCTTACTCCACTCCTTGGGCATTCTATCAGTTCAGTTTTCCCCATTATTTCTGAGTCTCCTGGAATCTAGAGAATCTAGTCTCCTGGAATCTATTTCTGAGTCTCCTTAGACCACTATAATTATGCCCTGTTCTTCTTCTGTGCCCTTTTCAGAAGGGGTGCCTCTCAGTAGAGCAGATTTCCAAGGGTCTTTATTTTTTACTCTGGTGTTATCTATCACTTTCTGGAGGTCTTCTTATGGAGACTTCCTCCCCTCTCTGTTTATCTTCAGATTTTTCTCCTGAAGATTCAAGATTCTGCACATCTTACCTAGCAAAAAGTAGTCATTTTTCTGCTTGTGGAGATCCAGATAAAACTTCTTCTCACATTTCAGGTTGAATTCACATGTGTTCAGAATGGTCTAATAGATATCCAGTTAAATTCAAGGGATCAGATGAAGTGAGGTCCCCTGCTATGCTGCCATCTTGTCCCCTTCCCCTGAATAATTCTTTAAATGTACTTTTTGGTTCTATTTGTTCGTATCTTGTTGAGAATGTTTGCATCCATGATCATTGGGTATATTAGAATGTAATTCTCCTTTTTAGTGGGGTTTTCTCTGGTTTGGGGATCAAGGTAATACTGGCCCTTTAGCATGAGTTTGGAAGTTTTCCTTCCATTTCTATGTTTGGGGACAGTTTCAGAAGAGTAGGCATTCATTCTTCTTTAAATATCTGGCAACAGGGGCTCCTCAGTGGCTCAGTGGGTTAAAGCTTCTGCCTTCAGCGAGGTCATGGTCTCAGGGTCCTGGGATCGAGCCCTGCATCAGTATCTCTGCTCAGCAGGGAGCCTGCTCCCCCTCCACCCTCTGCCTCTCTGACTGCTTGTTATCTCTGTCAAATAAATATAATAATTTTTTAAAAATCTTAAAATATCTGGCAACATTACCTTGGGAACCCATCAGTCCCTGGACTTTCATTTCTTGGGAAATTTTTGATTACTGATTTAATTTCTTTGCTGGTGATGAGGCTGTTCAAATTTCCTATTTGTCTCTCTCTCAATTTGGTAGTTTATATGTTTTTAGTTATTTACCCATTTCTTCCATTTCTAGTTAGTTATCCATTTCTGCAAACTTCCCCAGTTTGCCCAGCTTATTGCCATATAACTTGTCATAATATTCTCATAATTGTTTGTATTTCTGTGGTGTTGACTGTGATCTCTCCTCTTTTATTTATGATTTTATGTATTTGGGTCCTTTTTTTTTTCCTTTTATTGATAAATCTACCTAGTGGCTTATCAACTTTACTAGTTATTTCAAAGAATCAACACTTCTATTGACCTGTTCTACTGGTTTTGTGTGTGTGTGTGTGTGTGTGTGTGTTTCTAAATCATTTATTTCTGCTCTAATCTTATTAATTCCCTTCTGCTAGCTTTTGGTTTTATTTGTTAGTCCTTTTCTACCTCCTTGAGGTGTAAGGTTGAGTTGTATTTGAGACTTTTCTTGTTTCATGAAGTAGGCCTATATTGTAATTTACTTCTCCCTTAGAACTGTCTTTGATGCATCCCAAAGGTTTTGGATTGTCATGTTTTCATTTTCATTTGCTTCCATGTATTTTTTAAAATTATTCTTTAATTCCTGGTTAACCCATTCATTCATTAGCAGAATGTCTTTTACCCTCCAAAATGGTCATTCCAAACTTTTTTTAATTTTTTTCAGTTTTCCAAAATTCATTGTTTATGCACACGCACAGTGCTCCATGCAACACGTGTCCTCCATAATACCTACCACCAATTGACTTCAAGTTTCATAGTGTTGTGGTCTGAAAATATTCATGGTATAATGTCAGTCTTTTTTAACTTGTCGAGGCCTGATTTATGACCTAGTATGTGATCTATTCTGGAGAATGTTTCATGTGCACTGGAAAAGAATATGTACTGTGCTACTTAGGGATGAAATAATCTAAATATATTTGCTAAGGCCATCTGGTCCAGTGTGTCATTTAAAACAATTGTTTCTTTGTTAATCTGCTTATATCACATGTCCATTGCTGTAAGTGGAATGTTAAGGTCCCCTTTTATTATTTTATTTTTATCAATGTTTGTTATTAATTGTTTGTTATTAATTGATTTATATATTTTGTTGCTACCAAGTTGGGCACATAAATATTTATAATTGTTAGATTTTCAGTGTTCCAAGATTCATTGTATATGTACCACACCAGTGCTCCATGCAATACACGCCCTCCTTAATACCCACCACCAGGCTCACCCAACACCCCACCCCTCCAAAACCTTCCATTTTTTTCTTAGAGTCCACAGTCTTTCATGGTTCATCTCCCCCTCTGATTCCCCCCAACTCACTTCTACTTTCCAACTCCCAATGTTCTCCATGTTATTCCTTATGCTCTACAAGTAAGTGAAACCATATAATTGACTCACTCTGCTTGACTTATTTCACTCAGCATAATCTCCTACAATTCCATCCATGTTGATACAAAAGTTGGGTGTTCATACTTTTTGAAGGAGGCATAATATATGGATAGACACTTTAATTATAATGTAGTGCCCTTTCCACCTCTTGTTACAATCTGATTTAAAATCTAGTTTGTCTGATATAAGTATGGCTACTACAGCTTCCTTTGATGTTCATTAGCATGATAGATGTCCTCTAGATGGTTCTCTAGCCCCTCATTTTCAATCTGCATGTGTCTTTATGTCTAAAATGAGTCTCTTGTAGACAGCATATTGATGGGTCTTGATTTTTTGTCCATTCTGATCCCCTCTTTCTTTTGATTGGAACATTTGCACATTTAAACTCAGAGTAATTATTGACAGATATGAATTTAGTACCATTTAATTACTTGTGAAGTTGGTATTTCTGGTGATGTTCTCTGTTCTTTTTTAGTCTTTATTGGTTTTGATCTCTTTTTTCCACTCGAAGGTCCTTTTTAATATTTCTTGCAGTGCTTGTTTAGTGGTCAAAAACTCCTTTAGTTTTTGTTTGTCTTGGAAAGTCTCTATCTCTCCTGGTCTGAATATACCCTTGCTGGACAAAGTATTCTTGGCTGCATAATTTTTCCATTCAGCACATTGAATACTTCATGCTACTTTCTTATTGTATTCTATGTTTCTGTGGACAGAATTTCTGTGAACCTAATCTGTCTCCCCTTGTAAGTTAAGGACTTTTTGTTCCTTAATGTTTTCAGGATTCTTTTCTTCTCTGTGTATTTTGTGAATTTGACTATGATATGTCTTAGTGTTGGCTGGCTTTTGTTGAATTTGATGAGAATTCTCTGTAATTCTTCGATTTTGATGTCTGTTTTCCTTCCCTAGATTAGGGACGTTTTCAGTTATAATTTGCCTAGTAAACCTTCTGCTCTTTTCCCCTGTGTTTTTCTTCTGGGACTATTATGATAGAAATGTTACTATAAAAATAAAAGAAATATTACTATGCTTTATGGAGTCACTGAGTTCCCTATGTCTTCATTCATGATCCAATACCTTTTTTTTCCATCTTCTTTTTAGATTCATTATTTTCCATAATTTTATTTTCTACATCACTGATTCATTTCTCTGCTTTGTCCATCCTTATATCCATCATTTTTTGCATCTCATTTATAGTATTATTATATTTTTTTGGACTGACTAGTTTTAGATCTTTTATCTGCAGTAAGGTACTCTATAGGGTCTTCTCTCCTTCTCTCAAGCCCAGCTAGTATGTTTATGATTTTGTTTTAAAATGTGTTTCAGGCATCTTACTTATATCTGTTTTGATTAAATCCCTGGCCATGACTTCTTTCTGTTCTTTCTTTTGGGGTGAATTCATCTGTCTTGTCATTTTGCCTAGGTCACTGTGCTGTGTGTGTGTGTGTGTGTTAGGAAAGTGTGTTGCGTTCCTGTTCCTGAGAGTAATAGCTATGTTAAGAAGGGGTCCTTATACTGCCTGGTGCTCCTGGAAGTGTTTCAGCATGTAAACTCTGCTATTTTATTTTGAAAGCTCCTTGCCTCAGATCAGTCCTCTGCACAGGTTCTCCTTGCCTCAGTAGGGAGTGTTTGTACCTTGTCTACTGTGTGGCAAGTTTTAATTAAGTGTGTTTTGGTCTTCTTTTTAAAAGAACTAGGTCCTATTTCCCCAAGACCTGAACATTTGCAGTACCCTTTAATAAGAAGACATTGCATGTAAAAGGTTTGTGTTATCTTCTGAGAGAGGGGCCTGCTGCACTAGTTTTCAGGCACATTTGCCCAATAAAGATCAACCTGCTCAAGTGCAAGGGGTGGGGTTTGGAGAAAAAAGCTCCAGCCTCCACTTGGGATGCTTCATTGCTAGCTGAGGTTGTACTTTTACCATCAATGCTGATGGGTGGGGGACAGAGGTGTTTCAAAATTCCAAATTTTAGGGACCCTGTGTGTTGCAGACCTGCAATAATCCCCTGGGGGGGGGAGGGTCTTGCTGCGCTATTGCTGGTGCTGGCTAGTCCCAGAAAAACAGTCATATGATTGCACAGCATTTCAGAGTTTATGGTAAGGCAGAGAAAAAAGCTGGCACCAAGTTTTTCTTCCCTCAGCAAGTGACTATGTTTCTATTCTAATGTACAGGGAAGAACATTAGTACCTACGAGCTCTTTTGCCCCCAGTAAGGCAAGGCCACTTCTCCCAAATGCACTCTAAGAAGGGGAATGCTTTTTCCCCAGGTGACACAGGGGAATCTTTGAGTCATGTTGTCAGCTCCTGGGCCTCTGCCCTCTTTCCCCACAGAAGTACTGCTAAGCCCACCAGATACTATCTCAGTGATGGCACAGACTTCTAAAACTCCAGACTTTGAGCTCCACTGTTTATAAAGACATGGTAGCCAGGCCCTTTCCTTTGTCAGTCAATAACTGGGGGAATTTTTTTTTTTTTCTTTTGCAATCCCGGACATGCTGCTGTCACTCTCTCTGTATCTCTTTCCCTCTCACTCCTCTTTCCATGATCAGGGCTCCCCTCTGCAACACCTGTAAATATTTTCTCTCCCACAATCAATTATCCACAGCTCCTACTTTCTATAATGTAGCTGTTTTTCTCCCTCTAGTTGTGCAGTTTGTTCTCTCAGTCTTCAGATTAATTTGAGTATTTCTTGATATTTACCTGATTGTGTTCAAGGGACAAGGCAAACATTGTCTCCCTCCTAGGCTGCCACCTTAAGTCCTCCTCTGATATGTTTTATTTTATATGAGTACCCTCAGTTAAATGCTACTGTTTTCAACAGGAACATTTTTTTTTTTTTTACTTGAAGCAAACTTCAGAATACATGGCTTTAAAGGTATATATAAAACATTACATCCAAGAACCATGAAAGACTGTGGACTCTGAGAAACAAACTGAGGGTTTTGGAAGGAAAGGTGTTGGGGGTTGGGTGAGCCTGATGGTGGGTACTAAGGAGGGCATGTATTGCATGGAGCACTGGGTGTTGTGCATAAACAATGAATCTTGGGACAAATTAAATTTAAAAAAATTCTATCCAAGAAAAACAGTATATGCATTGTCTTCAGTACACACAGAAGAATCCCCTGGTTAAATCACAAAAAAGGGAAATAACAAAAATTTTAAATTTAAGGAGAACTAAAATGATACCAAGTATATTTTGTAATCACAATGATACAAAAATAAAGATGAACAATAAAACAATGACTGGAAAATCTACAAGGTAAATATTTAACATGCAAATATTAAACAACACATTACCACACAAGGAATGTACCAATTAAGAAATCAAATTGCAAATAAAATATGTCTCTGGACACCTGGGTGTTTCAGTCATTAAGCATCTGCCTTCAGCTCAGTTATGATTCCAGGACCCTGGGAACACTCACTGGGCTCCCTGCTCAGCGGAAAGCCTGCTTTTCCCTCTTCCACTCCGTCTGCTTGTGTTTCCTCTCTTGCTGTCTCTCTCTCTCTCTCTCTCTGTGTCAAATAAAAAATAATTATTTAAAAAGTATATGTCTCAAAACAAAAGCATATATTCTAAAGCCTATGGGAGGCAGCAAAAGCAGATAGTAGAGTGAAATTTATACAATAAGTGCTTGTATTAAAAAAAAAGAAAAGTTTCAAATAAACAACTTAACATCACATCACAAAGAACAAGAAAAGGAAGAGACTTAGATGAAATTTAGTAGAGGAAGCAAATAACAAACAAAAAGCAGAAAAAATAAAATTGAGCTCAGAAAAAATAATAATATAACATTGAAAATAATGACAAAATTTAAAAAAAAAAAAAAAAGACAATGTTTTAACTTCATTAACTAAGAAAAAAAGAGGAAACTCAAACACCAAAATGAGAAACGGAAGAGAAACAAAACAAGCTATAACTACTGAAATACATACTGTGATAACAAGTAACCATTGAAAAACTATGCTAATAAGTCAGATAACTTAGAAGAAAAGATAATTGCTAAAAAGAAAAAAATCACAAGTCATCATGAATCTTGAATCCAATAAATTCGAAGTCTTCTTAAACCAATAAAAGAATTAAAGCTGAATTAATCCTCAAAAATTTCTGAGCATAGAAAAGCCTGAGACCACATTGTCTCATTTCTGAATTCTACCAAACATTACAGAAAGAATTAATAACAATCTTTATCAAAATCTCACAAATAATGGGATAGAGGGAATATATCCAAAATCATTCCATGAGGTCAGTACTACCATAACACCAAAAGAGGATGAAAACAATTTAAGAACAAAGAAGTCCAGTTTGTCTGACATAAGTATTGTTACTCTGACTTTATTTTGACATCCATTTGCATGATAAATGAGTCTCTACCACCTACTTGTTTCTTAAAAAGATTTTTGTTTAGTTTTTATCTCTTTGAGTGAGAGAGCATGCACATGTGAGAGAGAGAGAAATAGAGAGAGAGAGAGAGAGAGACCATGAGTCAGAGGAAGGGCAGAGGGAGAAGCAGACTCCCTGCAGAGTAGGGAACCTGACCTGGGGCCTGATTCCAGGACCCCAGGATCATGACCTGAGCCAAAAGCAGAGGCCTAACCAACTGAGCCACCCGGATGCACGCCATACCCCACTTTTAAGAGTCTCATGCTCTACCGACTGAGATAGCCGGGCACTCCCCACTTTTAATCTGCAGGTGTTCTTAGGTCTAAAATGACTCTCTTGTAGGCATCATATAGATTAATCTTCTTTTTTATCCCATCTGTCACCCTATATTTTCAGACTGAAATATTTAATCAATTTACATTCAGAATAATTATTGATAGATATGCATTTGGCGCCATTTTAATACTTGTTTTGTCATTGTGTCCAGAGATTTTCTTTGTTCCATTCTGGTCTTTGTAACTTTTTGTCTCTTTTTGGACTCAAAAATTCCCCTTTAATATTTCTTGCATGGCTGGTTTAGTGGTCACAAACTTCTTTAGTTTTTGTTTATCTGGGAAACTCTATCTCTCCTATTCTGAATACACCCTAACTAAATAGAGTATTTTTGGCTACAGATTGTTCCCATTCAGTACTTTAAATATATCATGCCACTCTTTTGCCATGTTTCTGTTGAGAAAAAGCTAACCTAATAGGTTTTCCCTTGTAAGTTAAGGACTTCTTTTGTTTTGATGACTATCTTAAAGATTTATTTATTTATTTTAGAAAGCACATGAGTGGGAGGGGTAGAAGGAAGATAGAGAGTTTCAAGTAGACTCCACGCTGAGTGTGGATCCTGACATGGGTCTCAATCTCTTGACTCTGAGATCATGACCTGAGTCAAAACCAAGAGCTGCAGAAAGAGTCAATTATCATATGGTTTCACTTATTTGTGGAGCATAACAAATAGCATGGAGGACAAGGGGAGTTAGAGAGGAGAGGGGAGTTGGGGGAAATTGGAATGGGAGGTGAACCATGAGAGACTATGAACTCTGAAAAACAATCTGAGGGGTTTTAAGCAGTGCGGGGGTGGGAAATTGGGGGAACCAAGTGGTAAGTATTAGAGAGGGCATGGATTGCATGGAGCACTGGGTGTGGTGCAAAAACAATGAATACTGTTATGCTGAAAATAAATAAATATATATATATATATAAAATTTAAAAATAAAGTACTTCTGTGCTTCTGTCTCCTCTCCAGGGGCACAATATCATCTCGAGCTATTGCTACTAGGTCTGTTTTTAAATAAATAAAGTAAAACAGAAAACAAAGAAAAATGTTAGGCTGGCATTAGCTCTACTCCAAGAAAGTAGACCATAAGTAGTCCTAGCAGTCAAATGTGTGTTGATAGTACAAGAATCTCAGCTTTTAGAATGCTCTCATTGTAACCACACAATGTATAACCTTCATGTCTATAGCTCACACCTGACATGGGCAGATAGGAAGTTCAGGGGTAAGGGGTAGGTCCACTTTGGGACTGTCCACCATGAGCTATCAACTCGAGATTAGTTCTCATTCAAAATCTTGCTACCAAACGGAAGCAGAGAAAAACGTTTCTTCTGAGTCATTCAGCAATTAACCATTAGTGAAACATACCTCTGGTGTATTCAAAAGCCACATAAGCCTGAACTCTGGTTCCAACACAGTTCAGACTTTTCTGAATACAGTCTACACAGCCCTTACCATGGTAAGACTGGCACTTCATGTAGGCATATCTACCTTTATCCTCCACAAAGCTTTTTTCTGTCTTTTTTCCTTAGAAGTATATAATCAAGAACATGCCATTCCAAGGTACTTTCTGACTGGGTAGGGAACACTAAGTGGCCCTCACATTTGTGAATGCTGCCAATATTCTGATCACTACTTAGACAATGGCTGCTGCCACAGCTGACCAGCTCCTGCTGCCACCTCTAAAACATATTTACTTGGAGCACCTGGGTGGCTCAGTAAGTTAGGCATCTGTCTTTGGCTCAGGTCATGATCCCAGGATCCTGGGATTGAGCCCCACATTGGGCTCCCTGCTCAGCTCCCCCTGCTTGGACTGTCAAATAAATAAATCTTTAATAAAAATACAATAAAAAACACTTTTGCTAGAGAATCACTCTCTGTCCCCAACTAAACAACATAAGAATTTACAATTGTCATTAAAGCTTCTTACCATAAAAAAAAAGAATTTAAATTATCAACTCTCAGTTTTAAATGTTACCTCTTCTGGGCCAACACCCCCTAGCCATTAAAATATAGGTGCACTTAGATTTCTCTGTACCTTTTAGAACATTTACCAAGTCCCCTAAAAGCTGAAACATTTTAGGAAGGCATGGCATTTTAGCAGCTGATCTTCAGAAAGCCTGTGGCGCAGTTACTTCATAAGTACATGGGGAATTGCAGGCCAGAAGTTTCTAAATGAAAATCACTATTCCAACTAGGAAGTGGGAATAGTTGAGACTTGAATGCCAGTCTAAGTACAACCAAGAATTTTTAAATTTCATCGGCTTATTTTTTTACTGTGCCTACAAACTATTTAAAGTAACATGTGGCTCAAATTATGTCTAATGGACAGAGCTGCCCTCAAGGCAATTAAGAGGTAGTTCTCTGTGCTGAGAATAATTCAGGTATCAGGAGGTTGATGTTAGGTGCCCATCCAGGCCGTGGGTGCTCTAGCAAGGCCTTGGCATGTCTGCTCATTCATCATTCTGCTCTGCTCCCTGGAGGGCACTCTATTGTTCCCGTTTCCCTCCAATCCCATCTTCAAAAGATATGACCAAGATTTATAAGCATATCAAGGCAACCATTCTGTTTGGGTTTAGATAGGCGTTATCCTGTTGATGAACTATAAGGAGAGTTGGGTAACTGAAAGTCAGTAACATATGGATAAAGATACGGGCTAACACTTCCCATGATATGGGCCAGGAACTGGTTTTTCTACATTGTGTTAACACATAGCTTCCCGGCCCTTTACAATGTCACTAGGAGATCCTCCGGCAAGAGATCAGTGGTACCCCAGTCCACATGGCTCACTTATGCCCCTGTGCTTACACTAAGATAATTGTTCCAGATAACAGGAGTCTTTGTGGGCTCTTCCTCTTCTTCTGAAAGTTCAGGTTCAAAGTTTATGACTAAAGTTATCACAAGGCAAAGTTCTGGTCCCTCACAGGTAAAGCCACTGTGGACTGCTCCTTCCCTGGTGCGTGTAAGCAGCATAAGCTGCTATGGCCTGGATGATGCTCCCAACTGAGGACTGGACAAGAGGTCCTAAAAAGCTCCTGTCCAGACAGTAGGACAAATTCCAGACTTTACTGGCGAGGGTCTTCAAGTGATAAATATAGGGGGTAACCTTTGCAGATTGCCTTCTGACAAAGGCCCTAGGACATTTGAAACAGGTCATGGGAAACAAGTCTTGCACTGAGTCCAAATCATCTGGCACTTGGAAAACTTGTTGAATTCTCTTATTTTGTACAGTTAAGAGGCACACAGACTATTCCTAACATTCATGCTTCAAAACCTTCCGAACAGCTAGAGTCCTACAAACTAGATTCTAGGTAGGATGAAAGCAAGTTGTAAGATTAGCTGCCCTCCAAAAACCTTCACGTCCTCCTTAGAGGACAACTAATTCTAGTCCCATTTGGTTTCTGTCTCACAAGCCAAGCATGCAGTAATTAAAATCAGTTTCCACTTGGGGCTTTCTGTAGGAAAGGCAGTGGTTCTTGGGAGGAAACCTATGCTGAGCACATTCATGTATGTAACAGCCAGACACTAGACAGGATAGTCAAGTTCATGAAGTCACAGTCACTAGATATGGAGGACTTGGGAAAACACAATCTTCTGCAAGAAAATGTTTGTTGTTCCAGCTGCTGAAAGTGCTCTCAGGTGTCACCTCCAAAGGGTTTGCTTCTGTTACAAGGCCATGCCCTTCCCCTGGCAGCCTATACCCAATTATTGATTGCAGAGAACATGAAAAGCCTGGTCATTTCAGGCCACCATAGGGCACCTCTGATGGACACTACACATGCCTAAGCTCCTTGGGTATGGTGACTATTGTGTCTACCCCGCAGTTAACTGCAACGAGTTCCCAATCCTGCTCTCTACCCATTCCTTTCACAGCGTTCTTCATGTTAAACTCTACCTCAGTATCTAATTCTGAAAAACTGTACCTGTAAGGCAACAGGGGCCTAGAGGAACATGATTCCACTGTCTTGCCCGGATATCTACCCATCATTGTCACAAAGTTATTCAACTCTAAACTCTATTTAAGAGATTGGCACAGACCTAACACCTCTAAGGTATGTCGTGATTTCCAGAGTCCTCTAGTTTCTAGTTACATGCCAATTCTTATAGATATTTATAGCCCTAGATTCCAGTAATTTTATTTTCTGCCATGGGTTCTTGCCTCATGTTAGCACCTCACCTAAGGACTCTGTGTTTCTTATCTATCCAGCCCAAACATACCAATGTCTAAAAAGCTACAATTGTTTTCCCTAGAGTAGGGAGAGCACAGCCCACTAAGGACCACTGGTGGTCTGGATAGAATTCAAGAACTGGCCCCATATGTTCTGTAACGTCAGGGAGGATCTCAATCCAGAGTACCACTTGGAGAGGGAAGTGTATTATCAAATACCCATGTTCCCATCACAGGAGTGCTCAGAAATTAAAACTCTATACTCCTGCATCTTCCCAATTCTTGAAAAAATGTAAATGCTTTCTCTGCTCATGTATATTTAATAGTGTCTATAAAATGCACTAGACCAAGTTAGAGAACTGGGTTTTATACCCAGTCCCACATCAAGCTGAATTACCTGAAGATGTTTACCTATAACCTCCAGAGGTGGTCACAGACCATAGACGCAGGGGGGTAAAAATCATATAGAACCATATAAGAGCTTCTTCAACTAATACAGACACCCTTTAACTAGTATTCCATCTTATAATTTTATAGCTTTTCCAAAAGAGCTGAAAATCCAAAATTTTTTTAACTGAAGTTCAAACAGAGATCTTCCTTGTACCTGAATTTATTCGTAATCTGTTATTATGACTGGCACAGTCTTCCTACCCAGGAGTCATTATGAAAGTTGAAAATACACTAAAGAACCTGTGGGTTCACGCCCTCAAATCCAGCTGTGCATGCCACAAGGGCAGCTGGAGATTAGCTGCTGTCTATTCTGGCCCCGCCTGCCCTCACAAGTTCCACACCTCGTGTTCACAGTGTGTAATTTACAGTGCCTTGTCCCTTATCATCCCCATGTGAGGAAGAAAATTAGATGACTCCTAGAGGCCTAGAAAAACCACTATGGTCAAACATGCTTCGCCATACACTGACTGCTTTGGGTGACCATCTTCTCTATGCACAAGAGAAGAATGTTCAAGTGTATTTGTAGAAAAAGAACCATGCTGTTCAAGCACAGGTATGTTTGAAAATAGGATATCCTCTACTACTATAACACAATCCACTCATCTGGGTGTGTGTCACTGATACCGGGCAAGCACTGAGTCTTGCTTCTCTGGAACACTCTGCTGCCTTAGCCTCCAAGTCTGTTTATGTCCTCTTCTTCTTTCTGCTTAACAACATTTGTTGTGCATCATCAGCAGAGATCCCTTTTCCTTTTCCCTCATTCTCTTTACCAAACACTGCTTTCATCTAGGGCTGTATACCCAAGATCTCCCTTAGGACAACTAGCCAGTCATCACTGGTTCCTTCTACATAGAAGCCGTCTCAAAAACAGCCAGGCAGAGGGGTCAAGGGAACACGGAGCGCCACTGTATGATTGTGTGCTGCCATCTCCTGGCCAAAACACTGAATGTAATCCTAGCGTGTCCACCCCACAGTTCACCCCTGGCCCTTGTCTGATTCTCCAGCTATGTTCCAGCTAAGATAGGAGAAGACCTTGGGAACTCCCGTGTCTTAAAAGGCATGGATTTTAGGGGACCAGTTAACAATAATGACTCATGGACTCAAATTTCATCGTTTCTGGACTTCACAAGCTTTCATAAGAGGAAGAGCAGCTTAAATAAGCCTGTACTGTTTTTTGATCCATCGAGTGAGGTAAGACAGGTGAGTGTGTCTACAGAAGCACTATGCAGGTATTAAATGCAGATCTGCCTTCACACAGAATCCCAGGGCTTGATTCTTGCTGCCAGGGATGGTAAGGTTTATTCCAGAGTGACAGCAGGTGGAAAGCTGGCTTCTGAAGAAAAGCTTCATATAAATACAGAGTGTACCTTATTCAGTTGCATGGGTAGGCGAACTCTCGCTTCCCCATCCTTCCCCCTAAAGACAAGTTGACAAAAGAAAGGCAACATTTCTAACCAAAAATCCAAAGATCTTCTCCTTAGGATCTGTAACAAAAGCTAAGTCTTCAGCCTTTCTCACAATACAATTGCTTAGCTTGAAATGTATGTAATATGGCTTTATCACGGAAGTAGCACCAATAATATGTCACTCTGTAACCAGTGACATCAGAACTTGCTTGCTAGCAGCTCCCCTGTGGATGTCCAGGGGCCTACTGCTGCTGAATGGGCCCAGGCGCCTCAGGTCCCTCCCTCACTACCAGAGCCCTGCCTGTCTGTGGTCTAGGATTTCGCAGGCACAGAGTTCCCAACTCTGCATACTGTTTGACACACAGACCCACAGGGCTGGAAAGGCAGGTACGTTATAGGTCCCCTGAGTCCCAACATGTTTTTACAGACCTCTCATATTTTTCCTTAGCCTTAGAATTCTTGCCTGTTAAGGAAATGTGGAAGATAAGCCTTCAGTTATCTAAACACACAGAAGTGTATTTTTCTAGAAAGTCCTAGAAGAGAACATTAGACCTTTGACATAATTTGTTACTACTGATTTCCATTCTATCCTGAAAGACAAGAACAATGACAAGTGAGTCTCATCTCTCTTGCTCACAAATTAAACAGGGCTAGATATCAGGGTGTGCCAACTGGACAAGATATCCACCTCCACGACCCACCCTGCCCAAAACTGGCAGATGTCACTCAGTCCTCATTCCCTAACCTGCATAGGACATTGGATCTGCCATAGCCTAGGTAGTACTGACCAGGTCCGGCAATACTCCCGGGCCAGCTTATATCCTTCAACTTTTGCCAATAAATGAGACTGACAATTTTATTTCAGTAGTTTCCTCATTATCAAGTAATGAGGAACACTTGTCATAATAACCCAGATACCAAAGGCAATTACATTCTTAATTCACATGCATAAATTCTTCAGGCATAAAAAATTGTCAGCATCATTAACAGTGGTTTAACAATAAGAGAGAATTGTGTTATAAATGGTATCTAAACACTAATTCTAATACCAGAGCATCTCAGCTATGCTCTATGATTGCAACATAGAGCCTTTGGAACTGCCTACTTAGGGAATAATAGTCGACTAACAGTTCCAGCGGCTGCATGGCAAATCAACTTTAAGTTTAAAGAATAAGAGAATCTCGGGGCACCTGAGTAGCTCAGTCGGTTAAGCATCTGCCTTTGGCTCTGTCATAATCCCGGGGTCCTAGGATTGAGCCCCACATTGGGCTCTCTGCTCAGTGGGGAGTCTCCTTCACCCTTCCCCCCCCCCCCCCCCTCCCCTACTCATGTATGTTTTTTCTCAAAAAAAAAAAAAACCCTACCAAAAAAAAAAAAAAAAAAAAAATGGAGAATATATGATTCCAGGACAGAGGCCAATAGCCTGGCCATCTAGTCAGGGTCTGGATGGGAAAGGACTAGAATATTAGAGAAGGAGATCTAGGAAAGGGCATAGGGATCCACAACATGTGCAGATTTTCATATCTCCTGTGACACCTACTACAAAGCACCCACTATAGAAGAGGTGTGGAATGGCCAAACAGATAAAAAGTCTCTGCCAGGTGAGAGCAGCCAGACTTCATCAGCCAATAGGCAAATCCAGCGGGCATGGTCACAGGCGTGGAGGCTACATAGGTGACCACCTACACTGAATGCCACACTCCAGAGACAATCAAGCTACTGTTGCCTCTGAATGCCCTAACTGTTAACAGAGGAATGTTGAATACCCACTATAGTACTATCTGTGAAAGAGATCACTTGGTAGCAAGTTGATTATGTTGACTACATAAAGTCCTTCCTATTTTAGAAAAGCCAGAAATTCAACATCCCAGGATCAGATACCTAATCTTGGTGGGTTTGTACTTCCTGCTTGCAGAGCCTTGAACATTACCACTCTGGGGTAGGAGAAGGTGGTTCCTGTGATTTTCCAGCTGCAGGCAAGGAATCCAAACAAAACACTCAACCAATAGAACCCTTACAGAAAAGGTGCAGAGTGAATCCCGGATCAAGGGATCCACTGACCTACTCCAAAACATGTAACACTGGGCAAAAGCAGCCACCTTTTCTTCCAGTGGCAAGTTTAAAGAGACTTCAGAGAACACTAACTCAGAGTCAGCATGCTGTAAGTTTAGGATGCCTCCTTTCATGAGGCAAACTTTACAATAAAGAGACATCTTTGGGTGTCGAGTTTGCTAAGCTCTTTATAGATTCTGGACACTAGTCCTTTATCTGATATGTCGTTTGCAAATATCTTCTCCCATTCTGTCAGTTGTCTTTTGGTTTTGTTAACTGTTTCCTTTGCTGTGCAAAAGCTTTTGATCTTGATGAAGTCCCAATAGTTCATTTTTGCCCTTGCTTCCCTTGCCTTTGGCGATGTTCCTAGGAAGATGTTGATGTGACAGGTCGAAGAGGTTGCTGCCTGGGTTCTCCTCAAGGATTTCGTTGGATTCCTTTCTCACATTGAGGTCCTTCATCCATTTTGAGTCTATTTTTGTGTGTGGTGTAAGGAAATGGTAGAGTTTCATTTTTCTGCATGTGGCTGTCCAATTTTCCCACCACCATTTGTTGAAGAGACTGTCTTTTTTCCATTGGACATTCTTTCCTGCTTTGTTGAAGATTAGTTGACCATAGAGCTGACGGTCTATTTCTGGGCTCTCTATTCTGTTCCATTGATCTGTGTGTCTGTTTTTGTGCCAGTACCATACTGTATTGAGGATGACAGCTTTGTAATAGAGCTTGAAGTCTGGAATTGTGATGCAACCAACTTTGGCTTTCTTTTTAAACATTCCTCTGGCTATTCGGTGTCTTTTCTGGTTCCATATAAATTTTATGATTTTTTTGTTCCATTTCTTTGAAAAAAATGGATGGTATTTTGTATTTTGTCATTGCATTAAATGTGTAGATTGCTTTAGGTAGCATAGACATTTTGACAATATTTGTTCTTCCAATCCATGAGCATGGAACATTTTTCCATTTCGTTGTGTCTTCCTCAATTTCTTTCATGAGTACCTTATAGTTTTCTGAGTACACATTCTTTGCCCCTTTGTTTAGGTTTATTCCTAGGCATCTTATGGTTTTGGGTGCAACTGTAAACAGAATCAACTCCTTGATTTCTCTTTCTTCCATCTTGCTGTTGTATAGAAATACAACTGATTTCTGAGGATTTATTTTATATCCTGACACTTTACTGTATTCCTGCATGAGTTCTAGCAATTTTGGAGTGGAAACTTTTTGGTTTTCCACATAAAGTATCATATCATCTGCAAAGAGTTATAGTTTGACTTCTTCTTTGCCAATTCAGATGCCTTTTATTTCTTTTTGTTGTCTGATTGCTGAGGCTAGGACTTCTAGTACTATGCTGAATAGCAGTAGTGATAGTGAACATCCCTGCCATCCATATTCCTGACCTTAGGGGAAAAGCTCTGCTTTTCCCCATTGAGAATGATATTTGCTGCGGGTTTTTCATAGATGACTTTGATGATATTGAGGAATGTACCCTCTATCCCTATACTTTCAGTACTTTTGATCAAAAAGATGTTGTACTTTGTCAAATGCTTCTTCAGCATCTATTGAGAGTATCCTATGGTTCATGTTCTTTTATTAATGTATTGTATCACATTGATTGATTTGCAGATGTTGAACCAACCTTGCAGTCCAGGAATAAATCCCACTTAGTTGCGGTGAATAATCATTTTATTGTACTGCTGGACCCTATTGGCTAGTATTTGGGTGAGAATTTTCGCATCTGTGTTCATCACGGATATTGGTCTGTAATTCTCCTTTTTGGCGGGGTCTTTGGTTTTGGGATCAAGGTAATGCTGGTCTCATAAAATGAGTTTAGAAGTTTTCCTTCCATTTCTATTTTTTGGAACAGTTTCAGGAGAATAGGTGTTAATTCTTCTTTAAATGTTTGGTAAAATTCCCGGGAAGCCATCTAGCACTGGGCTCTTGTTGGGAGATTTTTGATGACTGCTTCAATCTCTTTACTGGTTATGGGTCTATTCAGGTTTGCTATTTCTTCCTGGTTCAGTTTTGGTAGTTTATATATCTCTAGGAATGCATTCATTTCTTCCAGATTGTCAAATTTGGTGGCATGTCATTGCTCATAATACATTCTTCTAATTGTTTGTATTTCTTTGGTGTTGGTTGTGATCGCACCTCTTCCATTCATGATTTTGTTAATTTGGGTCCTTTCTTTTTTCTTTTTGATAAGTCTGGCCAGGGATTTATCCATCTTATTAATTCTTTCAAAGAATCAGCTCCTAATTTCGTTGATTTGTTCTATTGTTCTTTTGGATTCTATTTCATTGATTTTTTTCTCTTATCTTTATGATTTCTCTTCTGTGGGGTTACGTTTTCTTTGCTGTTCTTTCTCCAGCTCCTTTTGGTGTAGGGTTAGGTTGTGTCCTTGAGACCTTTCTTGTTTCTTGAGAAAGTCCTATATTGCTATATACTTTCCTCCCAGAACCATCTTTGCTGTGTCCCATAGATTTTGAACCGTTGTGTTTTCATTTTCATTTGTTTCCATGAATTTCTTCAATTCTTCTTTAATTTCCTGGTTGACCCATTCATTTTTAAGTAGGATGCTCTTTTAGCCTCCATGTATTTGAGGTCTTTCCAACTTTCCTCTTGCAGTTGAGTTCTAGTTTCAAAGCATTGTGGTCTGAAAATATTCAGGGAATTATCCCAATCTTTTGGTACTGGTTGAGACCTGATCTGTGACCCAGGACGTGCTCTATTCTGGAGAATGTTCCGTGAGCACTGGAGAAGAATGTGTATTCTATTGCTTTGGGATGGTGTTCTGAATATTCTGTGATGTCTGTCTGGTCCAGTGTTTCACTTAAGGCCTTTATTTCCTTGTTGATCTTTTGCTCGGATGATCTGTTCATTTCAGAGAGGGGGGGTGTTAAATTCCCCTACTGTTATTGTATTATTGTAGATGTGTTTCCTTTATTTTATTAATTGCTTTATATCATTGGCTGCTTCCATGTTAAGGGCATAGATATTTTATATTGTTATATCTTGTTGGACAGATCCTTTAAGTACAATATAGTGTTCTTCCCCATCTCTTTTTATCTTCAAATCTAATTGATCTAAGGATTGCCACCCTAGTTTTCTTTTGATGTCCACTAGCATGGTAAATTTTGATGTCCACTAGCATGGTAAATAGTTTTTTACCCCCTCACTTTATTTTTTTTTAATTTATTTTTTATTTATTTTCAGCATAACAGTATTCATTATTTTTGCACCACATCCAGTGCTCCATGCAATCCATGCCCTCTATAATACCCACCACCTGGTACCCCAACTTCCCACCCCCAGCCCCTTCAAACCCTCAGATTGTTTTTCAGAGTCTGTAGTCTCTCATGGTTCACCTCCTCCCCCAATTTCCCCCAACTTTCTTCTCCTCTCTAACTCCCCATGTCCTCCATGCTATTTGTTATGCTCCACAAATAAGTGAAATCATATGATAATGGACTCTCTCTGCTTGACTTATTTCACTCAGCATAATCTCTTCCAGTCCCGTCCATTAAATCTGGAGGGGTCTATGGGTCTAAAATAAATTTCTTATAGAAATTTATTTCTATAAGATGTAGCAAAATGATGTAGCATATTGATGGGTTTTGGTTTTTTATCCATTCTGATACCCTGTGTCTTTTGATTGGGGGCGTTTAGTTCATTTACATCGAAGGTAACTATTGAGAGATATGAATTTAGTGCCACTGTATTTCCTGTAAGGTGACTGTTACTGTATATTGTCTCTGTTCCCTTCTGGTCTACTACTTTTAGGCTCTCCCTTTGCTTAGAGGACCCCTTTTGATATTTCCTGTGGGGCTGGTTTGGTGTTTATAAATTCTTTTAATTTTTGTTTGTCCTGGAAACTTTTTCCCTCTCCTATTTTCAATGATAGCCTAGTTGGATATAGTATTCTTGACTGTATATTTTTCTCATTTAGTGCTCTGAATATATCATGCCAGTTCTTTCTGGCCTGCCAGGTCTCTGTGTGTAAGTCTGCTGCCAATCTAATATTTCTATCATTGTATCTTACAGACTTCTTCTCCCAAGCTGTTTCAGGATTTTCTTTTTGTCACTGAGACTTGCAAGTTTTACTAGTAGATGATGTAATGCGGGCCTACTTTTTTTGATTTTGAGGGGGGTTCTCTGTGCCTTCTCATTATGATCTTGTTCTCTTTGACATATTAGGGAAATTCTCTACTATAATTTGCTCCAATATACCTTCTGCCCTCTCTCTCTCTTTCTTCTTGTTCTGGCTCCCAATTATTCTAATATTGTTTCATCTTATGGTATCACTTATCTCTTGAATTATCCCCTCATGGCCCAGCAGTTGTTTGTCTCTCTTTTACTCAGCTTTTGAAACAGTCTTTTGATCTTCTATATGACTAACTCTCTCTTCTGCCTCATTTATCCTACCAGTAAGATCCTCCACTTTTTATTGCCCTGCATTAATAGCTTTTCTGATTTCAACTTGGTTTAATTTTAGTTCTTTTATTTCTCCAGAAAGAGATTCTCTAATATCTTCCATACCTTCTTCAAGCCCAGCTAGCACCTTGAGAATCATCATTGTTAACTCTAGTTCTGACATACTACTAATGTCCATATTGATCAGGTCCCTAGCCATCGGTACTGCCTCTTGTTTTTGTTTTTGTTTTTGTTTTTGTTTTTTGTGGTGAGTTTTTCCACCTTGTCATTTTATCCAGAGAAGAATATATGAATGAGAGAATAAAATACTAAATACTAAAAGGGTGGCAAAGACCCCAGAAAAATGTACACTAACCAAATCAGAGGAGACCAAAAACTGGGAGGAGTAGCAAGGGGGAAAAAAGAAAAAAAGGAAAAAAAAAAATATATATAGTTTATATATATAAACTATATATATATTAGACTGGTGAATAGAACAGAGCCACCCACCTGATTTGGGGTTAGTTTGGTCTCTTTGAAGAAGCTACCTCCCAAAATTATAAAGAAAGAAAAAAATATGTGTATGTATATATATACATGTTATGTATATACATAACATGTATATATGTGTGTATATATACATGTTATGTATATACATAACATGTATATATGTGTATATATACATGTATGTATATGCATAACATATGTGTATATACATGTATATATACATACATGTGTGTACATACATGTATGTATGTATGTATGTATGTACATACACATAAATAAGGGTAAACACGATGAAGGAATGAAATATTACTGTAAAGATGAAAATTTAAATTTTAGAAAGGAATTAAGTTGGTTCGAAAAAGAAAAAAAAGAGGAGAGAAAGTGTTCAGGCTGGAGACTAGAACAAAACCATGTGTTAGATTTAGAGTATATTTTGATCTATTAGAAAAAATTATATCCCAAAATGTTTTAGAAAAAAAAGCCTATATGTATACAAAAAATAAGGTTAAATACAATGAAGGGATAAAATATGACTAAAACAATGAAGCTTTAAAAAGATTTTTTTAGAAAGGTATTGTTAAACTAGTTAAAAAAAATTAAAAGAGGAAAGAGGAAAAGTTAAAAAAATAGAATAAGAAAAAAATTAAATTAAAAAATTTAACTTTGTGGGTGCCTGGGTGGCTCAGTGGGTTAAGCCTCTGCCTTCAGCTCAGGTCATGATCTTGGGGCCCTGGGATTGAGTCCTGCATTGGGCTCTCTGCTTGGCGGGGAGCCTGCTTCCTCCTCTCTCTCTCTGCCTGCCTCTCTGCCTGCTTGTGATTTCTGTCAACAGATAAATAAAATCTTAAATATATATATATATGTATATATATATATACATATATATATATAAAATAAAAAAATATTAACTTTGCAAAACTAAAGGATCATGGGGAAAAGTCATGAATTCTATGCATTGCTTTCCTCTAGCTTTAGAGTTACGCTGTTCTCCTTGCTCAGTGAGCTTGGTCTTGGCTGGATGTTCTTGTGGATCTTCTGGGGGAGGGGTCTGTTGCAGTGATTCTCAAATCTCTTTGTCCAAGGCAGAATTGCACCACCCTTGCCAGGGGACAGGCTAAGTAATCTGCTCAGGTTTGCTCTCAGGAGCTTTTGTTTCCTAAATGCTATCTGTGCAACTTTGGGGGACAGGAATGCAAATCATGGCCTCCCAACCTCTGGCCTGGAGGAGCCGAGAGCTCAGGGTCCCACTCTTCAGTACACCCTCAGAGATAAGGAGTCAATCACTCCTGTCTCCCTGGTCTCTGGCCATGCTCTGTGCTCACCCAGACTGTGACCAAGCATTTTTATCTCTTGAGCACAGCCCCATTTGGAGTCTCCAAACCCAGCAGATTCCTGCCATGCTGCTCCTCCTGAAGGAGGAAGGTAAGTCTCCTGGGATCTTCTACTTGTGGGGTCCCTGCTTGAAGATCAGTGGCCCAACTGTGCCTTGGATCACAGATTAATGTAACCCTGATCTGAAAGCTCACTCCTTGGCCTGGGAGCTCTGCCACACCCAGACACCCTGATCTTTCTGTGACCCCACAGGACCTGAGACCACACTGTCCCCACGAGGGCTTCACCCCTGCTTATCCTCTGGAGTGATGTCCCTCAGTGGATCAGACTTCTAAAAGTTCTGATTTTGTGCTCTGCTGCTCCACCACTTGTCAGGAGCTGGCCCTTGACCCCATGGCTTATCTTTCTGTACCTTCGGATTCACTTCCATGAGCATTCTTTTAAGTTCCACTTAATGTAAAGCTGAAAATTCACAGGCCAAAAACTTTTTAATAAGGTTACCATTTAACTTAGCTGTGTTCTTCTTGGCTTTCACATGTATGAGATTTTATTCTTTTTTTTTAATTTAATTTTATTTTTTCATGTTCCAAGATTCATTTTTATGCACCATACCCAGTACTCCATGCAATACATGCCCTCCTTAAGATTTTATTTTTGAAACTGCAGCAATAAGACCCTCTGGTCCTACAAAATCATCAGAGGGCATTCTGTATATTTGGCACAGTTTGATTTTCTGTAAATTTTGTAGGTAAATATGTGCATAAAAATAAATACTGTATATATATAATTAGTAAAAAAAGGAGGGGAAGCAAACCATAAGAGACATTGAAGTCTAGGCAAATGTAGGAAACAAACTGAGGGTTGCTGAAGGGGAGGTGGGACAGGGGAAGGGGTAATTGGGTGATGGGCTTTAAGGAGAGCACTTAATGCAATGAACACTGTGTGTTATATGCAACTGATGGATCACTAAATTCTACCCCTGAAATTAATAATAGTATATATTAACTAAACAAATTTAAATAAATTTAAAAATTAAAATGAATGCTATCTCTTCTGGGCCAAAAATCCCCTAAGCCACTGAAAATGGGTCCATTTAGAGTCACTGTGCCTTTTAGATCACTTACTAAGTTCCCTAAGAACTAGAAAGTTTTAAAAAGGCTGGGTAATTTATGAGCTCATACTCAACAAACTTATGAAACACTTCTTATGTTAGTAGGTAGGGAATTGGTACCTGTGCCAGAAGATTCTAAATGAGGACCACAGTTATAACTAGCAAGTAGGCACAGCTGAGACTTGAACTTGAATCTAATTCAAGAATTTAATTTCATCCAATTATTATTTTTCTTTTTTGTGAGAAAGAGTGTGAGCACAGGCACTTTTGGGGGGGTGCAGAAGGACAGAATCTTAAGAAAACTCCATGCTGAGTATGGAGCCCCATATGGGCTCGATCTCAGAACCCTGAGTTGATGACCTGAGCCAAAATCAAGAGTCACCAACTAAGCCACCAACTAAGCTACCCAGGTAACTGGGTTGTTGTTCTGTTATAGCAACTAGAATATTTAAACATATGACTAACTCCACTGGATAGCACTGTCCTCAAAGCTAATAGGGGGTATTCTTGTGCCCCAGAAAATTCCAAATTATCAGGATGATGATCAGGTACAGAGAATGGCCATCCAGACTGTAGAAATTCTGTCAAGGCCCTGGCAGGCCTGCTACCTCTATCATCCTTGTCTGCTCCCTGGAAGTCTCTCTTATTATACACACTTCTCCCCTACATCTATCCCATTTTCAAAACAGTACCAAGAATCCTAAGTATATTAACACAACCATTCATTCTGGTCCAAATAGGCTTTTTATCTTGTTGGACTATAGGAGAGGTAATTCAAAGTCAAGAGGAACAGTGAAACAAGGGTGAGTTTGCACCATTCAAGTATGGGCCAGGAATTGGGTTTTTCCATATCACATTAATATAGCTTACCAGAATGCCCTAGACATTTACCTTGTCATTACAAACTTAACAGCAGATTTCTGTGTCCATAGGCTGTGTTCATTGGCTTCATTGGCCTCACCTCAGAGATCCCCCCACTTAAAAGATCACTTGTACCTTTGCATGGCCCATATGTTCATTGTCAAGCCCCCATGCTTACACAATAATTGTTCCAGGCATTAGGAGCCTCAGGTAGGCACTTCCTCCTTTTCTGATGAAAGTCCAGTCTTGAAGTTGAAGACTTATGCTATTGCAAGGCAAGCAAAAAGTTAAAGTCATCCCCACCTCACCCCTACCATGGGTAGAGTCACATTGAATTCTCTCTCTTTTGTGCCGTATGACAACAAGCATGAAACTATGGCCTAAAGTACCCCCATCCGAAGACTTAGATAAGTGGCTTAAAGAGCTCCTTTCCTAGCATGAAGACAAATTTCTGGCTTTACTTCACCAGAAAGGCTCTTGACAGTGGCAAAAACTGAGCAACACTTTAGACTCTTTCCTAAACGTTCTAGGACTTTGAATTATTTAACGTGGAGAGGGAAAACAAGTCCTCAGGGGATCCAAATTATCTGGGACTTGGAAAAGAGTACCTTTATCTATTTTAGTCAATTTGAACAAATTATAGAGATTATACTTAAGAGAACTTTCTAGATATGATGAAACAAAGGAAGTGAAAGAGTTGTTGTCCTCTGCATACTTTCCCATTCTTCTTAGAACAGAATGCTAGTGCTCTATAGCCTCTCCCTTACCAAAGATCAGTAATGAATTGCAGATTTCATTTTGGAAGCTCTGTAGGAAAGTCAGTGGTCCTCAGGAGGAAAGCTATGCTAAGAATACAGCCATGTTTAAAAGGAGGCAGACATTAGAAAGAATGGTCAAATTTTTTTACATTTATTTTTTTATTGTTAGTCACCATACAATACTTCACTAGTTTTTGATGTATTGTTCCATGTTTCATTGTTTGCATATAACAACCAGTGCTCATTGTAAAATTATGTGCCCTCTTTAATACCCATCACCAGGCTAACCTATCCTCCTCTCTCCTCCCCTCTGAAACCCTCAGTTTGTTTCCCAGAATCCATAGTCTCTCATGATTCATCTTCCCCTGATTTCCCCCTTCATTTTTCCTTCCTTCTCCTACTGTCCTCCATGCTATTCCTTATGTTCCATAAAAAAGTGAAACCATATAATTGTCTTTCTCTGCTTGACTTATTTCACTTAGCATAATCCCTTCCAGTTCCATCTATGTTGATAGAAATTATGGGTATTTATCCTTTCTGATGGCTGAGTAATATTCCATTGTATATATTGACCACGTCTTTATCAACTTCTCTGTTGAAGGGCATCTCATTTCCTTCCAGCTTGGCTATTGTGGACAGTGCTTCTGTGAACACTGGAGTGCATATGGCCCTTCTTTAACTACATCTGTATTTTGGGGGTAAATTCCCAGTAGTGCAATTGCTGGGTCATAGAGCAGCTCTATTTTTAAATTTTTCAAGCACCTGTGTACTGTTTTCCGAAGTGACTGTACCAACTTGCATTCCCACAGCAGTGTAAGAGGATTCACCTTTCTCCAAATCCTCTCCAACATGTTTCCTGCCATTCTACCTGATGTAAGGTGGTATCTCAATGTGGTTTTGATCTGAATCTTTCTGATGTCTAATGATGTTGAACATTTTTTCATGTGTCTGTTAGACATTTGTATGTCTTCTTTGGAGAATTGTCTGTCCATGTCTTCTGCCCATTTTTTTTTACTTGATCATTTGTTTTTGGGGTGTTGAGTTTGAGAAGTTCTTTAGAGATCCTGCATACCAACTCTTTTTGTATAATGTCATTTGTAAATATCCTCTCCCATTCCGGGAGTTGCCTCTTTGTTTTGTTGACTGTTTCCTTTGTTGTGCAGAAGTTTTTGATCTTGATGAAGTCCCCAAAATGGTCATATTCAACATGTCACTGGATACAGAGAACTGGGAAAGGTAACCTTTAAGGAAGGGCTTTTTGCTCTGGTTCCTGGGAGACCCTATCCTTTCTTTCAGGATTTGTCTCTGCTGCAAAGGCGTGCCCTTCCTCTGGCAGCCCACTTGCAGTTATTAATTAGAAAGAACATTTGCGGTACATAAACAATGAATTTTGGTACACTAAAAAGAAATTTAAAAAATAAATAAAAAGAAATTTTAAAAAAAAGAAAGAAAGAAAGAACATACAAAGGCCAGCCATCTTGGGCCACCATGGAACAATTCTGGTGGGTCAACATATGCAGTGCTCTCCCAGCCAAACACTGTTGTGTCTACACTGCAGTTAACTGCAACTTCTTCTCAATCTTTCATCTTTTCCTATCCCCTATGTAGGATTTCATCTAAAGAGGAATCTTCATGCCAAACTCTACCTTGATATCTAATTCTGAAAAAACCCACCTGCAACATAAAGCAAAAGGAACATGAAGGAATATGATTACACACCTTCTGTCCCAGGTTGCCATTTCTTTTTTTTTTTTTTTAATTTAATTTAATGTAATTTTTTCAGTGATCCATAATTCACTGTTTATGGCTTTTCAAAATCACAACATAGCCCTTCTCAATTCTAAAACCTTCCAAAGAGTTCAGCATAGTTCTGGCACCTCTAAGACATACCATGGTTTTCCATATCTTAGTTTCAGATTACATGAAAACTCTTACTGCTCTTTATGGCCCTGGATTCTAATAATTTTTATCCTCTGGCTTGGTTTCCTATTTAGTATTAGCTTCTCAGCATGGATCTGGGTGTCTATTACATATCCAGTTCAAACACAGATGTATTAAAAACTAAATCCATCCTACCTCCCAAGATTAGAGAAAAGCACAGCCCACTAAGGGCCATTGGTTTGGAATAAAGATCAAGAACAGGTTCTAAATGTTCTGTAATTCCAGGGAGGATGCCAACTCCAGGACCATTAGCAGAAGTTAAGATACCAGACATCCAAGTTTTCACCACTGATGCTTAGAGATAAATTTAAACATTATACTGTTATAACTTTCATGACACCTTAAAAAAATGTAGATACATTCTCCACACATGTAGTTTTAATGTGAAATATGCTAGGCCAAGTCAGAATTCAGTGTCTTTTGTTTTTAGCTAGTCCAATACCCAAGATGATTTCCTTATTGTTGATCTATAACTTACAGAAGTAGTGAGATTCAACCCAGCCCCAAAGTGGTAAAAATTAGATAAAGTTATAAGAACTGTATTAATATTACCTTAGTGTTCTATCTCAATTTCCCAACATTTCAGGAAGAGCTGAAACTTCAGAATTTTTTCAACATTCAGAGATACTCCTTGCAATCTCATTTACCATTTTTAATTTATTATGATTGGCACAGTCTTTCTACCCAGGAGTCGTT
Source organism: Mustela nigripes (assembly GCF_022355385.1). NCBI lineage: Eukaryota > Metazoa > Chordata > Mammalia > Carnivora > Mustelidae > Mustela > Mustela nigripes. Next base: position 264,759,570 of record NC_081557.1, on the reverse strand, counting down.
ATGCAAATTGAAAACACACTAAAGAACCTATAGGTGCATACCAACAAATCCAGATACGTATGCTGGAGGGGCAGATGGTGGTGAGCTGCAGTCTTCTTTTTCTCCCCATAAGGTCCACACCTCATGTTCACATTATTTACAGTGCCTTGCCCCTTATTCCCACACAAGGAAAATTAAGTGAGCTCTAGAGATCTAGAAAAGCTTGTACATTCAGGAAAGAGATGTATGTGATAAAACACCCCAGAATATTAGTCCATACAAGACATACTCAGCCATATACTTACTGATTCTGGTGACCTATTTTCTCTATGCTCAAGAGAAAAATGTGCAAGTGTATTTGTAGAAAAGACATCATGCTGCTTAAGCACATGTGCAAATGTGATACACTCTACTACTATAATAATACACTTATCAAGGAGTGTGTCATTGATACATCATGAGAACTAATGTGCTTCTCTGAGCACTGTGTCATGCTTTAGCCTTAATAGTCTATTTAGCTTTGTTTTACATCATCAACAGAGATCCATTTTCCTTTTCGCTTACCTCATTCTCTTTACCAGAAACTGCCTCCATCCAGAGCTATATACCAGAGAGCTCCCTTAGACCAACTAGTCATTCACAGCTGGTCCTTTTACACAGAAACCATCTCAAAAACAGCTCAGCTGAGGCTCCACCTCACTTAAGTAGTTTCAGGGAACACAGAGCTCCACCACATGTATAAGCACTACCATCTCCTGGCTAAAATGCTGAACATAATCTCAACATTTCTACCCCACTGTTCACCCTTGGGCCCCAACATGCACTTCCAGCCAGGATGGGAGAGGTACTCAGCAATACTCACATGTTAGGAGACATATCAGAGAGAATCAGTTAAAAGCAATGTCCTATTTCTAGACTCTACTACCATTTTGCTTACAGAGGAAACTAGCTCAAATTGGGTAATCTATTTAGACCATTTAGCAAATAAATCAGGTTAGGGTGTCTGGAAAAGAACTATAAAACTATTATATGCAGACTTGTCTTCACATGGAATTCCAACATGATTCTTCTGCCCACTGGCATAAGATTGGTCCCTTCATGACAGCATGTGAAATGAAGACCCAAATAATAAAGAACATTCCTTATTGATCTGAATAGTTAGATTAACTGTTGCTTCAGAATTCCAACTCTGAAAATTCCAGGTCTAGCTTTCTGATTGCCTATTTATTCCTGAGACCAGTCAATTGGCCACCTGATAAGGGCAGGGGACAATAAAAAACTTAGCTAATATTTGGTGAACTACAACCAAGTTCAATTGTAGGACATTTCTGAGACAACTTGGGGTGGGGGTGTTATACTTGAACAAGAGCTATTTTGATGAGAAAATTGTGAATATACCACAATAGTTTCTGTGGGCGCTCTACCTCAGTCCCAAAGACTATCAATTATCAAAATCTTCAATGCATTCAAGGCAAAACAATAATTTCATTGCATCTCCAACAAGTTTTCATTTAGATATCAAGTCACTTAGCCAGTTTTACAAAAATTTGAGCTGAAACATAACGCACAGAACTCAGACATGAGTTCTTGAGTAATTGGTAAAATTTCTCAACTCTAAGTGCAGCTGGGATCAGGAACCATTAAATGAACTGGTTAGCTCCACCCCATGGTATAAGGAGTTCACCTGAAGATTCAACCTCCCCTTCAGATATTAGTGGGTTTTCAGCCATCTTTGGGGGACCCAAAAAGGATCTACAACACACTCCTAGACTTCTTGCACTTCATGCCCTGTTCTAGTATCTGTAGATCCATGTACACACCAAGAGGACCCCAGTAGTGGAAAAAGGACTACATTCAAAGGCTGAAAAGCATAGTAGATTAGGTATAAATAGAGGGAATTGCAAAACAGGCATAGCTCATAGTCAAGGACTCCACCATTTTCCTACCCTTCACTGGTACCAAGGAATCTCCATTGAACCCTCTGAGGGCAGAGCCTACTGTTGCACTGAGGCTTCAGACCCTGTTGACACCAGGGACAGGGAAGGAGAACTTCTCTCTGACCACAAGGCAGAATCATGTCCCACCCACACCCATCACATAGTGATGATGTCTGAGATTCTCTAAACTGATTCAGAAAAAAAAAGAGCTCTTCATGTCACGTGACACAGTCAATTTTACACACCATGTGGATGGGCCTTCAAAACAGAGTTCTTGACTTTTCCTACAAAATCTGGTCTTCCTTTCAGGTCCCCAACCAGAGCAAACAAGAACATTTAGTTTTGTCATGTTCTAGCAGACATTGCTGTTTCCAGAAAAGTTTCTGATATGTAAAAGCAACTGTTTTAAGAGAGATCTTACTATTGCTTTTTTCATTCCTCACATTCCTTGTACACCAAAATTTAATTTCCTCTAAGGTAGCCAAATGTATTTTCCTAATAAAAACTGAGCAGGTGGTATTCAAAACAGCAGCCAAAGAGATTTCTGATTTCTAGGGCCACATGTATGGAGCTTAGAGGTTGCGTCTCTGTCCCAACAGATAAAATACTGGAAAAACTTTAAAATTCTTTCTGAATGCATACAAGAAAGGAACACACAGGGCAAGCTCTTCTCCCTAGATTGGAAAGACAGGCAGATGCAGGGAGTCCCTACTTAGAATCACAGAGACTTGAGAGGAACCCGGGACAGGGTAGGAAATCCTGCACTACATATGACCAATTTGAGAAGTTCAATGCAGACAAGTCTGAGATTATAAATTCCAGGAAGCCTGCCCAAATATCCTAATATTTACCTTCAAGAACTTGGCCAGGTTCCCACAATAAGAATCTAAGAAAATTCACTCTTGTGTTTAGCAGGAACAGAAGAGGAACCAACTTTTGTAGCAACATGGAAGGGGCTGGAAGAGATTATGCTGAGTGAAATAAGTCAAGCAGAGAGAGTCAATTATCATATGGCTTCACTTATTTGTGGAGCATAACAAATAGCATGAAGGACATGGGGAGTTAGAGAGGAGAAGGGAGTTGGGGGAAATTGGAAGGGGAGGTGAACCATGAGAGACTATGGACTCTGAAAAACAATCTGAGGGTTTTGAAGGGGTGGGGGGTGGGAGGTCGGGGTACCAGGTGGTGGGTATTATAGAGGGCATGGATTGCATGGAGCTCTGCGTGTGGTGCAAAAATAATGAATACTGTTATGCTGAAAATAAAAAATAAATTAAAAAAAATATATATATATATATACACCAAAGCACTCCATTCTTCTAAACAAGGTCTCCTTCCTCAGGAGAAACTAATACACCAAATCTAACCTGCTGAAGTTTGTCAGAGCCTAACTGATCTGGAAGGGATATACTCAACTGCACTCCATTCCACCCATTTGTCCTGTCTACAAGGGGAGAAAAACAACTATAAACACCTGTGAAGTTCATGGCCCCAAGGCTTAAGTCACAGAAAGCTTGAGACTTAATCATATGATCATGGAATGCTCCTCACAAACTTCACTGCAATATCAAGGCTCTATTTACAATTCCTTCTACCCAGGACATCATATCTGGCTATCATGAAAAAGATTAAAAACAAAAACAACAAGCAAACCACAACAGTAACAACAACAACAACAACAAAACCCCCGAGACATACCAAAAACAAAATGTCAGATGAAAAGACATTACTTTTTGTATTAAGTCCCTCACATTCAATTTATGTGTTCTATTGCTTCTCTGCATAGATGGTTCCCACAATTGGGCAGAAAGAAGATGACACAGATTCCTCAATTGGCAGTAAGATCTCCAAGAAAAATCTACTCATCATGGCTAACACAGGGGCACATGAGACTTCAAAGTAGACCAAAAATCTCTGGGCATTTTTTAAGCAACACCACCAAGTCACTCATAACTTCAACAACAACACTAAGCCAGAAGATGGTAGAGAAAATTTGAACATTATCAAGAAATTAGGGGTGCCAGCCTCACTAAGCCAATAGAGCACATGACTCCTGATCTCCAGGGTCATGAGTTCGAGCAACAAGTTGGACATGGAGCTTACTTAATTTAAAAAAAAAAAATCTTACCCAAAAAGCAGAGTTTTAAAGAATAGGTGGGAGATTGGGTGAGCCTGGTGGTGGGCATTGTGGAGGGCACATATTGCATGAAGCACTGGGTGTGGCACACACACAACGAACTCTGGAACACTGAAAAGAAATTTTTAAAAAATAAATAAAAATTTTTAAATTTTTAAAGAAAGAATAAGTGGACAAGATGGTAACATATATGACTCAGAATGCTGTTCTATTGATCCCTTACTTTGGAATTACAAGAGAACAAACTTTAGAACAACAAAAATTCACTGGTAAGACACCAATATTTATACTATTATCTGTGCCAGGAAGATGTACTAGAAAAGTACAGTATATACCAAGAAACTGGAAGGATATTTCTATACCAATCCGTCTACTCCACCATGATGATGAGGCTGAAACTCCAGGCTGCTTCCCTGGCAGCAGATGATCCAGTTGTCTGGATCATGGGGTACCCTGTGGACAATTAACAGCCATTTGTCTGCTCAAAACAAGAATATTTAGTCCCATCATGTCAAAGCAGACAACTCAGCCCAGTGAAGTGCTAGAATTCCAGAGCCTCCAAGGTATGCAAACTCTACACTTGATCAAAGCACCAGGATGTTATCTGTATTTACACAATGGCCTGCTCTCCTAGTCCTATGAATTTTCTTAGGGGTCTCATAGGAAACCTTCTGTCCTCTGTATCAGGTTCATTACTCTTAGGTAGGTCTTAGGATGTTTGTTTTTATTGCTGTACAACTTTTAATGCCATGGAAGGAGCAGTGATGTAGCACCCATTTCCCCTTTCAGGAATGAAGGACTTATTCTCCCAACCACTGGGAATGCCATGGACAGGTAGCCCTCAACTGTCAGCTCCTTATGGCCTTAGATCAGCTGAAGAGAGCCCTTCATCCAAGGTCACACAGCCATCCTGGAAGGGTGGCTGGCATCTAGAGAATTGTGACTTAGCAGTCTGAGAGAATCCAAGCCCAAACTTCTCATCCCAACCCAGGTGGGTCTCAAGGGACATCCTAGACTGACAGCTCCCCATGGGAGTAGCTCAGGTTTCTGTCTGATCTCCCTACAATTCAACTTCTCCCTCTGTCCAATCCTGCTTCCCTTTCACAGTTGTTGACCCCAGGAGAATTCCTCTCATTTCCACTGAAATGTCTGTGCCTTACCCTAGACACTCATCTTCTGCCACTTATGTGAACATATGATTTGTTCATCCATTAAATAAATATGCTGTCTTAACCTGCTCTTAGGAATAGAAGCAAAGTTGTAGCCCAGGCACACAAATCTCCAGCCCTTCAGATTGGATAACCAAGAAGAAATGGACATACAAGCATACAAGCTTCCAAAATAGTCAGGAAGAAGAAAATCTGAACACAATTACTAATAAAACTGAATAATCAAAAATCTCCCAACAAACACAGAACTTCTATCCCTTGTGATTCTAGAAGAAGACTACTGAGTGCTCACCCAAAGAAATGGTCTGAACACATGCCCAGGAGTTTAAAACTAGAGAAAAAGCCACAGGAACCTACACAAATAGACCCTATTGCCAAAGCCTGCCACTTACAGAGGATGAGGGGGTATCGTGATTTGAGATATAAAACTGTAAAGTAGGGGCTATTTTGGAAGGCTTCCTAACTCTTACAAATTCTCACACCATCTTCCAAAATATCTTATTTGCACCTAAAATGGAGAGCAAGGACTCCACAATACTTGACAGAACGTTTTTCTGGTGATAAAGCCCAAAGGCCAGCCTATAAACTGTGAGGGGTTACATTCTTATAACGGGCATGTAGCAAAGTGTTATTTGAAGGAATCGACCAAAGAACCTGACTTGCAGCCTGTTTTATCTCTCCCACCCTCTAACCACAAAGCCATTAATGAGCCATGTGGGGGCCACACCTATATCCTCTCGAAATCCTTTATAACTTTACTTTGTAACCCTCAACTCTGGGTGCTACGTGTCTTCTAAGGCCAGTACCTGCAACTCTTTCGGAGAACTGTGCTTGGATTATTGGACTTGTTTTATTTTGATTTGATTTGACTTTATTTGATTATTGGACTTGTTCTCCTCCAAACAAGAGCATCCAGTATGAATCACTGGCAGTTAAGGAGTGTGAAAGCCCAGCCCAGAATTAACTCGTCTAGTGATCCCTTATGGGATCTGGATGAAGAATACAGTGTGCAGGCATTTGCCAGAGATCACAGCTTTGCTTGGCTTCCTACCAACTCTTGCCTGCCTCCCTAGGCCTTCCCTGGTTTCCCCTGGGAATACTTCCTCAGTGACTTTCACATAAGTCTCTCAGGGTCTGTTTCCAGGGAACCAATCTAGTCAGACATGGTCTCATTTTAAAGTCGTGGCAACTCGTGACACTTCTGGTTTTGTGGATCTGCTTCATGATAAAACAGTGTCTGGAGGAAGTGGCTCTGGGAAAGTTTCCCCTTTCTAGCTCCAGATTTCAGGATGCCCTCTATCAGAGTCTGTCCCTGCTCGAACCCCCATCTCCTTAGATCCCTCTTCCATATTTGGCACAGATACTTCTGGTGATTTGATTGCTAACAGCCAGTGACTGGGCTTTGGGGAGGGCCAAGGACTGGCTTTGGAAGAACTCAAAGATCTGAGAATTCGGTCCCTATAGTGGCAAGTTTTAAACAATGATGAATAGAGTAAAAGGGATTAAATACTTTTTTTTTAAAGAATTTAGGTCTAACATCTACTGTCTGCATAGGTCCCCTGTCATAAAGACCTTTGTTTACCACCCATTGGATTCTGCTTTGTATCATGCCTTTGCTTTGCCTCCTCTTGCCCATTAGACTTCTCTACTACCTTATGGAATTTTACTTGGTTTTAAGTCCTGATCACTCAAAAATTCCCATGTTAGGATCTGCTTCTAGAGAACAAAACTTAACACACACACACACACACACTCCACACCCACAGCCCCTTGGCACAGCTAATTCTTTCACAGACAGCACCCACCTCTCACCACAAAATTCCATGTGTAGTTCCAACCACACAGATGATGCTATTAACCACCTGGTAGATTTGTATCTGAGCATGCTCTGTCTACTGCCTACAAGGTTTGTACACATCCTTGTCAAATGTGGCCCAAGAGGGCATGAACCACTTTCTCTGGGACTTAGCAGAAGTAAGTTGTGAGGGAACCCAAGTAATCTTGAAGTCAACACATGAGTCTATTAGCTACACCCTTCTTCCCAGAATGAATGAGGTCATACCCATGTATATGGAGACAAATACCTGAAGTAGACCATGCTGGATCCACATACCTTGGGCTCTGAGAGTCATGAATATGTCCATCCTTGTGGTTTCCTGGAGAACTACTTCCTGAAGGAAGTGAAAGGCCTTAAAATGAGTGACCTCCTGAGCACAAGGGCATACAAGAGAAGTCCCAGACTAGCAGGGAAGTACCTTCTGAGAAGCTCAACCTCAAGTACAACTGGGGGCCCCTGAACTCAGCAGACTAATACAGTCTTTCCTGTTTGAGGCTGCTATCCAAGATCCTAGGGCTTTTGCCTCATGTTCATTGGTGAAATATTTCATCTGACTTCAAATCAACCCTTGAATATCCCCAAGATCATATCCAATTTACTCTAAGTTGTGGGAAGCCAAGACATTTTTACATTTTTGTGTCTTTGTGTGTGTGTGTGTGTGTGTGTGTGTGTGTGTGTGTGTCCAAGGGATACAATACTGTAATCATAACCAAGAGAGAAGTAGTATGCTTCCTCTCACCATACACCCTGTGATCAGATGGGAGATGGATGTTTTGTTCTCATGACTTTAGGCCTGGCATGATCAGCAGCCCCCAGAGAGGAAAGATCTCCACCAGGAAATATAGAATAAGTTCCAGAGAACTTAAAACAATAGTCATACTAGGCATCTCATGCCTTTGGCCAGTAGGCAAGTGGTGAATTACTTATATAGTAGAGGTCATTGACCCTGAGTGTTATGAAGATATAGCAACCCATTTTGTAGGAGAAACCTATGTCTAGACTGGTAAGGTTGACTGAGTCCTTCTTAGTGACACTGTGTAGTGACAAGTGTCAACCACAACCTACCTAGAGTAAGGTAACCATATACTCCGATATTCATGGATATGTAATAATTGGGTCCCTCTAGGAGTAGGCATCTAGATCAGCAGAGGTACTGGCAGATAAAAAGCAGTCTAGAATGGGTGAAAAGGGAAATGATTAATATCCATTAAATTCTAGGGACTCATTGCAGCGGTAGGCATAGTGGTTTGTTACATTCATCACCCTACTTTAAGTTTTTTTTTTTAACTCTAGTATAATACATACACAGTGTCATATTGATTTCAGATATATGATTCAACAGTTCTATACTCACCTAGGTAAGTGCTCTCTTAATCCCCTTTATCCATTTCACCCGTTTCCCACCCACCTCCCCTCTGGCAACCAACATTTTTTCCCTATATTTGAGAGGGGTTTTTTGTGAGTCTTTTACCCTTTGTGCACTTTGTTTTTTGAAATCCACATAGAAGTCATATTTGTCTTTTTCTGACACACTTATACTCTCCAGGTCCATCAATATCATTGCAAATAGCTAAAGCTAATTTTTATGGCTATATAATATTCTATTGCATATATATATATATATATATGTATATATGTATATATGTGTGTATATATATGTATATATATGTATATATATGTATGCATATATATATGCATACATATATATATATATAAAATCTCACACCTTTGTCTATGGATGGACACATGGGTTGCGTCCATACCTATACTATTGTGGATACTGCTGCGACAGACATGGAGTGTATGTGTCTTTTTTGAATTAGAGTTTCTCTTGTCTTAGGGTAAATAACTAGTGATAGAATTACTGGATCATATAGTAATTCTAAGATCTTTTTTTAGGATCCTCCACACTCTTTTCCACAGTGGCTACACCAATTTGCATTCCTAACTACAATGTATGAGGGTTGCTTTTTGTCCATATCCTCATCAACAATTATGTTATTTTAGCCATCCTGACAGGTATAAGGGAATATCTCATTGTGACTTTTATATGCATTTTCCTGATAGTGATATTGAGCATCTTTTCATTTTCAGACCTGATGGATACATGTACATCTTTGGGAAAACACTTTTAATTGGATTATTTGGTTTTGGGGTATTGAGTTGTAGAAGATCTGTATTTTGTACATTAATTCCTTATGAGCTATTTCATTTGCAAATATCTTATATTCAGTGTGTTGTCATTGTCTTTTTGTTTTGTTTTGTTTTCTTCAGTGTGAAAGCTTTTTATTGTAGTGCAATCCCAGCAGTTTGACTTTGCTTTTGTTTCTCTTGACTGAGACACATCTATAAAAATGTTTTATGGTCAATGTCAAAGAGATTACTACCTATGTTTTCTTCTAAAAGTTTTTAGGTTTCAGGTCTCACATTTAAGATCTCTAATCTATTTTGAGTTTATTTTTGTGTATGTTGTAAGGAAGTGGTCCAGTTTTCCTAGCACCATTTGTTGAGAAGACTGCTTTTTCCCATTGTACATTCTTGCCTCTTTTGTCATAAGTTCACAAAAAAGAAATCATCGGTTTATTCTGTTGTTACGTGTCTATTTTTGTGCCGACACCATTCCATTTTGATAACCAGTTTTGTAGTTTACTTTGCAATCTGGGATTGTGATATCCCCACCTTTGTTCTTTCTTAAGAGTGTTTTGGTTACTCGAAGTCTTTTGTAGTTCCATACAAATTCTAGGATTATTCTAGTTATGTGCAAAGTATTATTGGTATTTTGATAAGGATTGCATTAAATTTGTAGGTATCTTTGTGTAGTATGGACATTTCAACAGTATCACTTCTTTCAATACATAGACATGGAGTATCTTTCCCTTTCTTTGTGTCATCCATTTCTTTCAGGGTCTTAGTTTTCAGAGAATAGGTATTTTACCTCCTTGGTTAAGTTTATTTTTAGGTAGTTTATTCTTTTTGGTGAAATTGTAAATGGGGGTGTTTTCTTGATTTCTCTGCCACTTCATTATTGGTGTATAGAAATGCAACACATTTCCATGTAATTTTGAATTTGGCAGTTTCAGGATACACTTATCAGTTCTCTTAGTTTTTTTGGTGGAGTCTTTGGGGTTTGATATATAGTGTCAGGGCATCTACCAATAGTGACAATTTTACTTCTGACCAATTTGGATGCCTTTCCTTTTTGTCTGGTTGCATTATGTTAGCTGTGTGTTCATTACATACGTCCTTGATTTAGGTACGTTCCTTTTAAACCTGCTTTGTTGAGAGTTCATGAATGAATGTTGCACTGTGTCAAATTCTTTTTCTGCATCCACTGAAATGATCTTACGGTTTTTATCTATAGTGGTTTTACCTATCTATAGATAGATATATGGCTATCTATCTATAGCCATATAAGATGGCAACCAGTTAAAACAATGAAGTCAATATGGCACACAGGTGGTTCTAACTGTGTAAACCATGGGTAAGAAAGACTCCATTGCTCAATTTGTTTGCTCAATTTGTTGAGGTCATCCAAACAAAACCTACAGACTGTTATAGTCTGTGTGCCCATATGTTCTCCTGCCACAGTTCCATGCTTACGTATGTGCAGGGAAGGCCAAGAGGGTGGACAGTAAGCCCTTCAAGTGTTGCTTAGCCCCTAAAAGGATGAGTAGGATGGCCTGACATTTGGAATTCTACCTAGATCTTTCCTCTGGATTATCTGGAGGGTCCCTTTGCAAACTTGACTTAAGTTGCCCACAATGTTCACTTTATGTATTTTTAGTGATTTGTCTGTCCTCCCTTTTTCACATCCTTAACTCCCTCCATGTTACCTGGAATTCACCTACTAAGTTTACTTGCATCTAAATCCTTGTCTCAGGGTTGCTTTTTAGAGAATCCAAACCAATCAGGAATGAATCTCAGTTGACTGATCCTCCTCAAAATTAAGTCTTAACCCAGAAGTGACTTAAATTATTTGCATCTTTAACTGAGGCTCAAGGGTAGTGTTCAGGTTAGGTAGAAAATCAAGGATATTTCATCTTTTCCATCCTACTATGAAAAGCATTTAGGCCTGTCCTGTCTACTATGCTTTGCCTGTCAAATCTAAGTAGCTTCATTATAACAAGGAACAACTTGAACACGAAAGCTCAAAATTCACAACTAATGCTATAATAAGCCACTCAGAATCCACAAAAACATCAATGCCAAAGTATACAAACCTAAAGAGATACACATGATCAGGCCACAGAGGGAGCACCTAAGCACCTGTTCTTAACCCTTATTGTTCTGCAACTAGACATGAGTGCTAGAAAGTACCAGGTCTACTGGCACTTCAAATTGCAACCAGCTATAAGAGTAAGATAGCTTATAGATAAGAGAACACACAAAGAAGATCAGAGAAGCCATGACCTTCTAAGAGAAAACACAGATCCACTTCTTCTCAGATATGTCCCTTTCAGTCTCCATTGTCAAGGAACACCCAATATCTTTAGAATCTATGTCTATTATTGTGGGAATGCCCATGAAACATCCCATGGATAGTGTACTACATCCTTTCCTGAGAAGTTGCCCCTTTTCAGGTAGAGATTGCTGCCCATTCCCTTCTATGGTACACAGATTAAAGCTTCCAAAGATGTCCCTATCCTAACTTCTTGAAGCTGTGAATACGTTAAGCTACATGGTGGGAGGAACATAGATGGATATAAGGCTGCTAATCAGCTAACCAAGGAAAATTATCTTTGGATGATTGGATAGTGCAATCATCAGGGTCTTTAAATGTGGAAGAAGGAAGTAGAAGAGTTCTGTAAGAGTGAAGTGATAGAAAAAGACTCAACTAGTCATCACTGGTTTTGAAGATGGAAGGAGGCCATGAGCCAAGGAACACAGGTAGCCAGTATAGCTGCAAAAGTCAAGAAAATAGATTGAATCTCATCTAGATCCTCCAGGAAAAACTGCAACCCTGTCAACACTTGTTTAATGAAATGAAAGTCCTTTCAGCCTTTTTAAGGGGTTATGCATGAAATTGTGTCATAGTATAATTCCTTTAGAAAATTTAGGTATATGCATAGAGTATCTGGAGGAAATAAAGATGACCTTCTAAAGAGAAGATATGGGTTGCTTGGGGGAAAGGATAGAAAAAAAAAAAAACTAAAATTTTTCCATGAATAATTTATGACCACGATGAGCTTTTAAAAAGTCCATGTATAAGAAACTATACAGGAAAAATTAACAGATCTATGCAAACCAGTTGAAATAAAAGTGTATTATATACTGATGTTTAATATCCCTAATATTCAAAAACCTTGAAAGAAGTGAAAGGCCTGTACTGGTATCTTATCAAGTACCTATGAAACATAAAATTGTACTCAATTCACAAGCAAAATTATGTTCTCACTTCAAATTGAAAGAAGGTGAAGATAAAAGAAAGCTACTTCATTCTGGCTAGGTTTCAGGAAGATATGTGATCCTGTTGCTAATGCTGTCATAAGAAGTTATTAAAAATCATTTCAAAATTGTAAGTAGATTTTGACTCTTTCATTCAAAGTCCTTAATGTCTCAAACTCAAGGACGTCCATTCAAATCTTGTACAATCATACAATTATGTGTTCCTATGAGAGCAAAATTAATTCCCTCAGCTTCTGAGAATTCTTCTAGCAAAGAGGACCCAGGGACATTAAGGAGTTCCAGAGCTAGGAAACAAAATCCTATATTGACAGATTAACCAGTAACCATTAACTTCACATCTCTCTCCCTATAGGAGCCACTCTCATCAAGTGTTTTCACTTGAAAATAGTTGTCTTTACACAAAGACCAGATATCCTTCATTATGTCCTCTCCCATTATATAACACCATTATTCACCAAGATTCCCTACTCAGTTGCCCAGCAGTTCTGTCAATGACTTTTCTCACCTGCCACATCCACTACCAACTTCCACTGATTATAAAACTCTTGCTCAGTGGGGACTAATGGCCCCCACATCTGTGAATGTAGCAGATAGTCGTCTGTGGTGCCCAATAGATACTGGATATTCCACAACTGAATCCTGGCTAACATCTCAAATATTATTCCTGAATAACACTATTTTTCTAAAATCCAGTGGTATAATAACTGATTGTCTACTCTCAGCCAATCTAAAATGAATGCTACCTTTTCTGAGCCAAGAAAGTGTGTAAGTCACTGAAAATGAGCCCATTTAGAACCACTGTGCCTTTTTGAACATTTACCAAGTCCCTAGAATTAGAAAGTTTTATGAAATCAAATTTATCTGATATGAGAACTGCTACCCCAGCTTTCTTTTGAGGCCCTTGGCATGAATGATGCTTCTCCATCCCTTCACTTTCAGTTCAAATATATTTTTAGGTTCCAAATGGGTCTCTTGCAGATAGCATATGGACAGGTTCTGTCATTTGATCCAAGACTGGGTAGGTTCTGAGGTGCTCTTCAACAATCCTATGGGGCAATCCCTCTAACAGGAGGCAGGAATTGGTACCTGGGGCGTAAGATTCTAAATGAATCCCAATTACAACAAATGGTAGTAGCTGAGATTCGAATGCAAGATAACCCACAAATTTAGATTCATTTATTTTGGCCACTAGAGTTTTTATTTTGTGGCTCACATCTTTGTTGGACAACACTGCCCTCAGGGATAAGATAGCTTCCAGGGATGAGAAAACAATGAATCCCAAATATCAGGAGGACAATCTCTTTGGTAGTACAGAGAGTGTCCATTTCAGGCTGTGGGTGCTCTAGCAAGGACTGGAATGCCTGCTACTTTGTCATTCTGATCTGCTCCCTGGAAGACCATTATTCTTCCAACCCCACAATCCCATTTTCAAAAGACAATGCCAAGACTTCTTAGCTGATTAAGGCAACTATTCTATTCTGGTCTACATGTGCTTTTATCCCTGATTACGGGGAAAGTTAGCAAATCAGCAACAACAAAGGGAAAAGATGTGGGCTGGCACATTCAGGATATGGTCAGAAGTTGGATTTCCTACCTTGCATTAACAGTTTCCCAGAACACCACAGCCATTTACAATATTATAAACAGGGAGCAGATTTCTGTGTCCATGAGGTTTCTACTAGAGAATCAATTTTGCCTGGGAAATCTGCCCTGAAGAGATCACTGGTGCCCATACTACACGGCTTACATGACATGGAAGCCCTGATATTCACTCTGGGATGGTCCCATACTACAGGAGCCCTTATAGGCTCTTCCTCCTTTTATTTTTTGGCTGAAAACACATGCTGTAAGTTAAAGACTTCAGTTATCATGAGGCAAGCAAAGTTTTCTAGTCCTGGCCCCTTATGGGTGGAGTCATTTTGAATTTCTCTCACCCTAGTGTGTATAAGACCACGTGTAAGGCTGTTGCAGTCTGGAAAGTAATCCAACCTGCGGGCCTAGATCAGTCATCCTAAAAGCTCCTGTCCAGAAACTGGGGTAAATACTGACTTTTTTTCATTGAATAAGCTTCTCTAAGTAGTAAATGCAGGGGGTAACCATTGTAGATTGTATTCTGCTAAGGCCTTGGGACCTCAAACAATTTGACCTAGACAGAGAGACTAAGTTTTCCATGTGGTAACCATCTGGGACATGGAAAATAAAATTCTGAACTATTTAATTTTGTAAGAAACAGAGGTCACACCTGAGACATAGGTTATGCCCGAGTTTTCACGTCTGAGAGACCATCAAGGAGCCAAGCACCGATGCAATCGCATGAGGGTTTATTTGACAAGCTTAAGCTTGGGCCCAAGTATACCCAACACAGCGGAGTAGGGACTTGGACCCTGAGCCAGATTACAGTCAGAGTTTTCAAAGGCAGAGTCGGGGTGGACTCGGTGGTGGGTGAGGACAAAGGGGGTTATGGATGATGTGAGTCTCTAAGGAATTTTGGAAGCGAGGTCTCCAGGACCTTGAGGGGCTAGCTGTTGTCTGAGGAAAAGGTTATTCATTACCTATACTAAAAATCTTCTTGTGAGACCCTTTAGATGTATATCAGTGGGTCATATACTTGGGAATGATTCTCAACACTATCTTGGAGGTTTAGAGATTAAGTTTCCTAAAGGAATTGTTAAAGCAGACTTACAGGATTCTGATCGGACCTGTCAGGGTAGGGGGTTGCTCAGGCTAGGATTGTCCTTAGCAAAATCTCAAGGTGAAGGCATTTAAGTCCCCAGGGCAGAGCCACTCTGTCTGTTTCAAGGGCTTGTCAATAGGTGAGGAATTTTAATGATTTTCTTCTCCCTCTGTTTCCCACATCAGCTAAACTTGAGGTGGGATGGCCTTAATTTTCTTGGCCTCCACACATATAGCCCAAACCTTTATGTGTTCTAACATGGTCCTCAGAGCATGACTGCTACCAACTGGATTCTCCTACCTCAATTTCTAGATGTAAGATAGGAAGCTGAAGAAATAGTTGTCGCCTACATGCTTTTACATTCTACTTAGGACAGAACGCTAACCTCACTCATATCTTCTATCTCCCTTGCCAAACATCCAGTAACTAAAGCTCAGACTCCATGTTGGGGCTTTGTAGGAAAGCAGTGGCCCTCTGGAATGTAACTATGCAGACCCCATCCATGTATATAGCAGGCCAGAGACTAGAATGGATAGTCATATTCACAAAGTCACTGGAGATGGATGACCTGGTATTAGCTTTCCAAAACTCACTTCAAGGAAGAGCTTTTTGCCCAGCTGCTGGGACTACTGTCAGCTGTCACCTACTCCAGGGTTTGCCTCTGCTCTAAAGTGTGGCCTTCCCCTGGCAGCCCACATCCTATTACTGACTATGGAGGGCACACAAAAGGCCAGCCATCTCAGGACATTGTGGAAAAACTCTGATGAGCTATACATAGGCCAATGTTCCTATGGTCCTAGGTGAGGAACTGTTGTGTCTTCACTGCAGTTAACTCCAACCACTTCCCCATCCTGCCTCCTTTCCCACCCCTTTTATAGGATTTCATCTCTAATAAGGGATCTTCACGCCAAACACTTCAGTATCTAACTCTGAACAAGCCAACCTATACAATGAGGCAAAAGGGTCTAAGTGGAACAGGATTCTATTCTTCCTTGCCAGGGTTGTCTGCTTATCATGAGAAAAAAAAAATTGTTCTGAATTCTAAATTCTTTCAAATGAAGAGATCTAGACAGGTCAGGCACCATGAGAATATGCTGTGTAGATTTACTCTTTCATGTAGATTTATTGGTGTCTAAACTTGCTAAACTAAGTCAGAGAACTGGGTTTTCTACCTACTCCCACACTGAGCTAATTTTGATCAGATGCTTCTCTTCTTGAACCAAAGTTCAATTGAGCTAATCCTTGTAATCCAAATTCACCATTTGTAATTTGATGTCATTTGCCAGTGTTTCTGCCCAAGAGTCACCATGCAAATTGAAAATGCACAAAAGAACCTGTGCACATCAGCAAATCCAACTGCACACAGGTACAGGAATATATGGTAACAAGCTGCTGATTTCTGTTTTCTTCAAGATCCACATCTCATGTTCATATTATTTACAGTGCCTTGTCCCTTACCTTCACCTGAGGAGGAAAACTAGATGAGCCCTAGAATCCTAGAAAAACTCTTATGTTCAGGGAAGAGTTTCATGCCCTAAAACTTTCTGAACAGTGAACCCATAGAAGACACACCTACCCCTCCTCTATGCACAAGAAAATGTGAAATTATATTTGTAGAAAAGGAACCATGGTTTTCAACCATGCTGCTCAAGCACAGGTACTTTTGAAAACATGGTTTCCTCTGCTATTACAACCATTCCACTGATACAGGACAGGTGTAACTCTTGGTTCTCTGGGGGTACTCTGCTCTGCTTTAGACTTCAAAGTACATTTCTCTGCCCACCAAAATCCTCTTTCTATGAAAGAACTTTTTGTTTTAAATGTCATCTGTTTAAGATTCATTTTTGTTTTCACTTAAGCCACTAGTCATCCAAAACCACTTCCATCCAGGGCTACTGATTCAAGATATCCCTGATGCTCAACTAGTCAATCACTGCTGGTTCTCTCAAAAACAGCCTAGGAGAAGGCTGCTTCCCAAGCCTCAGGGAAGGCAGAATTCTCATAGAAGTTCTTATGTAAGGACAGAACAGACCCTTATTAATCTGCATGCAAAGATGAACCATGGCTTCCACATGTTTTCATCAAAGACAAGAGAAAGGTAAGTTTCTGGAAAGGATCCAAGGATCTTCTACCAGTGATCTGTAACCAATTCTAAGTCCTCAGCGTGACCCATAATACAATTTACAGTGCCTTGTCCCTTACCTGTATATATGTATATATACATACATACATATATATATATATATATATATATATATATATATATATATATATATGGTTTTACCACAACAATAATGTCAATATTATGCCACTCCATAACCTGTAACACCAGAACTGGCTTGATAGCCACTCCCTTGTGCATATTCAGGTACACACAGCATTTGAGTGGACTCAGGCCCCTCCACCAATCAGAATCCTAGACCTGCCTGTGAACTAGATCCTAGATCTAGATTGACGTTCCCAATTCTGGATATATTTTGACATGCTGACCCAAGCGACTAGAAATTTAGATGTATTATTATATACCTCCAAACTCAGCTGTGTTTATATATACTTCTTACAGAACTCTCTCAGCCTTGGAAAGCTCATCTGCAAGGAAATTAGGAATATCAACCTTCGTACTAGTCTCAGTACAGGAAGACTGTCAAAGGGAATTAGATCTTTGACATAAATTTGTTACTGCTTTTCATCCCCTAAGACAGCAAGGACAGTTGACTTACAACTTGGTCAGAAAAAGGAATAGGCCTTGAAGTCAGGGTCTATCCAACAATCTACTCCGCCATGATTCTACTCCAAATGGACATGACATGGCCTGTTCTTTTCCAAAAATGACCTCCACCCAGTGCTTATTCTATGGGCTACCCCCTGTTATACATCTAGTCAATCATTACTGGTTATTTCTACTCATAAATCCATCTCAAGAACAGCCCAACTGAGGTTCCAGCTCACCTGAGGGATCTCAAGGAACATAAAGCCTCACTATGTGAACAAGTCCTGCCATCTCCTAGGCAAAACACTAAACTCTACCCTAGTAGATTTACCCCAAAGTTCACCCTTAGGTCTTGTCAGATTCTCCACCTGCACTGCCACACAGAATGAAAGAGAACCTCAAGATCAACCATATCTTATAAAACATAGAACATCTTACAGTACCTTAAAAGCAGAGCCCTAGAGAGTCACAAATCTCATTGTTTCTAGAATCCTAAAAATCTCTCAGTCATAAAAACATACACTCAATAGTCTTCTCTGTTTGGATGCTCTGGTCAAAGGAGCCAGGTGAAGGGATCTACAGAAATTCTGCCTAGCTTTTAGGTGTAGATTTGCCTTCATATGGAGTACAGACTGATTCTTTCTGTCAGGTACAGTAGGATTTGTCCCTGAGTGACATCACATGAAAGGCAAACCTTGGATAGAAGACTTGTTATAAATACAAACCACTCTTTATTGGTCTGAATGTGTAGATGAAATCTCCTTCCTCTGAAGACAAACTAACAACCTTCCTACCCAACATTGAAGATCTGCAACCAAGGTTAAGTCTTCAACAACCCATTGTGTAAAAGTTGATACACAAGTGAAAAAACAGGCCATATTAGTAATATGCCACTCCATCTGTGACAACAGTAGTGGCTTGATTGTTTCTCTTCTGTGCACATCCAGGCATCCACTGTAGTTGTGTGGGTCCAAGTTCCTCCAATCAAAATCATAGGCTTAACTAATCCTAGATTTTTTCAGTCACCTGGAAGTTCCCAACTCTGGATACTGTTTGGCACACTGACCCAGGAGCTTGGAAATGTAGGTGTGTCATCTCATTCCAGCTCAGTCATATTTGTATAGACCTTTTACATGATTCTTCTTAACCTTAGAAAGCTCATTTGTTAATAAATGAGAAGTATCAACCTTACATTAAACTCAATACAGAGATTCTCTAAAAAGGCATTAGATCTTTGATATAATTTTTTACTATAAAGTTCCATCCCATTTTGAAGGATAGTAGCAGGTAACTCATCACACTTTGTCCAAATGGAACAGGGCTTGAAGTCAGGGTCTACCAATTAGGGTGAAAAAATGGAACTATCACTACAACCACTAATACTGCCTCACCCAAAACTGACAGGACACTCAGTCCTCTTTCCCTAACCTGCATGTACATGGGCTCTGCCATCGGGCCTAGCTAGTACTCACCAGCAGCTACAATCTTAAGACAGATTTTTTTTAACTTTCCATTTTTTCCAATAAATGGAAATCACAATTATACTTTAAAAATTCCCTTACTATCCAATAATAAAATATGTCATATCCTTAATTATAAGGGAAGATAGCAAAGGCAGTTTTATTCTTGAACTATAGCCCAGATTCTTCAAATGCTTAAGAAATTATCAGCTCTGATACAGTTTTAGGATTAGGAAAGAAACCAAGTTATGTTCTAAATGCTAAAAACTATGTCCAATTCCAAACCACCTTAGATATAACCTATGATTGTGATAGACCCCCTGTTTAGGGAATAGTAATTGATAGCTCCAGCTGCTGTACTACAAATCAATTTTAAGTGAAATGACAAATGGCCCAAAATGAGTGGTCTATTGCCTGGCTATCTAGACTAGGTCCAGATGAAAAAGGATTGGGAAATCATAAAGAAGGTCTAAGAAAAGACATATTATGCAGATTTTTATACCACATATTAATACCTTCAAGTCCTGACTGAAGACTGAAATGTAGCTGAACAGACAAAAGGATTCTAC
Source organism: Mustela nigripes (assembly GCF_022355385.1). Lineage (NCBI taxonomy): Eukaryota > Metazoa > Chordata > Mammalia > Carnivora > Mustelidae > Mustela > Mustela nigripes. The sequence continues at coordinate 264,739,692 of NC_081557.1, read as the reverse complement.
CGGTCTTCTTCAGACAATGGACAAATGATTACAGTGGCCAGGGCCGCAGGGCTGAAGACTACATATGGGTCTAGCTACATGGAATGACAATTTTCAAACAAACTAGCTACTGTTGCCTCTGAATGCACAACCTGTCAGAGAGAACTGTTGAATCCCATATATGGCACTATTTCTTGAGTAGACCAACTTGCCCCTTGACAGAAGTTGACTACCCTCACTACATTAAGCCCCCTCCATTCTAAAAGAAAAAAGGCAGAAATTCAGCCTCTCAGGACTAGATACCTAACCTTGGTACGGGTTTGCTTGGTTTTTTTTCCTGCATACATAGCCTCAAACAATACTACTTTCTAATGACTCTTGCAATGCTCCATCCAGTAGACCTGGATACCGTAGTGAAGCACCTGATCAATGGACTCATTTCACAGAAGAGGTAGAGAATGGGCCCTTGAATCATGGGGCCCACTGGTCCTATCACATCATATAACAATTCAAAACCAGTTGTCTTCTTAGAAAGCTGAAAGCATGCAGACAGGATAGCAGAAGTACTAACGCAGAGTTAACATGCTTTAAGTTTAGGATGCCTTCTGTCAGCATGCGGTCTGTATCTTAAAAAGGTATCATCTGTAGGTTTTTATCCCTACTAAGAAAGAAAGCCACATGGGTACAAGAGCCAAGGGATGAGGACAAGAGCAGTCCCATTGTCCCTCACTTTCAGTCACCTACTGAGTCATTTCATGAATAATAATTGCAGGAATAACTGATCAGGAAGAAGCTGGGGTACTTCAGTCTGGTGAGAGCATATAAGAATGCACATTGAAACCCTGTGATCCACATGGGTATCCCTTCATATTTCCTTCTTTGCCCCATTATCATTGATACTTTAGTAGTCCAAGCTTGAAAAACTGAATAGTAAGTATTCAGAGTCCTTGGGATGACAGCTGGGGTCACATCACTAAAAGAAGCCAAACTTTGATATGATAGCCAAGGATGAAGAAAATTTACCATAGAGAGTGGAGGAGGAACAGGATGGGTTTCCAGTAATAATCCAAGATCAACTCCAGCAAGGAGAGCTGTATTTCATTCTACTCACATCTTGTCTCAGTCTCACCTCTGTAACCTAGGAACTCTGCAGTTTCTGCTCTGTGGACATGGATAGATAAGATCTGTCAGCACAAGGGGCAGACTGTGGTGGTCATTGAAAGGTCATATCCCCGATGAATTATATCCATGTACAGGAAGAATATTGAGGAAGTTCCATTAATGGGAGAATTGAGCTCCTCTGATGCTTGATTTTTGTTGTTACTTGCCCTTGGCCTTACCAAGGCACTTGGTATTACACCAGTCTACACCACTTCCAACCCCAATTTTTCCTTTCTTCAGAGTCAGACTGGCATTATTCTAATGGCTATCTCAATCCTCCAGCTCCTTTTTTTCAATTCTTTTTCTAAAAATTTTCTTTATTTTCATCCTGACATCTGAATCTCAGAGGATAAAAACCATCAGTATAGAAGTTTGGGGTCCCAGGGGAAGAGCTAAAATGACAGAGTAGTAAGAGGACCTTAGGTTTGCCTCCTCCCTTGAGCACAAATAAATATCAAGTCATTATGAATACCCAAGAAATTGATCTGAGGACTAATTGAACAACCTGCACCACTAGAGAGAGAAAAGGGCACATCAAGCTAGGAGGCATGAAGATGGGATTCGTGGGAGAAGTGGATCTTGGTGCTGTAGAGGATAGGGAGCCCTGGTCACATGGAAAGAGAGTGAGAGGCACAAGGAAGGAGTCCTGGTCATGGGGGGAGGGGTGGTTGGGCCAGAGGGGAGAAAGACAGACAGACACAGACACACAGACACACACACAGATGTGCACAGGGGAGTGCACAAGAAAAACACTTCCCCAAAGCCATTGACTAGGAATATGAGAAGGGCTGATTTTCATGAGTTTTTACAACCAGTGAGGCTCAAAGCCTGGAGTTCTAGAGGTCTGTAGCATGGCTGGTGTGGAGCCCTGAGGGCACAGCAGTGTTTCTGTGAAGGAAGGCAGTTAGCCCTGGAGCAGACCACATGATCAGAGGATCCCCTGGGATGAATTGGGAGAAAGCACTCTCCCTTCTTGGAGCACATCTGGGAGAGGTGGCATTGCCTCTCCAAGGACAAAAGAGCTGGCAGGCACCATTACCCTCCTCCACCCCTGAGCATAGGTGCAGATACAACACCTGCTGAGGGCAGCTAACCTGGGCACTGGCTTTTTGCTACATTTTACTCATAACTGCATGCCCCTGCATTTTGGTGCAATCGCCCTTCTGAGACAAATCTGCATCAGTCCCAGCATGGTGAGACCCTTCCATGGAGGACCAGCATGGGTCCATGCCATGCCAGTTCCCCAACGTTTGAAGTTTTAAAACTCAATGCACCTGCCTAAGAAAAAACACAGGTACAGTGCACTCCTGGGCAGGCAAATGGCCCAAACATGGGCAGGATGGAGGCAAGTATCTGAGACATACCTGGGACACATGAGGGGAGATTGTTTGCTCTTCTGGGAGGGCTTCCTGGACAGTGGAGGGCATGAACTCCCATCTCTCCCATCTCCAGGCAAGAGGAAGGGGCCTAGCACCATTTCTTTCCCCCACCCCTCAGCATAAACCAACTTCAGTAAGCCACACAGCACTGAAAGTGGCTGCCTAACCTGCTTACACCAAGCCCCACCCCTCTGCACTCTTCAGGTGCTACTTGTCTCTTTAAGTATGTCTGAGAATCAGAGCAGCAGTCCCCTCCCCCAAAATACCAGCACCAACCCCCAAAATACATGCACCACATCTACTGACCACAGAGTGCTGCAAAGCTTCAGATCTAGCAGAAACAACATGTCTCTTTTAAGAAGCAGACCCGAGCACACCTAGTTAAAACTTGCCACACTCTGGCCAAAATCCAGACATCCCTCAGGTCAGTTCTCTGCAGAGTTTCTCCTTGCTTGCAGTGGGCAAAAAGCAGTCAAAAGAGCAGCAGGGACACCTGTATGGCTCAGTGGGTTAAGCCACTGTCTTTGGCTCAGGTCATGATCCCAGGTTCCAGGGATCAAGTTCCACATCGGGCTCCTTGTCTAGCAGATAGTCTGCTTCTCTCTCTGCCTCTGCCTGCCACTCTGTCTACTTGTGCTTTCTCTCTGACAAATAAGTAAATAAAATCTTTAAAAGAAAAAAAAAAAAAAAACCACACACACAGCAGCAGAGGGTACACAGCATTCAACAGAGACATTTCCCCAAGTGCCAGGCACTGCACAGCACATAACCTCTTTATAGAGCCATTACTCTCAGGAGTAGAAAAGTAAGAGGCTTTCTGAACATACAAGATGACAGAGAACTAGACGGAATTCCAAGATGGAGAAATTCATCCCAACAGAAAGAAAAGGTCACAGCCAGGGATCTAATTTAAATTGAAGCATAAATATTATGCCTCGCCCAGAGTTTAAGTCAATAATCATAAAGATACAAGGCTTGGCTTGAGTAAAGCATAGAAGACACCAAGAAGTCCCTTACTACAGATAAAGGACACAAAAATAGGTCAAAATGAGAAGTGCAATAACTGAGATTCAAAACCAGCTGGGAGTAATGACAAGAAGCATCGAAGAAGCAGAGGAATAAATAAGCAGTAGAAGATATAAGAAATTATGGAAAATAATGAAGCTGAAAAGAAAAACACTGGATCACAAATGAAGATTTAGGTTGCTCAGTGACTCCATAAAACATGATAACATTCGTATCATAAGAGTTCCAGAAGACGGAAAAAGAGGCAGAGGGTTTCAGGAAATTTTAACTGAAAATTTCCCTAACCTCAGAAAGAAACACACATCCAAATCTATAGGGCACAGAGAACCCACATCAAAATCAGCAAAAGCAAGCCAACACCAAGACCTATTATAGATACGGTTGCAAAATATAGAGATAAGGAAAAAATCATGACAAGAGTGAGGGACAAGAAAACCCTTACAAAGGAAGACAAAGCTGCAGATCTTTCCAGGGAAACTTTGCAGGCCAAAAGAAGTGGCGGCATATATTCAACATGCTAAAGGGGGAGAAATGCAGCCAAGAATACTTTATCTCTCCTATTCTGAATGATAGTCTTGCTGGATAAAGAGTCCCCCAGACCACAACTACAGGAGTTTGTGACCACTACACCACTCCTGCAAGAAATAGGAAAGGAGACTCCATAAGACTAGAAAGGAATGGGAATGGAGGGGTGGAGTCAAGATGACAGGGTAGTGCAGGGACCGTGAACTCGCCTCATCCTGCACGTACAGCTCGGTCAACATTAACTAGTTTGAACTAGGAAAACAATCTGAGGATTAAGGAAATAATCTGCACAATCACAGGGAGAGAACATGGCAGATGTGAGGTTTGGAGCTGTGAGTTGGGGGAAAGGGAAGCCTCAAGGCCACAACGGGGTGGGAACACTTTCCCAGAGCCAAGTCAGGGAGAGGGGAAAAGTGGGAGAGCTCCCACAGGCAGGACCACACAATAAGCCCCTGAGAGGAGATCCCTTAGGGAGTAGAGGGAGAGCTGGCTCCCCTTCACAGAAGGCATTTGGAAGACCTTACTTTGTCTCCCCAAGAACAAAAGTCCAGGTGGGAGCCATTGAGCAATGCTCATCAGCAGATCCAGAGGCACACACAGAAGCCAGAAAACTTCAACTTTCTCTTGAGCCATGTGTGTGTAGTGGCTGCATTTCTGCAGAACTGAGCAAAAAGAGAAACAAGTTTCAGATAACTTGGCTGCCACTTTTAGCTGTCTGCCTCAAAAGATTCAAGCCACAGAGACAGCTTTTCTGGGACAAAAAAGAGTAAGGGACTGAGTTTAGTGCAAACGGCCGATAACCTGCCTCCAGCTTTTCAGGGAGCATTATAATGAACTCTAGCCTCTGCATGTGCACTGCATGATCCATGACTGCTTTTCCAGGTAAGAACTGTGCTGGGCATGCCCAGAGCCCCTTCCTTGGGGGTCGGGAGTGGGCCTGCACTTTAGAAGCCTTTTTAAAACTTGGAGTTTTGAATGCAGCCCCTGGCCAGAGATAAAATACAGGAGATCTGTGGCTCTGGGTGTGCTTACAGCTGGGGCACAGATAGGTTAAGGACAAGAAACTGACAAAAGCCTGGGGCACAAGAAATTGTTCACTTTTTTAAGAGGGCCTCCTGAACAGCAGTAGCCAGGAGTTACATTCCCCAGGGACAAGAGGGCAGGGTGACACCATATTCTTTCTTCAACTGCCTTTCCTCCTCCCACCCACCATCAGTCAGATTTCAAGAGAAACACAGCACCTCCAGTGGAGGCTGGAGTTCCCCACACTAAACCCTGACCCCCCCCCCCCCACCACCACCACACACACACACCTGGCAGGCAGGGGCATCTTTACAAGAACAAGTCAGCTTGTGAGCCAGCAAAGAAGGCCTCCCCCTTGGAAGACCAACACAGGCTCCCCCTCCCCCATCTACAAGGTCTAGTGATTCAAGAAAACTCCTGAACAGCTTCCAGTGGAAATAGGACCATGCTTTTTTCTTTCCACCCCTCTAAATTTAAATTTTTTTTTGTTTATGATTTATTCTTTATCCTTTATTTTGTATATGTTTTCTTTTTTGTATCAGGCTTATAATCTTTTGTTCATTTGTTTGTTCATTTGTTTCCTGCTTCTTTTTCAAATCAGGGTTATTTTTCTCTTTTTTTCTTTCTTTTTTTTAAAGAGTCGGGCTTATAGTTGATTTTGCAATTTTTTTTTCCCTTTCCCTTTTCTGTTGACTTGGATTAGGCTTTTGTATATTGTTTTTCTTTTTCTTTTTTTCTTTTTTTTTCCTTTATAGGCTTATCTTGGCAAGCAAATTAAAGCACGTCTATTTAAAGTTCTAAACACTTCCCACTACAAGCAAGAAGGAACTCTGTAGAGGAAGAACTCATGGAAAGAGCAGCCAAAACACAACAGCAGAGTGCACACAGCAACACAAACACTTTCTGAAGTTTTGTTACTGCTATTTTTGCTGGGGGTTTTTTCTTTCCTTCCTTTTCTGGACAAAATGACAAGATGGACTAAAAAGCAAGTGAGCATTTTGGAGAAAGCTGAAAATATGATATGTCTGTGCCATAGCCCTAACTATATTTTGTTGCAATTGTCTGTCTAATTACATTCCTTGAGGATAGGGAAGAAGTGCAACTTGTTCACCTTTTTATTGTCACCTAGATTGGGGCCTGGTATATTTCAGATAGCTGAATATCTGTTAAATAAATAATGAATGGTATATTATAGATTTTTTTAAAAATTATTCCTTCTTTTTAGGATTAAAGACAACTTCATAATCCACTGGCCAGATACATATTACTAAAAAACAATCTATAAAACAAAGGAAAAATAATGCAAAATGATTTCTTCTTCATGAAAACACTTGCATAATTTATTCCCTATATATTTTTTCATGCATTTACATTTCAATTTTATTTTTTTATTTTTTTTTTAATTAAATTATTTATTTTCAGAAAAATAGTATTCATTATTTTTTTTACCACACCCAGTGCTCCATGCAATCCGTGCCCTCTATAATACCCACCACCTGGTACCCCAACCTCCCACCCTGCCCTGCCACTTCAAACCCCTCAGATTGTTTTTCAGAGTCCATAGTCTCTCATGGTTCACCTCCCCTTCCAATTTACCCCAACTCCCTTCTCCTCTCTAACACCCCTTGTCCTCCATGATATTTGTTATGCTCCACAAGTAAGTGAAACCATATGATAATTGACTCTCTCTGCTTGACTGATTTCACTCAGCATAATCTCTTCCAGTCCTGTCCATGTTGCTACAAAAGTTGGGTATTCGTCCTTTCTGATGGAGGCATAACACTCCATAGTGTATATGGACCACATCTTCCTTATCCATTCGTCCGTTGAAGGGCAACTTGGTTCTTTCCACAGTTTGGTGACCGTGGCCATTGCTGCTATAAACATTGGGGTACAGATGGCCCTTCTTTTCACTCCATCTGTATCTTTGGGGAAAATACCCAGGAGTGCAATGGCATGGTCATAGGGAAGTTCTATTTTTAATAGAACAGTGAGGAATCTCCACACTGTTCTCCAAAGAGGCTGCACCAACTTGCATTCCCACCAACAGTGTAAGAGGGTTCCCTTTTCTCCACATCCTCTCCAACACATGTTGTTTCCTGTTTTGTTAATTTTGGCCATTCTAACTGGTGTAAGGTAATATTTCAATCTGGTTTTAATTTGAATCTCCCTGATCGCTAGTGATGATGAACATTTTTTCATGTGTCTGATAGCCATTTGTATGTCTTCATTGGAGAAGTGTCTGTTCATATCTTATGCCCATTTTTTGATATGTTAGCCTGTTTCGTGTGTGTTGAGTTTGAGGAGTTCATTATGGATCCTGGATATCAACCTTTTGTCTGTACTGTCATTTGCAAATATCTTTTTAGATATCTCTTTCTAATTCCATTATTAGAAATCTAGGTTGGGTATGATAAAACTAAAGCGTCCATTTCCTGTGGTCTTTTTTTTTTTTCCTGAAACACATCTGAGTAATGCTAATTTGATAGTTTTCATTTGAATGTGTATATCTTGATTTATTATATTTATTAATTTAATTCAAATGATTTGCTGACTTGAAAGTTTTAGAGTGTGCTTTTTCCATTTTACTATCCATAACTATGGTAATATGAAAGTTTAACAGATATAAGTAAAATTCACACTATCACATTTCAGAGGCACTAGAATATACAAGATTTCAATAAGGAAATACAGAAAATATTTGCAAAAAATGGAAAGCAAATTTGAACTTCAGAGAGACATTATGCATTTAAATTTAAATAGAAATTGAATAAAATTTTGGAGTATTAGCCATGTAAGTTTGAATGTCAATATGTTGAACATTAACTTACAATCAATCAATAAATATATATTGATATTCAAAAAAAATGACAAGATGGAGAAATTCACCCCTAAAGAAAGAACAAGAGGGAATACTGAGCACCAAGGATTTAAATCAATATGGATATAAGTAAAAGGTCTGAAGATGTATTTAAAACAATGATTATGAAGACAGTAGCTGTGCTTGAAACAAAGCAGAGAGGATACTAGTGTATAGCCCTTACTTAGGAACAGAAAAACTAAAATCTCATCAGGCCAAGTTAAAAATATACAGAGGTGCAGTCACAAATGGAGGCTTTAATAGCAAGAATAAACAAGGGAGAACAGAGTGACAAAGACAAAATAATGGAAAATAAGGACGCTGAAAAGAGAAGAGAAAGACAGTTACTAGATCATGAAGGGAGACTTTGAGAACTCAATGATACCATAATGTGAACATCCAGATAATAAGGGTCGCAGAAGATGAAGAGAGAGGGATAGAAGGTTTATTTGAACAAATTATAGCTGATAACTTCCCTAATCAGGGTAAGGAAAAAGTCATTCAAGTCTAGGGAACACAGAGAATCTCACTCAAAAAAATAGGTCAACACCTCAACACATAAAAATGAAACTTGCAAATTTCAAAGATAAAGAGAAAAGTCCTGAAAGCAGCACGGGACACAAGGTCCTTAACCTACAAGGTTAGAAATATAAGGATGGCAGCAGACCTGTCCACAGAGACTTGGTAGGCCAGAAAGGGCCAGCATGATATATTCAGGGTGCTAAATGAGAAAATATACAACCAAGAATACTTTATCCAGCAAGGCTATCATCTCAGAATAAGAGTTTCTAGGACAAACAAAAACTAAAGAAATTTGTGAATTAACCAGCCCTGCATGAATTAAAGGGGATTCTTTGTTACTTTTGAAAAATGAACTATTGAGACTTCAAGATAAAAACTTCTGCACAACAAAGGAAACAGTCAACAAAATTAAATGACAACCTACAGAATGGGAGAACATATTTGCAAATGACCTATCAGACAAATGGCTAGTGTCCAAATTCTATAAAGAACTTATCAAGCTCAATGACCAAATAGTCCAGTCAATAAATGGGCAGACGGCATGGACATTTCTCCAAAGACAACATAAAAATGGCCAACAGACACATGAAAAAAAGTGCTCAGCATCACTTGGCATCAGGGAAATACAAATCAAAACCACAATGAGATACCACCTCACACTGTTCAGTATGACTAAATTTAACAACTCAGGAAACAGATGTTGGTGAGGATGTGGAGAAAGGGGAAACCTCTTACACTGTTGGTGGGAAAACAAACTGGTACAGCCACTCTGGGAAACAGTATGGAGGTTCCTCAGAAAGTTAAAAATAGGGGGGATGGGGGATGGGTTAGCCCAGACAGGTACTAAATAGGACACATACTGCAATGAGCACTGGGTGTTATGCACCAACAATAAATCATGGAACACTACATCAAAAACTAATGAAGTATCGTATGGTGGGTAATATAATTAAAACAAACATCCATTAACAGAAAAAAATTCTTAAATTTAGAAAAAATTAATAGTTACCCTAGGGCCCAGAAATTGCAATACTGGGTATTTATCCAAAGGATACAGTGATTCAAGGAGGCACCTTCACCCCAATTTTATAGCAGCAATGTCCACAATAGATACGCTATATAGAAAGAGCCCAGATGTCCATCGACAAATAAATGGATAAAGATTAAAGCTATGAAAAAGAATGAAATCTTGCCCTTTGCAATGACATGGGTGGAACTAGAAGGTGTTATACTAAATAAAATAAGTCAGAGAAAGACAAATACCATATGATTTCATTCATATGTGGAATTTAAACAAAACAAATAAACATAGCAGAATGGATGGAAGGAAAAATAAAATAAGATTAAAACAAGAAGCAAACCATAAGAAATTCTTTTTCTTTTAATTTATTTTTTATTTATTTTCAGCATAACAGTATTCACTATTTTTGCACCACACCCAGTGCTCCATGCAATCTTTGCCCTCTATAATACCCACCACCTGATACCCTGACGTCCCACCTCCCGCCCCTTCAAAACCCTCAGATTGTTTTTCAGAGTCCATAGTCTCTCATGGTTCACCTCCCCTTCCAATTTCCCCCAACTCCCTTCTCCTCTCTATCTCCCCATGTCCTCCATGCTATTTGTTATGCTCCACAAATAGTGAAACCATATGATAATTGACTCTCTCTGCTTGACTGATTTCACTCAGCATCATCTCTTCCAGTCCCGTCCATGTTGCTACAAAAGTTGGGTATTCATCCTTTCTGATGGAGGCATAATACTCCATAGTGTATATGGACCACATCTTCCTTATCCATTCATCCATTGAAGGGCATCTTGGTTCTTTCTACAGTTTGGCGACCATGGCCATTGCTGCTATAAACATTGGGGTACAGATGGCCCTTCTTTTCACTCCATCTGTATCTTTGGGGTAAATACCCAGTAGTGCAATTTCAGGGTCATAAGGAAGTTCTATTTTTAATTTCTTGATGAATCTCTGCACTGTTCTCCAAAGAGGCTGCACCAACTTGCATTCCCACCAACAGTGTAAGAGGGTTCCCCTTTCTCCACATCCCCTCCAACACATGTTTCCTGTCTTGCTAATTTTGGCCATTCTAACTGGTGTAAGGTGGTATCTCAATGCTGTTTTTAATTTGAATCTCCCTGATGGCTAGTGATGATGAAATTTTTTCATGTGTCTGATAGCCATTTCTATGTCTTCATTGGAGAAGTGTCTGTTCATATCTTCTGCCCATTTTTTGATATGATTGTCTGTTTTGTGTGTGTTGAGATTGAGGAGTTCTTTATAGATCCTGGATATCAACCTTTTGTCTGTACTGTCATTTGCAAATATCTTCTCCCATTCCGTGGGTTGCCTCTTTGTTTTCTTGACTGTTTCCTTTGCTGTGCAGAAGCTTTTGATTTTGATGAAGTCCCAAAAGTTTATTTTCGCTTTTGTTTCCTTTGCCTTTGGAGACATATCTTGAAAGAAGTTAAAGAAGTTGCTGTGGCTGATATCGAAGAGATTACTGCTTATGTTCTCCTCTAGGATTCTGATGGATTCCTGTCTCACATTGAGGTCTTTTATCCATTTTGAGTTTATCTTTGTGTACGGTGTAAGAGAATGGTTGAGTTTCATTCTTCTACATATAGCTGCCCAGTTTTCCCAGCACCATTTATTGAAGAGACTGTCTTTTTTCCACTGTATATTTTTTTCCTGTTTTGTCAAAGATTATTTGCCCATAGAGTTGAGGGTCCATATCTGGGCTCTCTACTCTGTTCCACTGGTCTATGTGTCTGTTTTTATGTGAGTACCATGCTTTCTTGGTGATCACAGTTTTGTAGTAAAGCTTGAAATTCTTAACTATAGGGGACAAACTAAGGGTTGCTGGAGGGAGATGGGTAGGGGGATGGGGTAATTAGGTGATGGGCATTAAGGAGGGCACTTGAAGAAAGGAGTACTGGGTGTTGTATGCAACTGATGAATCACTAAATTCTAACTAATAATACAGCATATGTTAATTAAATTGAATTAAAGTAAAAGAAATTTTTAAAGACTAGAAAGACAGAAAATCTCTTAAAATGACTTAACAAGTAATGAAATGGCACTAAATTCATATCAGTAATCCCTGAATATAAATGGACTAATGGACTAAATGTTTCAATCAAAAGATATAAGGTATCAGAATGGATTTAATAAAAAAAAAAATCCACAAGACCCATCTATAAGCTACCCACAAGAGATTCATTTTAGACGTAAAGACCCATCCGCAGATTGAAAGTGAGGGGTTGGAGAACCAGTTATCATGCAAATGACATCAAAAGAAAGCCAGAGTAGCCATCCTGATACCAGACAAACTAGATTTTAAACTAAGGATTGTAACATGAGATGAAGGGTACTATATCATAATAAACGGGTTGATTCATCAAGATGTAACAGTTGTAAATATTTAGGTCCCCAGCTTGGGAGCTACCCAAATATATAAGACAGTAACAAACAAAGGAACTCATTGATAATACAGCAGGTAGTAGCACCTCACAACAGTAGACAGATCATCTAAGCAGAAAATCAACAAGGAAACAATGGCTTTCTCCTTATTCTCCTAATGTGAGCCTGATGGTGGATATTAAGAAGGGAGAGCTTGGGGGCACCTGGGTGGCTCAGTGGTTTAAGCCTCTGCCTTCGGGGCTCAGGGCATGATCTCGGGGTCCTGGGGATGGAGCCCCACATTTGGTTCTCTGCTTAGCAGAAAGCCTGCTTCCCTCTCTCTCTCTGCCTGCCTCTCTGCCTACTTGTGATCTCTGTGTCAAATAAATAAAATTTTAAAAAAAAAAAAAAAAAAAAAAAAAAAAAAAAAAAAAAAAAAAGAAGAAGAAGAAGGGAAAGCCTGGTGGTGGGTATTGAAGAGGGCACGTACTGCATGGAGCACTGGGTGTGGTGCATAAACAATAAATCTTGGAACACTGAAAAAATAAAATTAAATTTTTAAAAAAGGGTGCAGATTGCATGGAGCACTGGGTCTTATATGCAAACAATGAATCATGGAACAGTACATCAGAAACTAATGATGTACTGTTTAGTGACTAATATAACAATAATTCATTAAAAAAAAAAAAAAAGAAAGAAACAATGGCTTTGAATGACACACTGGACCAGATGAACCTAACAGGTATATTCAGGATATTTCATCCCAAAACAGATTACACATTTTTGAGCACACATAGAACATTCTCCAGAATAAATCACATACTGAGTCACAAGTCAGTTCTCAACCAGTAAAGGATTAACAAAAGCAGTCCTACCACCACCACCTACAACCCTAACAAAAGTTTTGGGTCCCAACTAATGACTAAAGCACTATATTCATTCAGCTTTGGAAAGAAACCTATAGATATCTGCAAGTTTACTCCCTTTAGAAGAAACACATGAGGAGGTTAGGTGCAGCTCTTGAGTTATTTAACACTGTAGACATTGATTTTACCCCATATTGCTGTGATGGCTGAGATATGAGGATCCTGTTTTCCAAAGATCAGTCCCTAATATTTCCAAACCTATTATTTCCTTCCAAACCTATTATTTCCTTCATTGCCAATTTATCACCTCACATTTACTCATGCCTACTTATTTTGTTCTAGTTTTATGTTCTTGTCTTATGCCATTTCTGTTATTGACCTAGATCAACTTACAATTTCTTGGGCATAATTATCTACCTTTGGACCCCATCAATGTCCTTTTCCTGCCCCAAGAATTGGATCACTAAGTTTCTAAAATAAGTGGCTAGAGGCACCCAGACTCATCAGTAAGGTTCCTTCGGATTGGAGGCTCACTGAATCCAGGTTGACGGAAACCTGAGTGACTATTGCCAACACCAGCACAAGGGCTGGTGTTATTCACAATTACACTATGCTAATGCCTTTTGGTGGGGGGGCATATATGGTTTCCATTTCACTTTAAGTGTCTTCCTTCCTTGCAAACTTTAATCATTTATAGACACAAGTCCAAAGTGGTAGTAATTTCCTAACTTTACTTACATTACTCATGACATACCTCTTGAAAGCACCACCTTTCCTTTATTGAAGTCATATATATGCTGATAAACTCAATTATAAGCAGGACAGACACACAGATAAGGGCTTATTTCCAATTTATATTGGCCTTGACATAGCCTTTACAAATCCCTTTAGTATACTCTTTCCTACTCTAACACCATTTTTAATTATGCAGTCTTAATTAAAAACCTTTTAAGTCACCCTACCACCCAACTCCCCAGATTAACAAGAAATTTGGTTTTAATATTGCAAATGAAGCAAGACAGTTTACTTTAATATTTACCCATGGAATTTACCCATGGCAGGATAAGGACATTGATGGGGGAGATAATTATCCCTAAGAAAGCTGTAAGTTGATCTAGGTCAATAGCAGAAATGGCATAAGACAAGAACATAAAACTAGAACAAAATAAGTTAGGCATGAGTAAATGTGAAGTGATAAATTGGCAATAAAGGAAATAATAGGTTTGGAAATAATAGAGACTGATCTTTGAAAAATAGGATCCTCATATCTCGGCCGTCACAGCAATATGGGATAAAAATCAATGTCTACAGTGTTTAATATTTACCCATTACAGTTTACTTTAATATCACTTACCCATCACATTTCAGGACTATTCCATTGGGCTATAACTGAAGATTTTTTCAATTGCAAATGAGAGTAAATCCAAACTATAATTGTTTTTAAGATAGAAATACAGGGCATCTGGGTGGCTCAGTCAGTTAAGCCTCTGCCTTCAGCTCAGGTCATAATCCTGGAGTCCTGGGACCAAGCCTCATTTTGGGCTCTCTGCTCAGTAGGGAGCCCCTCCCCGGGCTGGGACTTTCTCTCCCCATTCCAAATAAATAAAATCTTGAGATAGGAATACATTGGCACAACTGACAAGTCTAAATTTAGTTTTGTGTAAGTGAGATTGGTTTAAAGGGTTCTCTTTATCTTCTGGGAAATTCCAAGGTCACCCTTTATGATACCAAATATTCTACCTTATTACCTTTGTCATATTTTTTTACATATTCTTCTGGAAACTAAGCTGTTCCTTTTCAAAAATATCTTCTTGTGTTTTAATGGCTGACAGCATGCCTGTCCCTGAACTAGCCACTGGACTCATGGGTATATGGGTAGGGAAATGGAATATTCTGGTGAGCAGAAGTCTGATCTAGGACTGAGAATGACCAAGGATAGAGGGAAACTGAGAAATGATTCCTTAGAAGAAAGTCAGGTGTATGTTTGTCTTAAAATGTGGGAATAAATATTGAATAATCTATTAAGTCTTTTTGGTAAGATTTAAGCCCAGAGTAGGATGACTAGCTTTGAGTTCATAACTTCTGCTGAAGAGTTGTTCCTCTGAAAAGCCCCAGGTCTAGCTTTGACATCAGTTATTACTCCTTGAAATCTGTCAAGTTGACCTTTCTAATAAAAAGCAATGAGACAAAAAAGTGATAGCTTTCCATCTGATGTTACTTACTCAAACACATAATGTTTAGCTTTATAAACTATTTGAGATGATTTTGGATGGGGGTGATAGACTTAATCAATACGAAACTGTGGGTATACTCTAATAGTTATTATATGTACTCTCCCACTTGAGACCATCCCCACCCAAAAGAACTACCAAGTAACAGATTTTGCAGTATAGCCAAGGCCAAATAATGATTGTATCACATTTCTATTCCATTTTTTTCCTTCAAATAGTTTTTTTAATTAAATTAATTTATTTATTTTCAGAAAAACAGTATTCATTATTTTTTCACCACACCCAGTGCTCCATGCAATCCGTGCCCTCTATAATACCCACCACCTGGTTCCCCCAACCTCTCACCCCCTCGCCCCTTCAAAACCCTCAGATTGTTTTTCAGAGTCCATAGTCTCTCATGATTCACCTCCCCTTCCAATTTACCCCAACTCCCTTCTCCTCTCTAACACCCCTTGTCCTCCGTGATATTTGTTATGCTCCACAAATAAGTGAAACCATA
>NC_081557.1:264596107-264724112 GCF_022355385.1 Mustela nigripes | reverse complement strand
CCCTCCAAAACCCTCAGATTGTTTTTCAGAGTCCATAGTCTCTCATGATTCACCTCCCCTTCCAATTTACCCCAACTCCCTTCTCCTCTCTAACACCCCTTGTCCTCCGTGATATTTGTTATGCTCCACAAATAAGTGAAACCATATGATAATTGACTCTCTCTGCTTGACTTACTTCACTCAGCATAATCTCTTCCAGTCCCGTCCATGTTGCTACAAAAGCTCGGTATTCATCCTTTCTGATGGAGGCATAATACTCCATAGTGTATTCAAATAGTTTTTTTAATTTAATTTTATTTTTTCAGTGCTTCAAGATTCATTGTTTATGTATCACACCCAGTGCTCCATGCAATACGTGCCCTCCTTAATACTCACCACAAAGTTCTCCCAACCTCCCATCCCCCACCCCCAAACCCTCAGTTTGTTTCTCAGAGTCCACAATCTCTCATTGTTCATCTCCACCTGCAAGTTCCCCCAACTCCCTTCTCTCCTTTATCCAATGTCCTCCATGTTATTCCTTATGCTCCACAAGTAAGTGAAACCATATGATAATTGACTCTTCCTGCTTGATTTATTTCACTCAGCATAATCTCCTCCAGTCCCATCCATGTTGATACCAAAATTGGGTACACCAAGCACCACTTGACCACTTTTCAAAGATTTTAGTTGAAACCCATGACACATTAAATCCATGCACAGAGGTAACTGGTAAAATTTACCAATTCCAAGTGTACCTGAGATCAAGAACCCCCCTGGGATCTAGAGCTTACTACGGATTCTTAATTTGCATCCAAGATAAGTGCATTTTAAGCCATCTTTGGAGGACTCAGATCTCCTACCCACTTTCTAGGCTTTAATTTTGTACTCTGCTTCATTATCTGTAAATCTGTGTCCACACCAAAGAGCTCCCATAACAGAAATAATCAAGAACCCACTTATGTTCTGTGGTGGTCAGAATAATTGCCCAGCCCATGCCCCATGATAAGGAGTCTAAGGCAAAACCATTTCTTCCAAGACACAGGCCTTCTTTCAAATAGGCTTTGAGCAAAATATCTCCTGCCAGTCTACTCAAACCTCTTCTGTGACTTCATTTAAGTCTGAGGCCTTATACCTACCTACCTTCCTTCCTTCCTTCCCTACTTGCATTATGAAGGTTCTGTCCTGCCTCCTCAGGCTCCTTTCCCCCTCCCTTCAGTGTTATCTTTAGCAAGTTCTTATACATCCAATTCGGTCTTGGCACTTGCTTCTCCCAGAATTCTACACAAGGAATCACCAGTTTCACCCCAACCTTGGCTCAAAATCCTAGCAGTCAGTATATACCATATATGTCCCCAAAACTATAGCTTCAAGTGCCTAGCTCTGATAGAGACTTGCAGTCCTAAATTCTCACCAAGTCTCTGCCTTATGCCAAATACAACCCATGCCAACCTCGCCCAGTAACTCAGATGTTGGGATAAAGAAACTTCTGGATTATAGGTGTAACCCCAGAAAGAGTTGAGATATGGGATAAATGGAGATGCTAATGATTACATTTCGTGCCCTGCTCTAACCATATCCAAACCAAGAGGATCCCAGTAGTGGAAACAATGGCCACTATTACACACAATTGCTGGTAAGCAGCAGTAGCTCAGACAGAAATAAAGGAAATGTCAAACATACAGCTCATACCCAGGGACGCCTTCATTCTCCCACCCCTCACTGGGACCAAGAAATCTTCTCAGAACACACTGAGGTCAGAATCTAGAGTTGCACAGCTTCAGATCCTGCTAGCACCAGGAATAGGGAAGGAGAACTTCTCCCTGACCACTGAGCAGAATCATGTCCCATGCCCACTCTGTCATGTGAGGATGATGTCCAAGTTTCTCTCACCTACTTCGGAGAAGGAGCCACCTTACTTTATGTAACAGTCACAAATTTTACCCACAATATAGATGTCCCTTCAAAGCTGAACTCCTTTTCTTTTCCCACCGACACTGCTCCTATTAGTACCCTCACCGGAGGGAATATTTATTCCTAGGTCAAAGCAGACACTGCTGTGCCCAGATTAGCTTTTGATAGATAAAAGGAAATATAATTTTTAAATTACAGAGAGATAAAAAGTATCTACATGATAGATAAAAGGAAATGTTTAAAGGAAGTGTAACCATCATCTTTCATTACATTTCTTCTGTGCCAAGTTTCATTTCCTGCAAGGACCCAGATCTCGGACTGTTTTGGTTATAGTGGGCGAGCAGGTGGTATTCAAATATGGTTGAAGAAGAGACTTCCCCCTTTCTAGTTTCACATGTATGGGCTTGGAAGTCACTTTGTCCTAACAAGTAGAAATCTCAAAGAAGAAAAAGTCAACTCTGCTTAGATGTATAAGGGGAGGAAATACAGGGCAAACCACTGCCCCCTAGACTGAAGAGACAGATAAGTGAATGCAGAGAGTTCTGGCTTATAAGAACAGACTTCTTTTGGAAACTTCAGAGGGAGCCAGCAAGAGGGAAGAGAACCTAAACTGTATTTTATCAGTTTCTGGAAGTTAAAAGCAGCCAAGTCTTAGATTTTAAAACTTCATGGCCCTCATTCATAGGGACTGTGCCCACCTTAAGATAGAAGAGCTCCTGAAGGTAGATCTAAGTTCTACAATGAGAATAGGGGACAAAGTCCCTTCTGCTCCTGGCAGGGGCAGAGAAGAATCATTTAAAATGGGCCAGAGGGCTCTGTTATTAAGGTCTGCCCTCAAGGGAAACCAGTACACTAGAGCCTACCCTGCTAAGGTATTAGCAGAGCCTTATCTAGAAGGAAAATACCCAAATTCAGCCGTTTATCCCACTAACAAGAGGAGGAAAACACACCTGTGAATTTCATCGTCACAATTCATAGGCTCATGGAAAGCCTGAGACCTAACCTTGTGACTATGTAGGACTTACCCCATATTTCATATACACATTACCAAAGTCCTATTTACCTGGAAGTTTCTTTTACCTGGAACACCGTGTCTACCACTTAAAAAGTTACTATATACCAAAATACAAAAAAGAAAAATTATGTTTTTAATATCATGTCCATTGTACTCACCTGTTGTTGTTGTTGTTTTTTTTTTTTAATCAATCCCTTGCATGGTCGTTCCCCACATAGAGGAACCAGAGTCCTCTTCATCCTGCCCATTACCATCAACATTCCCAGAAAAAAAATCTATTCATAATGGCCAGTGCATGGGCAAATTAAACTTCAAAGTAGAACAAAATTTTCTGGGCATTTTGGCAAAAAGGCAAAGTCATTTATAACTTCAACAGCAGAGACACTGTAAAAGTATCATCAAGAAAAGAAAATATGACCCAAAGGTTTTCTAAAACAAAGAACTTTCATGAGTCCACAAGATATTGTTAATAGGACTCAGAATACTGCTCCAACAGTCTACTAGATAATAACCTCCACAACAACCAAAATAACTGGTGAGATGCCAATATGGAAACTCTTGTCCCTGCAAGGAAGCAATGCTAAGATATACAGTATACAGTAAAGAAAAGAATCCCCCCCCCAAAAAAACCCAAACCAAACCAAACAAAAAATAAGAAGCCATGTTTCTATATTCGTCCATTGCCTACTTCTCCATAATGACATATCTCAGCCTTCAGGTGGCCTCCTGACAGGGGTCTCCCTCTGGCAATTTCTTACCCTGCCATTGGTTTAAACTTTGGAGCATTCCAGAAGATGCTGAATTCAATTTAAGAATGGAGAAAATGATTTCACAAAGCTATTTTGAGTTTTCTTTTATAATTAAGCCCAAAGGCAAGCATACACAGAATGAGGGGTCACATCTCTGGGATAGTATATAGAAAAGTATGTGAAGGAATAAACACAAGATCTTTAGGCCTTACTTTCCATCTAGGCTTTGTCCTCTCCCTCCTCTAACCCCACAAGCATTAATGAACCATGTTGAGGCCAGGCTTATATCCCCTCAAGGCCCTTTTTACCATTTCTCTCTCTCCTCAACTCTGGCTGTCATGTGACTTCCAGAGCCAGCTCCTGCCTTTGTTCTAGAATACCATCCTTGGGTTATTGGACCTGTTTTGTCTTTACACACAAAGATCCAGATGTGCATTGGGTTTATACTTCCTTACCTCTACCGAATAAAGATGTTTAACTTCATGACTGTCAGATATGATACTTACAGTCCAACTAACAGTCTAATTTGTAGTCTAGTGCTCCCCTGTGTGACGCATATGAATGGTTTTGCCAGAGATCATTCTTCCTTGGTTTACCTACCAACCCCTCTATTCTGTCTTCCTACTCCTTCATGGAGTTCTCCTTAGAACAGTTCCTTATTGCTTACATGAACCTCATGTTCTTTTGTGGGGAGCCCACTCATAGCACTGCTGGTTTTGGTGATCTACTTGATTCAGAAGTGTTTGGAATCCACAAACTTTTCTAACGGTTTTCTTTCTAGCTCCAGGAAAGGTTCTCTTTCTAGCTCCAAGAAAACCCTCTATCGGAGGCTGTCAGCAGTCAGCCCACACCTCCCCAGGGCATCTCCTAATTGTAGGCATTATAGTTCCAGGTGATTCGACTGTCAACAGCCAGGACTTACATCTTTGTTGGAGGGTTCAGGGAAAGCAGCCATCTAAAGAGGGCCCAAGAGCCTGAAACTTGTCTTGGACAAGATTTAGTCCAAGAGAGATGAATGAGATGGCAGGAATACTTTTGTTTTTTCCCTTGATTAGAACAGCTAAGATAGGACCTATAGTATTGTCAGAGGTCCTCTGCCATATCAACCTGTTTATCTATTAGGACTTTACATGGAATCACACCTTTGCTTAGCCTCCTCTTGCCCATCCTACCTCCCTTCTATCCTATGGAGTTTTACTTGGCTGTGCATCCTCACTCAAATTCTCATGTTAGGCTAGGCTTTAAGAAGCAGACCCCATGCACTCTATGCTCCTGACCAGCTTGTAAGCCACCTAAATCTTTCATAGACAGCACCTGCTTCTCACCACAAACCTCAATGTACTTCACAGTAAGTTCCATCCACACCAATGATGCTGCCAACTACCTCCTCAGTCAGCATCTGAGCAAACCTCTACTGGGCTATTTTGACCATGAGGATGTGGCCTTAAGACATGAAACCACATTCTCTGGGACTAGACAGAATTAATGAAGGCACCAAAATCATCCAAATTGCTATTTGAGTATCAACTGCATCCTCTTACTAGTAACAAATGGGGTCACACCCTGAATACCTCGACAAACATCAGACCCTCAGCCTTCTGGATCCATATACCCTGGGCTCTGCAAACCATAAATATGCTCATCCCGGTGATTTCCTATAGAACCAATTCCTGAAGGCAAAAGGCCTCAAGAACATAGCTATGACCTGGCAAGATGGTACAGACAAACGCGCCTCAGATTAGCTTATCTAGCCTGAGATTCTGAGAAACAGCCTCAGGTGTGACTTGACTCGAACCACATGAACTCAGAAATCTTCACTACTAGCTTTCCTATGTTAAATGCTCATTATCCAGTATCTTACTGCTTTTGTGTCTCAAAGTAATTGGCTATGTTTCCACTAGATTCAAATAAATCCTTAGATATATATCCCCCAAATCCTACCCATCAAGTTACACTCTGAGTTGAAGATATAGCCATGTAGTATTTGGTCCCTAGGAGCTACAATACCTATAACCAATGGGAAGAAGGAATATGGCTCCTGTGATCCACTTGTAGTTGGATGCCTCATTTCCCTACAAACTGAAGCCTGCAGATTAGAGTTTCTGAACCCAGGAAAGAAAGTCTTCCACCATATATAATGCCTTACAGAGGACATAAACTAACAATTGATCATACTAGGCACCTCATGGCCATAGGTCAATAGGCCAAGAGAAGAGTTACAGATAGGCCAGGTGTCAATGACCCCATGGATCATGAAAAAATAGACTTCTATGACATGGGGGGAGGGGGGTTACAGATAGGTTTCTGAAATCAGGTGCCTTAATACCACTATGGTTGGGACAAAGTATAGTTACTATAGCAGTGATGACCTCATAAGAAAAAAGTGACCAGGTATCTAGAACTCTCATTCTGGGAAACCTACTGGTTAAGCATCCTGATCCAAATTACTGGTAGAAGCAGAGGGGAATCCAGAACAGGTAAAGAATGTCTAGGTATTAGAGTTTAAGGATAAGTTACACTGTGGTAAAATAGATTATCACACTTACATTTCCCTGGTAACAAGTCAAGTAAGTTTAATATGGGGCGAAATTGGATCCAAATGTTTAAGAGGTAAACTGAGTAGTAATCTAACTGTTCTTGCTGATTTATGCAGGTTACCCAAAGATGCCTGTCAACAGTTCCACAGGCCAGTGGCTTCCTGTGTCTCTCTGCACAAGTTCCTCTGCCATAAGACCCTGTTTTCCAAGAGTGCTAGGATGCAGTCCCCCAAGAAGAACCCTCAGCCAGGGAGGAAGATTGGGCATCCTACCCTTTGGCAGTCTTCAAAATGTTGTTCCTCAGAACTATCCCACCAGAAGGTTCTGATCAGAACTAGCCTGAATTACCACAGTGGTTACCTACTCACTAGTGTAGTCACAGGTATACCTCCTATCCCTGCCTCACTTCTCTAACTCACTGTTTCCTCATAAACACCTCAACAAATTACTGCCTCCAAGATTCATTTCTCAAGGTCTACATTTTTATAGAACCCTAAGTAGAAATGAAATCTTGATTACCTGATTTTACTTCAAAATAGTCTTAACCCTACGGTGATTCAAATTACTGACATTTAACTAGTGGTAAAGAGATGATGTCATTTTAGGTAGAGAAGGGCTGTAACATTTTTGTCCACCTTAGCATAGGATAGATTTAGGCAGGCTGAGCTTTTGTGCCTGTTTTTTGCCTCTTGTGTGTAAGTGACTAGTCTTAGCCATTACAAAAGCTGTGTTATGGCATCAAAACAGAGGACTTGACCTTGTTCCTCTTTCTCCTTCTGGACTTTACAGAAGCTTTTTTGGTAGAAGGGAAAGTTTAAGATGGGCATTATTTCATCCACAAAGTTTTCAGTTAAGTTACACGTTTGGTTTTACACAGAATACCAGTTTGGCTTTAAGATCTCAAAGAGAGTTCTGCAGCTCAGTGGTGTCTTCACGGACCCAGGATTTTCCCATCAACTCTATCGTCTTTAAAATGGTGACTTGCCAGCCTACTTTTAATTCAGGCATAAAATGTAATGAGCTCCGGCTAGCACACAGACTTTGCAGACACAAATACAGAAAAGGTCTTCATTCCTATTTCTTAGTTGATTAAAATTCAAATCAAATATCTTTCCCAGAAGCCCTCCAGTAGACTTATGGTTATGTCTCAGTAATTCTCACTTTCTCAGCTCTTCTTAAAATCTATACTTAGCAATATAGTTTTCAGTTTGTTGAGGGCAGACACACACACACACACACACACACACACACACACACACAGGAAATTGGTTAGCCATAGGAATTCTGAACCTAATTTGAAAGGCCCAGGCTGAAAGTGGTAGGATTCAACTGTTTTTCTAGGGCACATATATCCCTGCTGTTATTGTTTATTAACTATTTCTCCAAGGCAAAGGAACCACAAATGCCACAACTACGTAGAAATCAGTGGTAGTGGACTCTGGTATGCTGGAGACTAGAACAGCATGAGGCACAAAATACCCCTCCTCTTCCACTCTAAAATCAGCTTTATGTCTGCCCATAAAGCTCTAGATAGAAGAATAGGTTAAGCTATTAATGCTGTCCACCATATTTTGCTTCAACTGATCCCAGACATCTGACCCAGAAAGGACAGTCACCAGCACAGCTATATTTCCATATAACATATTCCCTAAGATTCATGCATCCAAGTACAAAATCCATGCCATGGACTCCAGAGCTGTCAGAAGGCCTATCATAGAAAGCAAGGTGATTTCCTGCTACTTCCTCCCTCCTCACCAGGACTGCCTGAATAACCCCACCAGAGCTCTTTCTTTACATCTTTACAAAGACAGACAGATGGTTTTACTTATTTATATATATATATATATTTTTATATATTCTTTTCATTTATTTTCAGCATAACAGTATCATTATTTTTGCACCACACCCAGGGCTCCATGCAATCCGTGCCCTCTCTAATACCCACCACCTGGTATGTATGGTGTAAGAATAGTCCAGTTTTCTTCTGCATGTGGTTGTCCAATTTTCCCAGCATGATTTATTGAAGAGACTATCTGAGCTAGTCTCTTTAAGATATCTATTTTAAGCCACTTTTTTGGTAATTCACTGTGGCAGTGAAAGGTGACCCACATCTTATTTCTATTAGGACTTAATGATTCATACCAAGAAACTGGCAAGCAGGGAGAGGCCTATTTTTGAGGCCTATTTTGGCCTGACTTTTCTGCTAAGGAGTGACTAGCTCTACTGTCTCTCTACTTCCCAACAATACCAAATTGATGCTCACTCTGCAATGAGAAGCTTCATAATTACAGCCATCACCACCATCATGACCACCTTTCATGAGCAAGGAGTTAATAAGCCAGAGTGCTGCCCTCAGGGGACATCTCCCTTACTCCCACCCCACACTAACCCAGAAGGAGTCTCACAGTGCCACATAGAGCTCTCATTTGTGTAGTGTAGATAGTTGAAAAGGCGACTCATTCATCAGAAAAATGTCAATTCAGAAGTTATTTGCATAATACTGGTTCATGTAAGAGGGTAATGAAGATTTTAAGTTGTATGTTTCCATGTTTATAGTAGTACCCATGGTGTGCTATTTGCAGACTTGAAAAGTTTACAAACCTTGCTTTAGCAGGCTCTTCATTAAATTTTGGACAATGAAGGGTGCCTGGGTGGCTCAATGGGTTAAGCCTCTGCCTTCCGCTCAGGTCATGGTCTCAGGGTCCTGGGATCAAGCCCCACATCGTGCTCTCTGCTCTCTCTGTTAAATAAAGAAATAAAATCTTAAAAAAAAAATTGGACAATGAAACCTCTTCAGCTTTAAATGAATATTAAGTCTTCACAAAAGCTCTTCAATATTCAAAGTGGATTCCTTTGCAAATCTAATAACCACATTTAAGGTTATGTTTTTCTTTAGAAATACTACTCCAATTCATTTATCAGCTGTGACAACTTTTTTGGTGTATTGACATGAGTAGACTACAGACCCTTTTCAGATACTAAGTGGTGGTAACAAGGTATTTTACAGATTTACTTTAAGTCAACTGGAGTCAGGCTTTAAGAAAGTGAAATTACCTTAGACAATCTCATAAGCCTGAGAGCAGTTGCATTACCTTGAGATCAAGGCTGTGGTTTTCTGAAGAGAGAAGAAATTCTAATAGTTTCATCTGTGTTCAGATTTCATCCTGATTATGATTTTTCATTTCCTGAATGCCTATGGACAATAGGTTTGGTATAAACCATTTAGATTTAGCCAGTCCAGATCATCAAAAGATGATCTTTTCATCTTGACTGCCTGCTCTATTTTCAGATTTGTTTAGCAAGATCTTCCCAGTTGTGTATCTATATAATGGTTTTTATACTATGTATATGTATGTATACACATATTTTACTGGTTCTGCTTCTCTGGCATAAACCTGACTGATGAAACTCCCAATCTTACATAGGACCTTAAGTAAGAAAGGGTTCTGCTGCAGGTTCAGACTGTGGGCCACAATCCTGAACTATTGTCATATGACAGAGAAACAGTGCTGGAAGAGGTAAGTGGTACATACTTGATTGGACTCAAACAGATCCAGAGATTAGGCAGAAACAGGCAGTCTAGTTGCCCTGCATCTACATTCAACTCAAATTTGTGCACCTTGAAGATGGGGAGGAAGAGGAGTTGATCACATTTCTGAAGGAATATTATAACTTTAAGATCAAGAAGTCTGGATAAGAAGTGCTCAAGGAAATAGGCACAAAACTCTATATGTGTGTCTCATCAGTGACAGTAGCCATGGTAGAGGCAGCACTAACCAGTGAAGTTGAGCACCATCACCTTGAATCAAGGACTCATTTTACAGTTGAAGAGGATAGGACAATGACACATGACCATAGTACTCACTGACCCATAAATATACACAGCACCAAGAAGCTAGTCTTAGAGACAGTTTGTAGGAATGCCTTCCTAAAGGCTCAAGTTGCCAACTTAGTAACAAGTTGGATGGATCTGTGACACTGTCCTCCTGAATGCCCTCTACAACATGAGCAAATGGCTACTATATGGTACTTTGTTCTCATGCCTATATGTTCTATGTATTTGTGACCAAGTGGTAGAAGTCATGTTAACTCCTCTTACCATCACTCCCAGTGATCCACTGGAGGAAGTGGTGCTTAAGACTCTATGAGATTGTATGTGGTCCTCTGTAAGGGATTGAGAGAGCTTACAAAAGACAGTTCCAATAAACCCAGAGTTAGGTTCCTTTTGGTTATTTTGGTCTCCAGCCAGTAGATCAGGAGGGAATGTAAGGGCTTGGTTTACTGACAGGGGTCATAAGTCCCAGCCCTCATGAGTTTGGACAGCTGCTAATAAATGGTGACAGAAATTAGCATGTCTAGAACTTAAGACAATCACAGGGTGTCTCGGTACATAGTGAGAATGGACAAGTTGCTGCAACTATTGCCTGACAGAATCCAGGTAACCAGTAGCTCAGGTCTCAGAGAGATATAGGTGTTGAGTTTTTCCACAGGGCTAGAAATCTATTCCAGCAGAAATGTTGGCCAAGGGTAAGAGAAATCTATAATGATTGATAGAAATAATGTCAGTTACAACCCTGAGCTCAACTGCCAATGCATGGATAGAACTTGCAACCAACACTGTCATTTTAGGGATGGTGGCCCCAACCAACTTGACACATAGGTAACTGAATGTACTCCAAACCAAGGGATGGCATCAGCTTTGATGTTTCATTCACCCCATATCTCTGAGTTTACCTGCAGCTGAAGAATATAGTTCCACCACTTACCATCAACTTCCTGTCTCAGACACTCCCATCTTTGATTCTCTACCCAAGAGTTTTCTCCAGTACCACATGAGATTTCTCAACCCACTTATTGAAAGTCTGCTGGCAAAGCCAACCAACCAATGAACAACAGGAAACAGTAACTGGGTGATAAATACTTTCTTTCCCCAACCATTTATTTCATGGTTCTTTTGTCCCCAGTGACCTGAAGCGATTACTGTTATATTCTCATTAGGATGCCTTTAGTAGCTTCACTGGATCTACTGTCTCTTTCCTTACCCCTTCATTTGTTTCCTGTGGCCATCTCCCAAATAAAGCACTTAAATCTTCATCTCAGATTATGCTTATAGAGAAATCCAGACTAGGGTACTTCTTCAAAATTGGCATGGCAGAGTCATAGGGTAGTCTATAAGTTACTATATAATCACTTATATTTGTCTTGATAATTTGTTTGGAACAACTATGGGAATAAATTGAAAGCATTAAATATCAACCAAAGAGTGGGCAAAGTGGAAGAACACATGTTGACTGCATTTCCAGAGATGGATTTTTTCAGTCCTATCTGTAAATTTACCTTGAATAAATGAAATGTTGAAGTGAATGGACTTAAACACTTTATGAATTCCCCCTTAAATTATCTGCCACAAGCCTTACAAAAGAACTTTAAGATTCTTAATTTCAACATTTTAGCATGGCCTTCTTAAAGGGGCAATGTTAAGTTGAGCTCTTTTTCTTTGAGAGGCAATACACACCACAATTGGATGTGCTACTACAATTTGCCAAGTAACCCAAAAGCTATCAGCCTAGAGGAAAAAACAAACAAACAAACAAACAAAACCTTTGCAGCAGGGTCCAACTTATTCTGCCTGCATGTTCAGAGAAATAACTCCAATTTTGTATGCTCCAATTCAAGGAGTCATCTTTTCTAATAAAGGCAGGCTCACATGTCCAGTATTTCATAATGATTCAATTTTCCATGTAAATATGGTTACCAGAAATTATTCAAGTAGTATGAAAAGTAGGCCATTATTTTTCCCACAAGGATCCCAAGGAGTGGGGAGAAAAAAATCCAAAGGTCTGGCTAGTGGTTTCAGGGTCCTATCCAAATGTTCTTATCTAATTTAAGACTAAATAACAGTGAAGAAAGTGTTGTAAGGCAAAGCTGAGCACTGGATATTTGGGAGAAGTACTAGATCAAGCTACATACTTTAAGTAGAATTAACCCATTGCTGCACTTAGAAAGGTATCCTGGCATAGTCTTTGTTTTACCAGTATGTCTATGCTTGTGTCAGGGAAAAAAAAAATGATAATCTGTAGCTTCCTGGAAGTGTTTGGTCCTGGGTAGCTTTCACCTTAATTTTTATTGTTCTTTGGATGTTTCCCCTATTATTTTCAATAAGGCTGTACAGAACATTTTAGCTAATATACTGCTCATGTGGCATTTTAGGCATTGGCAAGATAGTCTTGGGCATTCCATCATACCTGCAAATGGTATGTAAGGTGATCTTGGGATGCCTGGATGGCTTGGTTAAGCATCTGACTCCTGATTTCAGTTCAGGCCATGGTCTCAGGGTTTTGAGATCGAGCCACACTTCAGGCCTCATAGTGGGTGTGAGCCTGCTTGGGATTCTCTTCTCTGCCTCCTCACCTCTCCCCCCTCCAAAAAGGTTATCTTACTGACCCTGTCCTTTCAGCTTGTTATGCCTTTGATATTAGTAACTATACTGACAAATGCCCTCTAATGAACTTCCTGGAATAGGCTTCATTTTCCTCACTGGATTCTACCCACTCATTAAGCACCATAGCCTGTAATGCTTGTGGAGAGAAGCTTCCCTTCAAAGTAGTGAACACCTATTTTGAAGGTGCAGAGAACTTACCACTTAATGATCATGCCTTAAGGACTCTCCCCGTTGACACCCAAGGCATTTGGAAAATGGAACCCCATTACTCTCTTAACCCACTCGACCATGGCATTCCCCTTTATGGAACAGCTGGGTGCCTCCAAGGCCATGAAGATGGCCTTTCCTTTAACAGCTTCCTAAACTAGGGCCCTGCTGCACTAAGCTCAGTGTAACTTAAATACAACATGATAATGATGCCTATCTTTATCCTGGAATCAATTACCAGAGCCATCTCACCAGCCTGCCAGAATTTTAAGTGTTAAAGGAGTTCACAGCTAACATTACAGACCCTGTTCCCTAGAGGAGAGTTTAGAACTCATTTACCCTGGCAAGACAGGTCTACTGCACAAAAACCAGTTTTTCAGGTGCCCTATATAACCTGGGAGATCCTCTGCCATCAAAACACAGGGGATAAACCCCAGTTAGTAGAACCAGAAGATTCTAATCTTGAAAATGCCTACTTGGGCTCTAGAGAAGCTTGACATTGCCTTTTGAAGGGCCACTCAGAAGAGGTTCCCCTATACTATGAAAGTAACTTCCCCTCTGGGAAAGGACAGAAATGACAGTCCCACTGAGATATTTCCACTCTACAGCATGTTTCCACAGTGATACCTGAAAGCATTGACTAGACAGGATGTGGTCTACTAGGTCTACTATTTGCTTAGAGCAGAGTCCCTGGTGTGGCATTCATATCAATGTAAACCAGGGAGAACCTAGGCAGGTCATAGCCTAGAGATGTGTTAGCATTAAGACATTATTGGCTTCAATGTCACAACCTGATATGAAATACTCACCTGCTACTTTTTCTAAGTCCAAGATGAATTACCAGCAGGAAGATGTATGAAGGGTTTAGTCAAAGTACCTGGTGGTTCATAGGCAAAGATCCAAGAAGGGTAAGTAAATGGGACCAGAATGAAGGAATTGGAGGGAAAGAAAGCCTAAGATCTAGATGTCAGAGACCTAAACACATGAATTTGGGGAATAAGACACCATCTAAAAGGTCAAAGTTTATATCAAAATAGAACATTGATTAGCATATTTAACTCATATTTAGTCATTCCAGATAAATTTTGCAATGGGGCAACAAGTATAGAAGGCAAAAAGTTGCAGGACAATAGTTTTCAAATAGTTTTGTCCCCCCGGGACACATTTGGCAACATCTACAGACATTTCAGATGGTCAGCTGGGAAAGTAAATGGGACCAGAATGAAGGAGAGACAGCTACTAGTACCTAATGGGTAGAAGCTACAGATGCTTAACATTCTACAGTACACAGAACAGCTCCCTCCCCCCAATTAATACTCTACATCAAACTTCAGCTTAAAGAAACAGATGTAAGTTGGTCGGGTCATCCAAATGGGTATTTAAATAGTGCAAGATGGCTGCAGAACTTGGGGTAAAAGAATTCATTTATTTGCCTAAGTCTTCACTACATCTCCAGGTCTACCATGTTAGCTATAAATAGTAAGTTCTAAGTGAACACGAGAGTTTCATCAAGAAGGCTTAAAGTGTCTGAAAATGCTAGGTTGAATTGTGAACCTCAGAATGATTGCTGGTGAGCTAAACAGACTATTAAGCCCTTCTCCCAGCTGCGTTATGCAGAACTCAAGAACAAGCACTCCTCTACAGAATCTCATGAGATTTACTTGTGTGTTAGCATCCTGAGAAACCTTAGTTGAAGTATAGAGCTGGTCAAAAACTAATTGGAACTCCTGAAGGCAGTCTGAGTGACACATGGAAGGGAAACAAGTGACAGTAAGAGTATAATACAGATGGCTGAAGCCATGTTCATATTTGTTCTTGGTTAAGCCTTACAGATGTGAAACCTGGTATAGTCCATTACCTCAAAGTTCAGGGGAACTCTGGGGTTATGTTGTACTGTTTATCTATATTGTGGTATTTAAAAGAGCCTCTGACATACAAATGGCTATCAGACACATGAAAAAATATTCATCACTAGCCATCAGGGAGAGTCAAATTAAAACCACATTGAGATACCAACTTACACCAGTTAGAATGGCCAAAATTAGCAAGACAGGAAACAACATGTGTTGGAAGGGATGTGGAGAAAGGGGAACCCTCTTACACTGTTGGTGGGAATGCAAGTTGGTGCAGCCTCTTTGGAGAACAGTGTGGAGATTCCTCAAAAAATTAAAAATAGAACTTCCCTATGACCCTGCAATTGCACTACTGGGTATTTACCCCAAAGATACAGATGGAGTGAAAAGAAGGGCCATCTGTACCCCAATGTTTATAGCAGCAATGGCCACGGTCGCCAAACTGTGGAAAGAACCAAGATGCCCTTCAACGGACGAATGGATAAGGAAGATGTGGTCCATATACACTGTGGAGTATTATGCCTCCATCAGAAAGGATGAATACCCAACTTTTGTAGCAACATGGACCGGACTGGAAGAGATTATGCTGAGTGAAGTAAGTCAAGCAGAGAGAGTCAATTATCATATGGTTTCACTTATTTGTGGAGCATAACAAATAGCATGGAGGACAAGGGGTGTTAGAGAGGAGAAGGGAGTTGAGGGAAATTGGAAGGAGAGGTGAACCATGAGAGACTATGGACTCTGAAAAACAATCTGAGGGTTTTGAAGGGGCGGGGGGTGGGAGGTCGGGGTACCAAGTGGTGGGTATTATAGAGGGCATGGATTGCATGGAGCACTGAGTGTGGTGCAAAAATAATGAATACTGTTACGCTGAAAATAAAAAAATTTTTTTTAAAAGTCAAATTATTAAAAAAAAAAAAAAAGCCTCTGAGGGCTTAAATCTTAAATGCCCTAAAGAGATTAATAGAGTTCATCTTAGGCATTTTTACCAGACACAGCTATGTGTATCTGCTCTGATTTTCAGCCTTATCTCTCTCAGGTACTCTGGAGCTGTATTTTTTACCTGAGGGTCTTGACGGTTTCAACCACCAAGGCTTCCCGACCTGCCATGCAGTCTCTAGTTATTCCTACTCCTCTAGAAGGAAACAACCTACCACTGGTATGGGGTCTCATTTCCTTGGCAGCTGTTAAGAATCCATGTGATTAGCAGTTGAATCTAGATATGTCACCCATGAAGAATGTGCCAGAGTAAGCACCAACCCAAAGGCAGGTATCCATGATCTTAAGTGCATTGAAATTGAACATTTACATCCCTCCATCTGATATAGAGGAATCTGGTACCTTGAGGCAACCAATGCTGAAAAGTAATGTCCTTAAGAAACTGGGACATTCTCAAAAGTTTTCTTCATGAGATGAAGGCACCCCACAGTGGGTTCATCCTGAGAATATTGTTTATGCTTAAACAATATGCCATGGTTCCATATATACAATGGAATATTACACCTCCATCAGAAAGGATGAATACCCAACTTTCATATCAACATGGACTGGACTGAACGAGATTATGCTCAGTGAAATAAGTCAAGCAGAGAGTCATTTAGCATATGGTTTCCCTTACTTGTGGAGCATAAGGAATAACATGGAAAACACTAGGAGAAGGAAAGGAAAAGTGAATTGGGGGAAACTGGAGGGGGAGATGAAGCATGAGAGACTGTGGACTCAGAGGAACAAACTGAGCATTTTGGAGGGGAGGGGATGGGGGGATGGGTAAGCCTGGTGGTGGGTATTAAGGCAGGCATGTATTGCATGGAACACTGGGTGTGGTATATAAACAATGAATCTTGGAACACTGAAAAAATAAAATTAAAAACAAACAAAAGACAAGAGCCATGGTTTTAGAAGCATCCAGTAAGCTTATAGACCCATGGGAAAACTGACATCCAGGCTATAGTACAAGGTGCCTTAAATCTACCTTGATCTACCAAATCCAGTGGTGCTAGGGGTATTTGTGATACATAAAGATTCTCTAAGTCTTGGGAAACCTTAACAGGCAAATTAGAATCCCTATGATTCTAGCATAAGGCCACATCTTTTATGGCAGTGAATTATACTCTACTTCAAACACAGATCATGACTTACTATTGTGCCTTATTGCACATATTGCATGGAGCACTGGGTATGGTGCATAAACAATAAATCTTGGAACTCAGAAAAAATAAAATTAAAAAAAAACAAGGTTGATTCATCCAAAGACTGGATCAGTCATTATTCATAATGGCCTCAGTTTTAATGCCTACAGAAGCAGGGATTCTAGTGCCAAGACCTCTGGAGGTATAGCTAAGGAAATCAGACCAGCTGGGGAGGCAAGTGTTCTTATAGTCACTTATTCACATTAATATACACTGGAATATGGGAAATTTGAGAACTATTAGAAGATCTGAGTTGACATGGATATCTAGAGACCCAAAGTATTATGACCCCATGTTAAAGTACAGATATAAGGGGGGGTCCAGTAATAAATGAAACTCTGGCCAAAGTTTGGCTGAAAAATAATGCAATAGGTCTGGGGACCCATCCAGAAGTTACTACCCATGTCTAAATATATAACTGAGATTAACACTCTTAGCATTTGGATCAAAATCCCTACATTGGATTGCTGGCAAGTGAAATAAGAGTTATCACGGGATAACACAAATTGGAAGTTTCTGAAACTGGTCCGACCACAGCCAAAATATTAAGTCAAAAATATTCCATGAGAGTGTCCAAGTTTAGTGCTATATTTAAGAATCAGCAAAAAGGGTTGGTGATTCTTCTATCTCCATTTAATTCTATATTCTGACTCATAAATAAACCAGATACTAGAAAATGATCAGACTGCTTCAAGTTCAATCAAGTATTAGCCCCAGCTCCCAAATGCATAAGTTTCAAGGAGTACATCTGGTCATCTACTTTGTATAAGAATAAAGGTGCCTGAGGTGAGAATATACATAAATACCGGGGCAATAGGCTATGGTCTAGCTATCTGGTCAGCAGCTTAGAAAGACTGAAAGTCAGAAACAAGGTGATATTGGTAGAATAATACAGACAGACATATGGTACTGGGCATGCAGTATGAAGATTTTTATCCCACGTTAACACCCACCAGAAAGGACATACCACAGAAGATGTACTGAATAACCAAGTAGATAAAATGACTGCCACCTGAAATTAGCCAGTCTTTCAGTCATAAATCTTGGATTTAGGTCTTTCATTACAGTCTTTCATACATAAATCAAGTTGCAACAGGCAGAGAGAGGAGCCATATGCAGAGCCAACATCACACACTTGCTCTTACCAGAACCAGCCTAACTATAACAGCCTATGCACGACCTCTATTGTGGACAGGTTGGACAACATGGAGGCCCCAGATTGACAGTATTACTTGACTACCAAAGTTGCTACTTTGGGGAAGTTAACTCTTGAGCACCTTCTATCCTAGGGCCAGAAGTTGCTTCTCCTAGTAAGATGCCTATCCAAGCATGGGTTTTCCTGCTTGGCCTGCAAGACTCAACTTGCAACACTGTCCAGAGTATTCATGGAATCCACAAAAAAATTGCCTATGTCATAGCTTAGGACCAGGAGGTTCAATTCAAAGCAAAGACTGGGATGACCCATGACTAGGATCCACTGGTCACTTCATGCATTTTACCACCCAGAAGCTCCTGGCCTCAGTGTTAATATTTTCTTCTGAAAGCAGAATTACCACCTCCAAAGCAATAAAGGATGGGGTTCCAACCTTATGAAGTAGTGTGTGCACAGAGGGGGAGAGGCCTATACGGTGCTGGGTCCCCAGTAAGATAACTACATAGTGAGTATGGTACACTCCCCTCATTCTAGGAACTATCTCCCAGTGACCCACTGGGGGGGGGGGGGACTTTGTGACTCTCACACCTGCAACTCTTGGCTCTGAGGGGTTAGAGATCATCAACTACAAAAGGTATGCAGTCTTACCAAAGGATCCAGATTAAGTTTCATTGAACTTGCTACCATGGTACTTTTGACTCTTCATGCCCAGGAACCAAGCCACAAAAGAGTCACCATCTTAGCAAAAATAATACCTTTATCATCAACAAGTGGTAAGGCTATTCTAGTGAGAAGAAGGTCTATAGAATGTAGGTGATCTAAGTGGATTGATATGCCTTTGCCCAATTGTAACTGAATAAAGATAGATAGGAATCCTGGTCTCAGAAGATAATGGTTTCTATGACAATAGAAGCTTCAGGCATGAGGGAAGCCACCATGACTTGTAGAAGGGGGATAGCTGAGGGTAAGGAAAATTTAGAATGGCAAGTGGAGGATGGAGATAAGTAGCAATACAGCCTGGAAAGTAATTACCAGAGAAATGTAGTTCCCACTAATCTCTTATGAGACTCATCTCAGGAAGAGGGGCCCATAAAAATCATGAAAGACTTTCTCCCCAAATGATTTTGGAGATATATCTGTCTAGCACAAAAGTCAGGTTGTTGTAGCCAAGAAGATGGCACTCAAATCTCTCTTTAAGACAGAATCCACTATAAACATTTGAATCCACTGAGTTTCCAGCTGCAGTGCTTCAGGATCTATTACAGCTTTCAAGCTGACTACAGCATTCAAGCCTAGGACATGTTCTTCCCCAAGAGCAATTTTCCAAAGGCTGAGAACAGTGCAGTATTAAGGCCTCACCATTTCTACCTAATCCAAGACCTCTTTACTGGCCGTCTTTGCATTGGAACTCCACCTTAGGTTGGCAGAGACAAGACTGCAGAGCTGTACTGTAGTCTTAGGCTCTTCCTATTCTTCCCTTCTACCTTGTTCTCAGGCATTACAAAGAAGCATGAATATTTTCTCTGCCTGCTCTTTCATCCCCCTTCCACAACCTCATCTGACATTACCGCTTACAACAGAAACCTAAGTCTCTAAAATCTTCGAGAGGATCATTCCTCCAAATCCCTGATGTAGACTCCACTATTATGGGTTTACTCCTGACAAATGAATTAAGAACTAAATATAGCATGGAAAAAAGCTGAACACTCTCTTCAACTTGCTGTATGGTATATGAAGCTGTTCAATATCCCAAGACCTTCTCATAAGACCAGATTCTTCCAGGAAATTAGATTTAGATATTTGTCTATCCTAGGAATCCCAAGTTTTGTGCCCAAACCAACCTTTCTAGGAAGAAATATCCAGAATATGTATGATAGAGCACATTATAAGATCCTGACAGACTCCAATGCCCAAGAACATTAGACTCACTTCCATATATAGGAGGACATGGATGAGTTCCAGATCTGTCTGACCCTATCTTTACAGTAAATACCTAGAATTGTGGTATCCCTACTCCACCACAACCACAGAGGAGAGCCTAGTCCTGTACTCTATTGGTCCACACACTGTTGGACGCTCCTGAGAACCTTGAAAACCCTTTTCCTGATCTCAACTCTTCTGCATACTTGTGTGGAGCCATGGATAGGAGATCAGCACCACTAACCAATGTGTCTCTCTAGGCTACTTTGTCATGTCACCACAGCAATTTTGATCCCAGGTTGGTGTTTGAGATGCCATAGCCCCCTCATTTCCCCAGGTGGTTCTGAACCTATTGAAAACTAGAAGTCACAGCATCAGACTACCATTGTTACATCAAATAAGAACCAAGCTTGAAAGTCCCCCTGAACCAGGCTGGATGAGCCTTCTACCATAAAGAATTCTTGCTTGGTGGACAGCTTTTCTATAAACTGAAGAGGGCAGACTGCACAAAGCTGAAGAGAAGCCTTCAGCCACATATGCCCCTTGAATTCCTCCCAGTCTCAAACCAATTCCTGTTCTTCCCTTGAATAAAATTGAGTGAGGAGATGGGACTTTTCTAGTTTTTGTGTCCCTAAATATTACAATGAGAACAAATTCTATTTCACAGGGATGCAAAGACCACCCCATGAGCCAGGATTTTTTTTTAAGATTTTAAAGTAAGCTCTACACCCAACATGGGCTCAAACCTACAATGCTGAAATCAAAAATCACATGCTCCACCAACTGAGCCAGCCAGGCACCCCCACAACTTTTTTTTAAACGGCCTTCCAACTCTTGCCCAACTCTACTTCCCATTCCAAGGGACCTCTGATAGGTGCCTCCCAATGGACATTGGGGCAACAAAACTGACATTATCCAACCCATAAAAGTTGTTATGAATTAAAGCAGCCAGCCCTTTGAAGAATACCGGTGGAATTTTGATTGGATTAGCATTAAAAGTATAGATTGCTCTAGGCAGTATAGACATTTTAACAATGTTTATTCTTCCGATCCAAGAGCATGGAATGGTCTTCCATCTTTTTGTGTCTTCAATTTCTTTCATGAGTGTTCTGTAGTTCCTTGAGTATAGATCCTTTACCTCTTTGGTTAGGTTTATTCCCAGGTATCTTATGGTTCTTGGTGCTATAGGAAATGGAATCGATTCTCTAATTTCCCTTTCTGTATTTTCATTGTTAGTGTATAAGAAAGCCACTGATTTCTGTACATTGACTTTGTATCCTGCCATGTTACTGAATTGCTGTATGAGTTCTAGTAGTTTGGGGGTGGAGTCTTTATACTGTTATGCTGAAAATAAATAAATGAAAAAAAAATCAAAAAAACAAAAAAAGAAAAAGTCCAAATAAAAGTTATGACCAAAGGGAAATAAAAAGTGAGCTGGCAGAATTCACAGGAGGGATTAAGAATTTAAAATAAATAATAGTGGGGCGCCTGGGTGGCTCAGTGCTCTCTGCTTGGCAGGGAGCCTGCTTCTCCCTCTCTCTCTCTCTCTGCCTACTTGTGATCTCTGTCTGTCAAATAAATAAATAAAATCTTAATAAATAAATAATGAAAAATTTAAAAAATTAAAAAAAATAAAAATAAAAGCAGCCAGCCTTGTCTAGCAACAAACTCCAAAACAAGTAAAGCCCTAAGCCTTTTTCCATACTTGCCAATTGCCTAACAAAAGGTTTTACCCCACTTTAAGTTAACTGTAGGTGAGAATTTTATAGATGTGCTATGTGCACCAAGACAGATTTCCTTTCTATATTAAATAGACTGTCAACCTGGACTTTTTCCTTGAATTTGTCCTTTATTCAAGGAACCAATAACTGCCTCTTACAAAATG
Source organism: Mustela nigripes (assembly GCF_022355385.1). Classification (NCBI taxonomy): domain Eukaryota; kingdom Metazoa; phylum Chordata; class Mammalia; order Carnivora; family Mustelidae; genus Mustela; species Mustela nigripes. Next base: position 264,702,272 of record NC_081557.1, on the reverse strand, counting down.
TTGCAAGAAAACAAAACTTTTGTATTTTTCATGTGACCAACAATTACTTCTAAGGTGTGCCAATGCTAGAAACCCTATTAGTGACACTATGTACCCCCAGCCATTTCTTTTTCCTTAACATAAACCTAATAAATGTTTAAGAGTCTTATGCCTACAGTAAAATTGGTCATCTGGCATTTGAAGATGTAACTATAGTCTTATCAATCAGCACTGCAAGAAACACATGGCCAAGTACATGCAAAGTAGGCTTCTCCCTGCGATTCCACTGCCTACTCCTTAGTTCTACATGGTCTTCTGGCACCACTCAAACCAGTGGCCACTGTATCAATCCTCCAACTCCCACACCTCTGGTGTTTCACTATTCCTCTTCCTAGTCTGGGAATCCCATCGTTTCTTTCCCCCTAAAAGCAAGGAGACTATATTATTCAGGCAGTTCTTGGCCCCTTGCCTTTCAGGAGCTAAAGACAGATCTTTCAATTCCCAATGCTCTCAGGAGTTACCAAGACATAATCTGAAGTTGTATGCAAAGGGCAGTAAGAGACCAAAGAAAGAGTCAGGGCATTCCAATTTGATAGGTAGCAGATTAAACAAAGGGAACTGATATGAGATTTGTCTTGGGCATCAACAAGAAGAATGGATCCCCACACCCACTCACCAAATCTTGAGAGTTTACAGCAATGCCTTAACTGGGTAGATTCAAATATACCATGTAGGTGTTCAACACCACATTATCTGAAGACTATATCCTTGGAACAGTCTCTGGGAGCAGGAAAGCCAAGTGGAACCCAAATTCCAAGGACAGGGGAAGAGGTGAGGAGCTTCTGATCACTCAGGTCCAGCTCAAAGGTAAAGTGGCAACCACATTTTTTCCATAACCTTCTACAACAGGACCCCTTTCTTGTGGCCTTCTCTAGCCCTAGTCTTAAACATAAGGCAAGCTTTCACCAGGAGAACCTAGGGAACTTTGCCCAGCTGAGTTTCAGGTATCAGTTCTGATATTGATCACAATTGTGTGCGGTTTTTCCAAACTTTAACATTGAAACCTCTTCAGGTGATAATTTAGACAAAACCCAATATAGAAAAGAGATATTCATACCCATTATTTACAAGCAGGCATGGGGAAGGCCCCCAAGCCCATGTCTGGGCATACCTCTTAGTTACAACTTCTACCCACTATTTGATCAAAGGACTCTGAGCAAGGTAGAATCATTAAGACATGATTCCATATTTATTTTTTTAAAGATTTTATTTATGTATTTGACAGACAGAGATCACAAGTAAGCAGAGAGGCAGGCAGAGAGAGAGGAAGGGAAGCAGGCTCCCTGCTGAGCAGAGAGCCCGATGCGGGACTCGGTCCCAGGACCCTGAGATCATGACCTGAGCCAAAGGCAGCGGCTTAACCCACTGAGCCACCCAGGTGCCCCATGATTCCATATTTATATTGAAGTGGTACATTACAAGGTCAAGGCAGTTCTATTATATTTCCATTACCTTCTTTCCCTGACCATCAGTCTCACCAAGAGGAACCCACTATCAGTCTTATTTTGAGTAGTTGAGAATTCCACCATTAACCTTTCTCTATAGATCAAAGTCAACCTCAGAAGAAGCAGACTACCTAGATCAGAACTGATTCAGTGTAGACTTCATTGGTGGAACAAGCTGTACCAGGGTTGGTCAAGACATGGACACTATACAGGGACGTTTGCCTCAAGGACAGCAATTGTTCCTCAGTAGGTTTCATAGTATACATTGCCATAGTCCAAGAAAACTTGAGGATCTAAGCAGAGATCCAGTTCTTAGGATGGGAGTTTAACGTGGAAACTTAGAAAATGGGAAGATCAAGTAATCAGCCACTAAAGTTTGCTGAGATTGGCATGGACCAAGAAGAGATCTCACTTAATGGTAAATAACCACTGCTGGACTATTACACCATAAGAAGTAGAATTGGCTCTAGAGCCTGGGTTGGAGCTAAGACGCTTCACCTGTAAAGATGGGATGCTCTAGACATTAAACCAAGTCCTCTTTCCTGCCTACCTTTTGCCTGCCCACCAGCAATTATGTCTAAGAATGAATGACTTCAAAGTTTTCCTCATGTGCAGAATATAATATGAAATGCCTTTTTACCCCCACCCCTGGCAAGTTCTATCTTCAGGGGTATTTTCTCCAAACTAAAAAGTCAGTACCCATGGCCAGAGCTCCCTAGCTAGTGAGTCATAGTGGAGTGAATCATATAGGAATATGATATAAATCTCCCATTCCTCAGGAGACCTGGGACCTGCAGCCATGAGAAGCCTCAACTAGCTTTCCAATTCCCTTCACGTCTGGGTGTCCTACAAGCATTTTCCATGTGAGCCATGACTGGAAGTGATTGGAAAGTGTCATGCTATATAACACCCTACTATGGGACTTCATGTTTCAGTTTTGTAAGCTGTAAATACCCCTTTCTGTGCAGCCTCTGGATTTTATGCCCTTTGACTTCCATTCCCCTTACTGTAAAAGAATCTCATGTTGGACAACTATAGTTGTAGACTGTCCTGTATCAGGCCAAAAGATGACTGTCTCAACTTCAGGAACGACCAACCATCTTCACCCTATGCAAACACCCTCCATATATACTTCATTTAACTCCAACAACCCTAAAATGTATGTCTAACCAGAAAACTGAGGATTGGGGAAGATAGCTGATTTGCCAACAGGTTACACAGCCAGAAAATGGAAGTTCTAGAATTCCAGCTGTCGCCAGGGTGTCAAGTCTGTTCTAATTGCTAGATTATCTCACCTTGCTGCAAAACCTCAGACTATTCCACAGAAAAGCATTTTCAGAATTCCTATATAGGATGAATTTAACAAATGATAGCCTGATTTAGTACTGCCGGCTTGAAACCATGTTTGCATGTCAAGCCATATTAAGAACCAACTACATTGCTTAGAAACAGAGTAGACTGGGGGATCATGAGATGGAGAGGAGGTGGCTAGAGTTCTTCAAGGCACCCTTTGGCATAGTCATTTAAGGGATTTTGCAGGCATGGCATCCCAACTGTAGCTATCTAGGATTTATTCACTTTTGAATCTTTTCATACTTAAATCTTGGCAACTTCAGTTCCCTAACAATTTTAAGGTCCATCTCAAATTTTAGTTGTCAGCCACATAAGACTCTAAGAGCTATCTATATTTAATAGTTGATGTCACTTATTCACAACCTACCTTCCCCCAAGGGTCTTTTGAGGTAATCTGAATTGACAGAAGGACCTAAGTGAATTACCATATGAGGGACCTAACCACATTCTCCCTCGTCTCCAAACTGTACGAAAACCTCCCAAACATCAAAATGGGTATGCAGTTACACATAAAACAAGTTAGACTCCTGAAAGAATGAAGTCATTAAACATTACATAATTTGACCCCCCCCCCAAAAAAAATCAAGTAGGGATTCTTAACGTTGCAAATCTGCTAAGACTTCAAGTTTTGTGTTTTGTTTTCTTTTGTTTTATTTTAATTAGAACATCTCAAACTTTGTTTTCCATCAAGAGATCCAGGCATAGTAAATTCAGATCTGAAATACCTTTGTCTGGCAGAGCAATATCCACAGCTTTACAAGATAAAGTTGTAACTGGCTAGCAATGAAAGATTGAGGGGAAATTAACTTATCCAAAATTAATTAGGTAATACCATATTTTATCTCCTGAGGCTGCTGTGATGGCTTCAGAGACTTCTAATTCTGATCAACTTAATTCTATAGGAGTAGTCCCTCTAAAGTTATTAAGACATGGTAGTTTGGGGGGAGGAGCAAGATGGTAGACAAGTAGGAGACTTAAATATCATTTGGTCCCAGAAGTTCAGCTAGATAGTTATCAAATAATTCAGAACACCTACAAACTCAATAGGAGATCAAATAAAAGAAAAGCAGCAATTCTAGGAAAAGAAAATCAACCACTTTCTGGAAGGTAGGACATGTGGAGAAGTGAATCCGAGGTGATATACAGAAAGAGAGACCATGGGAGGAGGGGCCAGCTCCCGGCAAGCAGTAGAGCAGCAGAGTGCAAAATCAGAACTTTTAGAAGTCTGCTCCACAGAGGGACATTGCTCCAGAGGCTAAGTGAGGGATGGAACACTTGCAGGAGCAGTGTGGTCTCAGGACCTGTGGGGTCACAGAAAGACCAGGGGTGTATGAGTGTAGCAGAGCGGCCAGGTATTGGAGCAGGGAAGCTGGCTACAGAGACAGAGACAAGAGTGTGCTCTCAGCTCAGGATTACCTTAAACCATGATCCAAGGCACAGTCAGTCCACTGCCTTTCAAGCAGGGATCCCACAAGGGGCAGATCCAGGGATACCCCCTCCTTCCTCCTCTGGGAGGAGCAGCATGAGAGCACACTGCAAGAATCTGCTGGGTTTGAAGACTCCAAAAGTGGCTAATGTGCTAGAGATTGAAATGCTCAGTCACAGGCCAGGTGAGCGTGGAGCACAGTAGGAGATCAGGGAGATGGGAGTGATTGGCTGCTTTTCTCTGAGGACTCAGCAGGAAGCCTGCTTCTCCCTCTCTTTGCCTGCCTCTCTGCCCACTTGTGATCTCTCTCTATAAAATAAATAAAATCTTAAAAAAAAAAGACATAGGGTATCAGAATGGATTAAAAAAAAAAAGACCCATCAATATGCTGTCTGCAAGAAACTCATTTTAGACCCAAAGACACCTCCAGATTTAAAGTGAAGGGGTAGAAAATAATTTACCATGCTAATGGACATCAAAAGAAAGCTGGGGTGGCAGTTCTTATATCAGATAAATTAGATTTTAAGGCAAAAACTATAATAAGAGATGAGGAGGAACACTATATTGTACTTAAAGGGTCTTCCCAACAAGAAGATCTAACAATTTTAAATATCTATGTCCCAAACATGGGAGCAGCCAATTATATAAACCAATTAATAACAAAATCAAAGGGATGCCTGGGTGGCTCAGTGGGTTAAGCCTCTGCCTTTGGCTCAGGTCATGATCTCAGGGTTTTGGGATCGACCCCCACATTGGACTCTCTGCTCAGTAGGAAACCTGATTCATGGCCCCCTCTGCCTGCCTCTCTACCTACTTGTGATCTCTCACTGTCTGTTGAATAAATAAAAATCTTTTTAAAAAACAACAAAATCAAAGAAACACATCTACAATAATACAATAATAGTAGAGGACTTTAACACCCCCCCATCACTGAAATGGACAGATCATCTAACCAAAAGATCACAAGGAAATAAAGACTTGAAATGACACACTGGACCAGATGGACAACACAGATATATTCAGAACATTCCATCCCAAAGCAACAGAATAGAGATTCTTCTCTAGTGCACATGGAACATTCTCCAGAATAGATCACATTCTGGGTCACAAAGCATGTCTCATCCAGTACCAAAAGATTGGGAACATTCCCTGCATATTTTCAGACCACAATGCTTTGAAACTAGAACTCAACCACAAGAGGAAAGTTGGGAATGTCACCTTTGCGAGGTGGAGATCCTGGTGATTGGAGCCAAAGTGATGGGGAGACTACCAACTGCTGACCAGTAGAGGTCTTTATTTCCTACAATAACTTCTTTTTATATCTTCCACAAGATCCAATTACAAACAGGATATAGATTTGTGTAGGGCGTGGGCTACATGTGAGATGCAATTTACGTGCAGGCAATCAAGTGAACAACAACAATTATTTCTTAGCTTTAAGTGACAATATCTCTTACCTTTAAATGACAAGAGCAAGTTAAGGATTCTCCACACTTATCAGATCTATCTAAAGGAAAACATGAAAACTCCAGGGATCTTCCCATGTTTGATCTGGGCTTTGGCCAAGGAAGACTGTTGCCCTCCATCACTTGGAGTTGTCTCACAGGATTTGACATGACCCCAGCTGCATTGATGAGGACCTGGGTTGTATGCCAAAAGTAAAGAACTCAAATACATGGAGGCTAAAAAGCATCCTACTAAAGAATGAATGGGTCAACCAGGAAATTTAAAGAATATTTTTTAAAAATCATGGAAACAAATGAAAACACAACTGCTCAAAATCTATGGGACACAGCAAAGATGGTCCTGAGAAGAAAGTATATAACAATACAAGCCTTTCTCAAGAAACAAGAAAGTTCTCAAATACACAACATAACCCTACACCTAAAGGAGCTGGGGAAAGAACAGCAAAGAAAGCCTAAACCCAGCAGAAGAGAAATAAGGATCAGAGCAGAAATCAATGAAATAGACACCAAAAGAACAGTAGAACAAATCAAGAAAACTAGGAGCTAGTTCTTTAAAAGAATCAATAAGATTGATAAACCTCTGGCCAGACTTATCAAAAACAAAAGAGAAAGGACCCAAATTAATAAAATAATGAATGAAAGGAACAATCACAACCAACACCAAAGAAGTACAAACAACTGTAAAAACATGAGCAACTATACGCCAGCAAATTTTACAATCTGGAAGAAGTGGATGTACTCCTAGAGTCATATAAACTACCAAAATGGAATCAGGAAGAAATATAAAACCTGAATAGACCCATAACCAGTAAGGAGATTGAAACAGCCATCAAAAATCTCCCAACAAACAAGAGCCCAGGGCCAGAAGGCTTCCCAGGGGATTTCCACCAAACATTTAAAAAAAGAATTAATACCTATTCTCCTGAAACTGTTCCAAGAAATAGAAATGGAAGGAAACCTTCCAGATTCATTTTATGAGGCCAGCATTACCTTGATCCCAAAACCAAAGACCCCACCAAAAAGAATTACAGACCAATATCCTTGATGAACACAGATGCAAAAATTCTCACCAAATTACTAGCCAATAGAATCCAACAGTACAATAAAAGGATTATTCACCACAACCAAGTGGGATTTATTCCTGGGCTGCAATGTTTGTTCAGGATCCACAAATCAATCAATGTGATTCAATACATTAATAATTGAAAGAACAAGAACCATATGATATTCTCAATAGTTACTGGAAAAAAAAATTGACAAAGTACAGCATCCTTTCTTGATCAAAACTCTTCACAGTGTAGGGATAGAGGGTACATACCTCAATATCATAAAAGCCATCTATGAAATACTCCCAGCAAATATCATTCTCAATGGGGAAAAACAGAGCTTTTCCCCTAAAGTCAGGAACATGGCAGGGCTTTGCACTATCACCACTGCTATTCAACATAGTACTAAAAGTCCTAGCCTCAGCAATCAGACAACAAAAGAAATAAAAGGCATCCAAATCAGCAAAGAAGTCAAACTCTCACTCTTTGCAGATGACATGATACTTTATGTGGAAAACCCAAAAGACTCCACTCCAAAACTGCTAGAACTTGTGCAGGAATTCAGTAAAGTTGGGATATAAAATTAATCCACAGTAGTCAGTTGCATTTCTATACATCAAGAACAAGACAGAAGATAGAGAAATTAAGAAGTCAATTCCATTTACAATTGCACCCAAAACCATATGATACCTAGGCATAAACCTAACCAAAGAGGCAAAGAATCTGTATCCAGAAAACTAGAGAGTACTCATGAAAAATTGAGGAAGACACAAAGAAATGGAAAAACATTCCATGCTTATGGATTGGAAGAGCAAATATTGTGAAAATGTCTATGCTACCTAAAGCAATCTACACATTTAATGCAATCCCTGTCAAAATACCATCATTTTTTTGGAACAAATAATCCTAAAATTTATATGGAACCAGAAAAAAACCCAAATAGCCAAAGAATGTTGAAAAAGAAAGCCAAAGTTGGTACCATCACAATTCCAGACTTTAAGTTCTATTACAAAGCTGTCGCCATCAAGACAGTATGGTACTGACACAAAAAAAGACACATAGATCAATGGAACAGAATAGAGAGCCCAGAAATTCACCCTTAACTTTATGGTCAACTAATCTTTGACAAAACAGGAAAGAATGTCCAATGGAAAAAAGACAGTCTCTTCAACAAATGGTAGGAAAATAGGACAGTCACATGCAGAACAATGAAACTGTACAATTTCCTTACACCACACACAAAAATGGACTCAAGATGGATGAAAGAGCTCAATGTGAGAAAGGAGTCCATCAAAATCCTTAAGAAGAACACAGGAAGCAACCTCTTCAACCTCAGCTGCAGCAACTTCTTAGAAACATCGCCAAAGGCAAGGGAAACAAGGGCAAAAATGAACTATTGGGACTTCACCAAGATCAAAAGCTTTTGCACAGCAAAGGAAACAGTCAACAAAACCAAAAGACAACTGACAGAATGGGAGAAGATATTTGCAAACAACATATCAGATAAAGGGTTAGTATCCAAAATCTATAAAGAACTTATCAAACTCAACACCCAAAGAATAAATAATCCAATCAAGAAATGGGCAGAAGATATGAACAGACATTTCTGCAAAAAAAACGTCCAGATGGCCAACAGACACATGAAAAAGTGCTCCACATCACTCAGCATCAGGGAAATACAAATCAAAACCACAATGAGATACCACCTCACACAAGTCAGAATGGCTAAAATTAACAAGTCAGGAAATGACAGATGTTGGTAAAGATGCAGAGAAAGGGGAACCCTCCTACACTGTTGGTGGGAATGCAAGCTGGTGAAGCCACTCTGGAAAACAGCATGGAGGTTCCTCAGAAAGTTGAAAATAGAGCTATCCTATGACCCAGCAATCGCACTACTGGGTATTTACCCTAAAGATACAAATATGGTGATCCAAAGGGGCCTGTGCACCCAAATGTTTATAGCAGCAATGTTCACAATAGCCAAACTATGGAAAAAACCTAGATGTGCATCAGCAGATGAGTGGATAAAGAGGTGGTATATGTACACAATGGAATACTATGCAGCCATCAAAAGAAGTGAAATCTTGCCATATGCAATGACATGGATGGAACTAGAGGGTATTACGCTGAGTGAAATAAGTCAACAGAGAAAGACAATTATCATATGATCTCCCTGATAGGAAGAAGCTGAGAGGCAGAGTTGGGGGGTTGGTGGGTAGGAAAGGAAAAAATAAAACAAGATGGGACCGGGGAGGGAAACAAACTGTAAGAGACTCTTAATCTCACAAAACAAACTGAGGGTTGCTGGGGGGATGGCGGGTATGGAGAGGATGGTGGGTTATGGACATCGGGGAGGGTATGTGATATGGTGAGTGCTGTGAAGTGTGTAAGCCAGACGATTCACACACTTGTACCCCTGGAACAAATAACACATTGTATGTTAATAAAAATAATTTTTTAAAATGGATAGGTACTATTTACAGATGAGGAAATTGAGGCACTGACAAGTGAACTAACTTGCTCAGATTACATACTAGTAATTGACAGAGAATAGTCGGTCAAGATTTCAAACCAGACAGTTTAAATCTGGAGTTCAGACCTTTAACCTATGGACTATGGTGCATCTGTGAATGTGGAACAGCAAAATGATCTGCACATTATGCACTCCACTGGTGTAAACTACTGGCATAGCTGCTTACATGTGTCAACTAGACTGGGCTCAGTAATGCCCAAGGAGTTGGTAAAACTTTTGGGGGGGGAGGGGTTGTCATTGAGGATCTGAACAAAATGGCAGAGGAAGGAGAATTCTGAGTCACTTTAATATTTTTTTTTTTAGATAGAGACAGCATGCATGCACCTGAGTGGGGCAGGGAAGGGATGGGCAGAAGAAGAGAATTTCAAGTAGGCTCCACACTCAGCACAGAGGCTACCCTGAGGCTTGATCTCACCACCCTGAGATTATGACGTGAGCCAAAACCAAGAGGCAGGCACTTAACTGACTGAGCCACCTAGGCTCCCCTGAGTCAATTATTTTAAAGAGTCAATATAAAATTTTTATTTCTTCCTCTTTGAGTGTTTTCAAAATATAATTCTGCATCTATCAGACCTACTAGAGATTGGTTTTCTGGTTTTTTCACTATATTCTATGAAGTATTGGCCTGTGACAGATTAGAAACAAACTGACCTGACATCCAATTGTATATCTCAGACTGTCTGGGACACCCAGCCTTATAATTTCTTTGATAAGTTATTACTACCAGAACATTAACCATTTTACTCCTGCCATCCCATTAAGCCCAGGCTCAAAAGCTTCTACCTAAAAATCAGAAGATAGCTGTTGGAAGAAATCCTTTTCTTTCTTAATATCAGAAGCCAACATTCAGAGTCTCAACCAGTCTAAAACTTCCAACCCTACCCATTCTCAAATTTCAGCAAATACAGACAAAACAACTAGCCTTTACAGGGAGAAATGGAGGAATGGCATTTATAAATACTGACACCAACTCTATAAAGCATTGCCCCGGGATAAGAGACCCAGATTGGAAAAAGCCCAAACAAAGACTATGGCAAATACATATCAAAGCAAATGCCACAGGGAGTGAACCGACAAAGTCTAACACCATGCCTTCGTGTTTGTGCAGCCTTGGTCCTTTCAACACGCAGGATCTTGCTCTTTCCAAACAGGGCATGATCACCAGTTAGGGCTTTTAACCCATCTTCCAACAGGGGGCACTTAACAACCAGGAAAAAGAGGAGAGCTTGACTAAGTTGTGAAACCATGACTGCTATTGCTAAATTGCTTAGAAAATTTGGGGTTTCCAGGGTGGACACTGCCACTTTAAAGAGGGAATGCCTTACCACAGGTGCAGAGATATAACCAAACACTTTAGTAGGTGTCTACCCTAAGACACCTGTTCTCAATTTCATACAATCTTCCAAAGAACACATGAGCCTCCGCTGTCTGCTGACCTGGTTAGAAACAGTCACCAAAGCCCTCCTAGGACAAGTCATTCAACATAGTTGTAGAAGTGTCATGTGCCTAGATGCCTAAAATCTCTTGAACCATTTGAGAATTTCATTTTGAGTTTTGCCACTGCAAGGGCTCCCTTCTAGTGTCCCTCCTGCTTAGGGACAGACCCAGGACTTAGCCTCCAACAATCGGATACCAGAGATTCAGAAAGGAGGAAGTCAGTGGGTGCAATCCGTCTTAGAACATGGCAGCTACTTAGGTTGGTGAGTTTAACATGCAAGAATTGGTGAGGATAAAGAGCAACACACCAGCTTCAATTCCTGTGCCACATTGATTTACAGTTATTAATGTCACGTTTTACCAACTTGTTTATAATCTCTGAAGGCAAGAGGAAACTTCTGTTACAAAAATTAAGCAAAAGTTACCTAGTTTTGGTGGGGCAGGGGCCAGGGAGAGGGCACAAGGGGAGTCTAAGCTTAAGATTGCCTAATAACTCTCGCTCCTCTTTCTACCTTCTCTCGCCTTCCTTCTGTGATATTCAGCAGTGGGGAGAATCCAAATTCGGTTGTAAGCTTAGAGGTGTAAATCCGCCTTCATCTTTAAGAATTCATCCAAGCTCTGCCTTCACAGTGTTAGGACAAAGTAGACCCTTAGATTCAGACAGGATTGAGGTTTATCAGAAAGGCATGACAGATAAAACCTTTAAGATTGTTACTTGGGAAAGAAGTGAAGTTAACAAGGAGAAAAAAGCAGCAGCTCAAATATTCAGATAAAGCAAAGGGGTCAGAGAGGCCTGGAGGTCCCCATGAAGATGCACAACTGTCTTAATAGTACTGAAGTATGCATAGCTGAACAGCCAAACAGAAGACAAGGTGAGTAGAATAAGTTAGTTGCTTGGGATAACAAAGGTGTTAACCACCCGTTCCAGAAAGAATAGAAGCAATGGACAGTAAGGGGAGTCAGAGGCTGAAGGAAGCATTGCCACAACCATCCTATCCCCTCTGCATGTAACAGAACGAGTATCTGGCTTTGGACCAGACATAGGGCTCAAATCCCAGTACCTCTTATAAGGGAGGCTTCAGACAGCCTCTGAGCCTCACCTATAAAAGTTGGTAACTACCTAGGACTGAGTAATTGAGATTCATTTAACAGGCAGTTGGCCAGTACATGCAAGCATTCTCTGGTAAGTTAGTAGAAGTAGAAATTGACTGTTGTAATACCTCAGAGGAAGATTTCTACATCAGTTCTAGTTTATCAGATGACAGGTACTGATTGTTTCACTGAATCACATAGGTAGTCTGTTACATAAATCTAGATTTTACTATTACATAGAATTAAGTGCATACATGTATCAAGCAGCAGCTCTTAAATGATTTTAGTTTATTAGGACAACCCAGAAAGATCTAATAGAGTTAAGCCACAAAAATGAGAAAAGATGGAAAAATACCTTCCAAGTGTTTATGAGAGATTTATACCACATTTTTTATGTCTATTTGGCCATTTAGTCTGAAGCAAATGTGTACATGACTAAGCTCATGACATTTAATCAGTCATCTTGCCACAGCAAAAGCTTCCATTCACATAATGGTAGATGCCCTATGTTACCCATGGTTGACATTTGAGTCAGTGTACCCAGGAACTGGGTGAACAGATAAGACATACAGGAAGTGACAAGTCCCTTAAGATGTCTAGCTTCCTGCTGAGCAAGGTAGGAATGGCATCCACTTGATTAGGTGCAGTTTTAGCTTAGAGATTGTTTACTATTTACGTGTTACCTAACACTTAACTATAACACAAAGCATTTGAGGAAATGTTTGTTCTATCAGTACATTATAGCAAGTCATTGTAAGGGCAGTTTAACTGTATACATAAAGACAGCTAACCCAAGATGAACAATTTCCCAGGTTGAGAGATTGAGAAAGTAACAACCTCTGGGCCTCAGATTTTTCTCTATGAAATGAAGCCACTCTGAACCAAAACATGTAAAACATTCAGAATATGAATATGATGTTTTAGTTACTGTTGCTATTATGCCTTGTCCATATCTGCACATGTTTTATATGGTCAGTCATGACCCTGATCTACTGTTCACATAACCATGACCAGGTTCTACATGTTTGAGCAATGAACAATTATATAGACTGAAAATCCTTGATAGCCTAAGGATAAAAGGGAGAACCAGAATCCTCAATATCCACTAAAGTTTAAAGCAAATGGTAAAAATGGATTGAAGATTGGGAATAGAATGAGCATAAGAGTAGCCTAAAAGTGGTAGAAAGTCGAACAAGAGCATAACTAGTATGGAGACATGAGAATATAACCAGAATATACAGAATAACCCAAACAAAAGGAGCGCTATACCATGGATCCAGGGTGTTTTAAAGATCTGCTTTAAGTTGACCACAAAAGTGGAATAACTGCCAGTTATGGGTCACACTCAACCCAGCAGGAAGAAATGAACAGAAGCCGCATTCATGAAGTATTCACTTTGAACACTGAATAGACACAAACCTGGCTTCCTCAACTTGAATTTCTAACGTTTTGAGTAATACCTATGTTGTCTAGATTGGGGTTCCCATGGCATTTAGTCATCCTATCAAGCTCGTCAAGTGATCTGATAAGTCTTCCTCACCCTGGAGAGAGGAGCCTTTCAAATAAGCATTTTCAAACACCCAATTCCACAATTCCAATGAATGAGGAGGATGAGAGGAGAGCAGGAAAGTAGGCAACAGGCAGCGCTTCAGGAAACTTCCAGACCCCTTCTAAACTGGGAGGCCTATTAATTCCAATTATTAGTAATAGGGATATACGCCAACTACCAGCCAGGTTGCCAAGACTCAGGCAGTTCTTTCAGCATCTGATCATAAATGAAACAAACCCTGTAAAATACATTTCCACGCTTTCAGGTTTGAAAACTTTAAGGGAAAAACCCTGTGAATCACAGTTATAACTTAGAGTTATCTATTTGAGGAAGCTTTGTTACCAGACAAGATCATTTGCCACTTAATCCTGTAGATTCTTTGGACAGGGAGAGACATTGACTGGACTTCATCTGTTAGCATTACCTAATGGTGACAAACTTGATATTTGACAGCTGGCAGTAGAGCAGGTTAAAAGCATTGAGTCAAGTCAAATACGGGTCCATTTCCCCGTGCCTAGGGCCTTTGTCTATTGTATTTAAGCATTTAGATCAAGACTGGTTCTGTTTCAATAGTCAAGGGCTGTTACCTAAGATTAAGTCTCTAAGAACTGCCTTCATCCTGCGTCAGATCTGTGACCAGTCTCTTGGATGTGGTCTTCCAAAGTAATCTTGTTACATTAGGTCAAGAATGGCTGGCATTTGCAGACTTCTCCTAGACAAATGTTTATTGCTGGAATAGTGGCTAAAGCTTAGCTTGGGAAGAATACTGATGTTCACCTTAAGACTGGGTAGAAGGAACCACTATTATTCTAGGAGATTTGAAATTTTCTAAGTAGTTCAAAAGAACAAAGAAAGTGCTGCCTGTAAAAACAACAATTGCCAGTAAAAGGCAGGTTAAGGTAACTGGACAAGATTTTTTTAGGTAAAAACCTTTCCAGTTTCTACATGGTTTACTTGTCTCTCCAAAGCCTAACCCCTAGTGGCCCACTCTTGCATTAATACCGGCTCCTACTTAAAAGCTGGCCCAGCCTATTCTATAAGCTAACTGGTTAAGAACTGAGAAAATGCTTTAATTATTGTACAGTTTGTTGTGCATAATTTAGAAGCTGAGCCAAAGCCACAGACTGTACTTGTTGACTCTTAATCTCAAGAAATCCAGAGATGCAGCAGTGCGGACAAAGCACGTGAGCTTCCAGGTGAAATAGAATTATCAACACGTGACAACATAGGTGGGCTCCCAGCTTCCTCGAATATATAATGAAATAGTAAACACATAGAGGCTTAAGGTAGGAGTCTTAAGTAGGAAAAATTTTCAACGATATTTAGCAACTAAATCAGGGATATTGTATAGTAGTAGTGCCGAGTCTTAAGTTATTCCAAAACATTTTAGTAACTCCAAGTCATTTATTGAGTTTTATAGTATAACTACCAGCTTGGAGATGGTACCCCCAGCTATGATTTAACAAGAGTTAATACCGGTAGGTCAACTACTCCAATGACCGGATTAGGCTTCCAAAGTTTTGTTGCAGCTCAAGGATGTCTGGGTTGTCTGCATACAAGATGCTACAAGACATATCTGCAGGTTAGCCATCAACCTGAGGTCTAAATTTTAAAGTCGCCTAGATATAGAAACACCACAAGCATCTTGCTCTTCTCCACAACACTGGGAAGCTCCGAAGAATCAGGCAGATGCTGCACGTGCCTGCTCAGCCACCCCAGAGATCTCAGTAGCGGCCACCTGGACAATCAACAGCCACACGGACATTGCTTAGGCTCCCATTTCTCAACTTTGGGGCTGCTGTTGGCTAGCATCACTAAGGAACTTGCAGTCTCAGCACGTGGATGGCTTTTTACCGATTATGAAGTATTTCCTTAATTAGCACACAGTAAAGACCCTGACTCTGCTTCTATTCTATAACTGCTCAGGTATTACAGCTTTACATTGTGTACTATTCGAAGTGGTATGCCTCTAAAACAGGAAACCCCAATTGTTCCTCTCATGATTTAGCCCTCTGTGACTGAGCAAGATAACATCAAATACAGTTTTTTTTGGCTTACATCTACCATCACCACCACCCCCACAATAGCAAGACCTCCCCCAGAGCAGCCTTTCATTTCTGGGCCCCTGGCTCATGAAAAAGTTGGTTCCAGTTCTGCTCTGGCCTTATTTATGTCAACTGCCCAAAAGCTCCTGAGGGAAGTGTTACTGGCTTAACAACTTCCCACTTTCTAGATGTGCCAAGGAGACCTGCATCCTCTTCATTTCACGATGCGAGGATGCAGCTATGGTTCTTACATGAGGCTACTGCCCTGCTTCCATACACCAGACATCTTGACCCTAGAGCTGCCCACCTTCAACCTGGGGCTCAGCCTCACCACAGCTTTCTGACATAGGTCTAAGGAAGGAGACACTCTCCTCTCTTCTACCTTCCCAATACATCAGCACTTCTCTACAACTCTCAGTACAACAGCTTCCCCTTGGCAGACGTAGATGCCTCCAAGAATGTGAATGCCTGGGGGGAAACTAGCCCAGTCGTACTAAATTCCAATCCAGATGCAATCAGTTTACTTTGAAAGTGTTGAGTAGTTGTGTTATAAGGATTCCCCCCTACTCTCTGGAAAACTTAATTCAGTTTTATATCCATTTACATTGGTTCTTATACAGGCACATCATCTCCAGTCCTGGTAAGTCCCCACCTAACCCATCTATTAGGTTAAGTCTATACTTCAGTTGGCTTAGAAGCAGTTTCGGTAACAGACCATCACTGAAGAGCACTCAGCCTAACTGGAGTGTAATTCAGCACAGTGCAAGACAGTTTCTCCCACAGTGAATAAACTCTGGTATGTATGCTGGAGGCCTGGGATTGTAGTGAAGAGTAGACGCTCTGGTAAGTTAGATAATAAATGCTTAAGTACTTGGTCTCTTTAGGATACCACTAATTAGAAAATACTCAAAAGGTAAGAGCTATATGTGGTCCTTTTCCAGTATCCTGTACTTAGACTAGCTGTGAGTTACTAAACTAAGCTTAAGCCTGTGTGGTTTGGATATACATGGCATTGAAGATTTCAGAACGAAGTTGGTCAGCAATAATCCAATAAAGTGCTTGCTAGGGGTGTGGAAGATGGCCATATTGCTAACGTAGGATCATGTTAAACACAAAGGCAATCATTCTGACAAAGTCCAAGTAAACAGCTTAAATGGCTCCAAGTGTTGATTCATGGGAATTTCCTTCTTCAAAAGTTTACAGTCAACTGACAGCAATACTGAAACTGCATTCTACACAGGTCATCTTAGAGCATTAGAGAGGGATAGTAGGACACCGCCCTCCTGCCCCAACCAAATACCTTTCATCTGTTGCAACAGAACAGCCACTGGCCACTGAACACTTGAGACAGAGCTAGTCTGATTGGGGATGTACTGTAATTTTAAAATGAATACTAAACTTTAGGAACTATCAAAATATAAGCCTTTGTTTTCTTTTATTACATGTTGAAATCTATTCCATCTATTGGGTTAAAATTCAGTTTAATGGAGTTACTATAACACTCAGGATTATAGTATGTGGTTTGTACTTTGTTTTTCATGTGTCTCTTGGACAGCATCAATCTGGAGTCTCCTAGAAATTCTTTATAAATAATTTGCCAAGAACTTTGTGATCTAGAAGCTTTCCACTTGTGCTGTTTCAGAAGTTGAGGGTTCTTTGGGATGAGAACTTGATTTCAAAGAACTAGACAAGATTACAAGATGCTGTTTATTCCACATCCCATCTACTTGGGAGTTCCTAAACTTCATACCTGAAACAACAACAACAAAAAATGTTATACCAGGTTGTTGTTTTTTTTTATTTCAATTTAGTTAGCCAACATGTAGTATGTTGGTCTCAGATGTAGAGTCCAATAATGCAGTTGTATACAGTGCCCAGTGCTCATCACATCGCATGTCCTCTTTATTGCCCATCACCCAACTCACCACCCCTTCAGCAACCCTCAGTTCCTTATAGTTAAGAGTCTCTCATGGTTTTCCTCTCACGAATTGTCATTCAGTTTTCCCTCCCTTCCATGATCCTCTGCACTGTTTATCTTCCACATGAATGAAACCATGTAAGTCAGAGAAAGACATTTCACTCAGCATAATACCCTCCAGTTCCATCTATGTTGATGTAAATGGTATGTATTCACCCTGATGGCTGAGTAATATTCCATTGTATACATATACATCATCTTTATCCATTTGTTGAAGGATCCCTCTGCTCTTTCCACAGTTTGGCTATTGTAAGTACAGATCCCTTGCCTCTTTGATTAGGATTATTCCTAGTTTCCTATGGGTTTGGGAGCAATTGCAAATGGGATCAATTCCTTAATTTCTTTCTTCTGTCTTATTGTTATGTATAGAAATGAAACTAATTTTTGTGCATTAATTGTATATCCTGCCATGTTTATTTCCTGTGTGAGTTCTAGCAATTTCAGGGTGGAGTCTGTTGGGTTTTCCACAAAGTATATATCATCTCTGAAGAGAGTTTGATTTCTTTGCCAATTCAGATGTCTTTTATTTCTTTTTATTGTCTGATTGCTAAAGCTAGGACTTCTAGTATGATGTTGAACAGTTGTGAGAATGGGCATCCCTGCCATGTTCCTGACCTTAGGGGAAAAGCTCTCAGTTTCTCCCCATTGAGAAGGATAGTCACTGTGGGCTTTTCATACATGGCTTTAATGATATTGAGATATGTTCCCTCTATCCCAACACTGAATAGTTTAAATCAAGAAGGGATGTTTTACTTTGTCAAATGCTTTTTTCTGCATTAATTCAGAGGATCATGTGGTTCTTGTCCTTTTATCAATGTGATGTATCATGTTGATTGATTTGTGAATATTGAACCACTCTTGCAGCCCAGAAATAAATCTCACTAGGTCATAGTGAATCATCATTTGAATGTGCTATTGCATCTTCTTGGCTAGTATCTTAGTGAGAATTTTTGTATCTATGTTCATCATAGATATTGTTCTAATTGTTAGTGGGCTCTTTCTGGTTTTTGGATTGAGGTAATGCTGGCACCAGAAAGAGTTGGGAAGTTTTTCTTCCCTTTTTATTTTTCGAAACAGCTTCAGAAGAAAAGGTATTAGTTCTTTAAATGTTTGGTAGAATTCTCCTGGGAAGCCATCTGGCCTGGACTATTCTTATGTGTTGTAAGATTTTTGATTTCTCATTTAATTTCTTTGCTGGTTCTGTTCAGGTTTTCTATTTCTTCCTGTTTGTTTTAGTAGTTTATAAGTTTCTAGGAATGCATCCATTTCTTCCAGGTTGCCTACTTTGTTGGCATATAGTTCTCATAATATGTTCTTAAAATTGTATTTCCTGGGTGTTGGTCAGGAGAGCCTCTGTTTTTTTGTTGTTGTTGTTGTTGTTGTTGTTGTTGTTAAATCTGGCCAGGGGTTTATCAATCTTACTCTTTCAAAGAACCAACTCGTAATTTCATTAATCTATTCTACTGTTCTTCTAGCTTCTATTTCACCAAATTCTGCTCTAATCTTCACTAATTCTGCTCTGCTGGGTTTAGGCTTTACTTGCTATTCTTTCTCCAGCTCCTGTAGGTGGAAGGTCAGCTTACGTATTTGAGACTTTTCTAATTTGAGAAAAGCTGGTGTTGCTATGCACTTTCCTCTTAGGACCACCATTGCTGCATCCCAAAAGGTTTTTTTGTTTTTGTTTTTTAAGATTTTATTTATTTATTTGACAGACAGAGATCACAAGTAGGCAGAGACACAGGCAGAGAGGAGGCAGAGAGGAGGAAGCAGGCCCCCTGCTGAGCAGAGAGCCCGATGTGGGGCTTGATCCCAGGACCCTGAGATCATGACCTGAGCCGAAGGCAGAGGATTAACCCACTGAGCCAACCAGGCGCCCCCCAAAAGATTTTGAACAGTTGTATTTTCAATTTGTTTCCATGAACTTTAATTCTTCAATTTCTTGGTTGACCCATTCATTTTGTTTTAGTGGAATGATCTTTAATCTCCAAGTATTTGAGTTCCTTGCAAATTTCCTATTGTGAGTGAGTTCAAGTTTAAAGGTATTGTGGTCTGAAAATATGCATAGTATGATCTCCATCTTTTTGTACTTGATGAGGCCTGATTTGTGACCCAATAGGTGATCTATTCTGGAGAATGTTCTAAGTGCACTCAGAATATATTGTTGCTTTAGGATGGAATACTCTGAATATATCTGTGAAGTCCTCTGGTCCAGTGTCTCATTCAAAGTCCTTATTTTGCTGTTGATCTTCTGCTTTGATGATCTGTTCATTGCTATGAGTGGGGTGAAGTCCCCTATTATATTGTTAAGGTTTTTAATTTTGTTATTGATTTATGTAATTGGCTTCTCCCAAGTTAGAAGCATAAATACTTACAATTTTTAGATCTTGAATAGACCCTTTAATTATGATAGTGTCCCTCTACATCCCTTACTACAGTCATTGGTTTAAAGTCTGATTTGTCTGATAGGATGGTTACCCCCACTTTCTTTTGATGTCCATTAGCATGATAAATGGCTCTCCCCCTACCTACTTTCAATCTGGAGGGGTCTTTATGTCTAAAATGAGTCTCTTATAGACAACATATGAAAGGACTTTTTTTTTAAGATTTTTTATTTATTTGACAGACAGAGATTACAAGTAGGCAGAGAAGCAGGCAGAGAGAGAGGAAGGGAAGCAGGCCCCCTGCTGAGCAGAGAGCCCGATGTGGGACTTGATCCCAGGACCCTGAGATCATGACCTGAGCCAAAGGCAACGGCTTAACCCACTGAGCCACCCAGGCACCCCTGAAAGGGTCTTCTTTATTCAATCTGATACCAAGTGCCTTTTGACTAGAGTTTTGGGCTCATTTACATTCAGAGTAACTATTGAGAGGAATTTAGCACTATTTTATTACTTGTAAAGTCCCTGTTTCTGTAGATTGTCTGTTCCTTTCTGGTCTATGTTAATTTGGAGCTCTCCACTTCCAGGATCCCCTTTAATATTTCTTTCAGGGCGGTTTATTACTCACAAATTCTTTTAGTTTCTGTATCTTTATAATTATTTCTGGATCTACGTCTGACATACTTCCATCCATATCGATTTAATCTATGGCAGAGAGTATTATCTGTTTGTGAATTTCTCTTTCTAGTCATTTTGTCCAGAGAGTAGATGAGAGAACAAACTCAAAAGGATCAACCACAACCCCAGAGAAGTACACACTAGAAAAATCCAAAGAGACCCACAACCAGGAAGTGAAAGAATATAATCTCCCAGGTGGACAAAACAGGGTGTTACACTTGGTCCTGGGTGTATCTGGATATGTTAGAAGACCCTTGATCCCAAAATTGTAAAGAAAAACATACAAAAATAAAATTGAATTACAGTGAAAGAAAGCTAAGTATAAAAATGAAAGTGAAGACTTAACAAGTTGATAAAGAAACATGAAAAGGAAAATAAAAATTTTAAAATTTTAAACTGAGAGACTAGAGACTCATAAGAAAAAAACAAAAAAAAACCTCAAATTCTCTATACTAATTTTCTCCGACACAAGAGTTTCAGTTCTGTGTGATCCATACTTGGGATTCACCTGATGTTCCTGCTGGCCTTCTAGGGGAGGGGCCTGTTGCACTGATTCTCAGGTATCTTTGTGTGGGCAGAGTTGCACCGCCCCTTGCCAGGGGGCCAGGCTCAATTGTAAGCTACTTTGGGCTGCTCTCTGTGGCTTTTATTCCCTGAAGGCTTTTTGTGCTGATTTGGTGTGTGGGGAAGATGGCAGCACCCCAGTCTTCAGCCCAGGAGCTGAATGATCACCACTCCCACTCTTCAGTACACCCTCAGGGCAAAGCAGTCAATCACATTTGTGTGTGCCAAACTCTGCAAACTGTTGTGCACCCATGCCACTCCTCCCATGGGAAGAAGGAGGGTTGCTGCAGCTCTGTGGCTTGCTCAGCCCCTGCTGGCAGTGAGGTCCCTGGGTGAGGCCATGGTTCACTGCTTATGGCAAACAGCTGAGAACCCACTCCAGAACTCACTCATTGCAGCTGGCCTCCCCATGCCAATGCTTGGGAACTTTGCCACATTCAGGTACTCCTGTTCTGTGACCCCAGGGATCCTGAGACCACACACTGTCCCACCTGGATTGTGTCCCACTTCACCTGAGCACCTTTCAGGCAGGGAGGTCCCTTAGACTTCCAGAAGTCTCAATTTTGCACTCCACTGCTGTATCATTTTCTGGTAACTGCCTGATGGAGGCTCCCTCCATGCAGGATTTATCTTCTGATAGATCCCCTCAGATTCATTTCTCTGCTCCTCCTACCCTGAACAAGTTGTCCCTTTTCTATTCATAGAATTGCAGCAATTCTTTTAGAGCTCAGGTTGAATCACAGGTGTTCAGAATGATTTGAAAGTTTTCTAGCTGAATTCCAGGGACTAGATGAAACAAGGGTCACCTCCCCATCTTCTCCCTCCCCACCACATCAGGTATCTTGACAGTTATTCTTTGTCCTTTAGTCTGTTACCTCCAATATAAACACCCCTCAGTTCTCTGAATGCTTCAGAAACCTCACCAGTGATAGCACAGACCAAAATCCACCTTGGGCTTTTCCAAGCTTCTCCTTCAGATCAAACCTGACCTTGCTGCCATCAGACCATCCCACTGCGGAAGTGAGACTACATTTTGTGGTCAGCTCGGGGGCTTTCCTGATACTGCAGTGAAGCTTCATTCCCCTCACTCCATACTTCAGTTCTTCAAAAGCCCCTTCTCTCCCCCAGTTGAGTAAGATTATGCCTGGATTAGACATCAAGTTTTAAATAAGGTCATCGTGGCTTTTATTGTAATGAGAAGTTTAAGCTAAAGATGAAGTCTACAACACTTTAACATTAATTCAGAGAATAAAAGCCAGACTTCAAAGTTGGTTCTGATTGCCAGCATGCTTTCCCTCACCCTCTTCCGCGGAGTTTGTTTTGCAACGGATTAAGCACCTTGAGCCATAGCTGGGTGTTTGTGTTCCTCCTTAAGCTGTGCTGTAGTTTCCCAAAGGGCAAGGCTCCCTTACCAGAGTGTGCTCAGCACAGGGGCATCCAATCTCCCTGCCTATACACTAATCTCACTCAACACACAATCTTCAGAGAAGAGTTGTTTGCTCGCAGCCAGTCACTTGTTGCAGTCACCAGTCTCATGACCATGGCTCTGGTTTGGGAGGGTAAACTGACCTGGATAACTTCTAACCACCATAGGTCACACCCACAGGCTTCTGCAGAAAGAGGAAAAAAGGTCAGTCTTTGGAGTTTAGCAGAATCAGGTTTGTGAAAAGGCAGTTATGTAAGCAAATTGCTTTATGCATCAAAGTACTCAGACTCATAATGCAGACCACAGTTTCCCTTTGAGCATTTTCTCCAACTGTCTCCATTGAAGACCTCAAACGTAACACTGACACACACATCACAGAAGCCTGAAGACCCAGAGTGATATCATTTCTACTCAAACTCAAAAGTCTGCCAGAGGAAGAAAGGAGATTAGGCCTAGAAATGGAGTTTCCCTAGACAGACCCTGAGAATTTGGAGAATGCTGTAGTCACAGCTTCAATCTTGAGGTGTCTTAATAGGAAGAGATTTAAAAAAAAAAAAAAATGGGTGAGTTCAACAAGCCTAAGTATCATATTTAAACATTTCCAACTATGCTCCCCATAACCTTGGATATTCTCTGGGCCAACAGGGGCAGCAAGCTGGATAAAGTATATATTTTCCCCTGCTGCTCCTGAAGTAGGCTTTTCTTTGCTATGCATCAAGGTTAAAAAGAAAAAAAAAAAAAAAGGTTTAAAGCCTACTGGCTAGAATTAGGATATCTAATATTGCCTCATGTACATGTAGATTTATCGTGGGAAATGGTCCAATATTCAGAGCACTACCATTAACAAAACCCTTGAGAAACTTAAAGCTTCTACACGTTTTGGTTCACCTGGTTACAATTTATAATTGTGTTCTCTCACCTTTGAGTTTTGCTACTCCACTTGCTGAGTACTTCTCTCAGTGACTGACTACGATTAAGGCAAGGAGATTGGTCTTTGACTGTGAACACTTTAAAATTTGGTGCTAAGAAATTAGATCCAGCAAACAACCAGTTTCCTGGGAAAGTAGCAGTGAACTCTGGTTTTGAGCAGCACTAGGTAAACACTAGATACTAAGCCGAAACCCAAGAAAGGAGTTGAACCAAAAAATGGTCTTGACACAACAGAATCATTTCTATTAATGCCACCCTGAGAGCTTGTTAGGATTTGAGTTACGAAGAGCTAAATCTCAGACAAGTTTTAGGAGAAAACGTAAGAGGTCTGGGCTGATGAGGTCAATAGGCCATAATGCAGACAGACGGCACATCGGGCCAAAGCTCAGAGGTATCCACAGAGAGGACTTGCCCTAAATCATGGCTAAATTCCCACTAGCAGCAGAGAATCCTGTACTACAGGTTTTGTTCTAAAAGAAGTTTGACATTAAAAAATCTTGACACATTCAACCTCTTCTCTCCCGTCCCTAATTATGGTCTAGCTACAGGGTGGTCTCCTAACCCACCTTTCGTCATACACTGGTTTGATAACTAGAGCCATGAGGCCCCAGAAGTCCCTATAGTAACACCAACATAGAGACAGCAGCTTCATGAGACTCATCTTCAGTTGAATCCTTAATTAGTCCAACAGTAGGAATCAATGGTTTTGTCCAGCACTTCTAAGGTGAGGAAAGCCTACTTTTCAGGGTCTCCAGGTTTCCATTGAGGGGCCAGTATTTTGTCCAGTTATCCACTTAAGTATTTTGTCAATTTGGAGTTGGGAATATGGTTTGCTTTTTGTTATTTCCTATGGCCTGTGTAGTTAATGAGGTTTACAGAAATGGGAAGAGAGCTAGTGGACAAAATATACCATGTACTTTATCTTCAATTTCACTTATATTTAAGTGAATTCTTGGTTGACCATTAAATCACTAATATACCAGCTTCTGGAATTATTAGAAGCAGATAAACTTTGCTCTCAGTAAAGAGACAGTTACAGGTGAGAACTCTGCAGGATGAGTAATGAGAAAATTGGTTTTCTGAGAGCCACGAAGAAGCTAAGCCACTCCCGGCTACCCCTGGGCTTCCTCTTGCTGGAGTCCCTCCCCCACAAAGACCCAACAACCCAGTTCTAATTGTAATCATTAACTAGCAGTGTCCTTTGGAAAGGCTGAGACTCAAGATCCCTGATCTCATCCGTTGAGGGATTCTGCATCAAGCAGATGGCTTACCCAGAACTATACACATCCTGAGCACAAGATCTATAAGGCAAGAGCTTTGCTCTGGAGCCCAGCTTCCTTCGCGAGTACAGTATTAACAGAATTAACTCCCCACTCATTGGGAGGAGGGTAGACAAAGTTGTGTATCCTTGGGCTTTTCCCCCCATTTTTCCAGGTTTTTCTCAAAGCAGGTAGACCTAGGTGTTTAGGTGAAGTGTGATTTTTACAAGAGACCACTTTATATGGCTAAACACAAACTGCAATACAGTTTGCTATGTAGCACTTAGGAGATCACAGTCAATATATCCATCACATAGGATACTCTTGATCAATCTCTTACAAAGATGCCACATTATCCCCTTTCTCTAGGACAACCACTCTCCTTATTGAGGGAAGCCTCAATTCTCACAGTGCTCTGGATAACCATCTAAACAGCTTGTTTCCTCATTATCCCCCACTGCAAGGGTTCTAACCATTTACTCAGCAGGAAACTTCTCTCAGCTAAACAATTCTGACATTAAAGGAGGAGCCCAAGGTGAGGTAATACATTTCCCCCTCAACTCCACATTCAAGTAGGGGAGTTTCAGCCCACAACCCACAAATTTTGTTTGTTTGTTTCTTTTTATCCTTTTCAGGTCAGACAACTGCCTTCTAAAAGACTGTGGCTAAAAACCTTAACTCCCTGGGGAAAAAAAGACTCAAAAGCCACATGGGGTGCTTGACATTCACTTTAGTTCTTTACTACTTATCACTAAAGATACTTCCTTCTCTCGAAAAATGAAATTCAGAAGTGCTGTACATTTTCTGCCCTCAATTTTCAGCTAAGCTTGGTCTCCAAACTTTTAGTCTCCAAAACGAAAGTAGTAGTTTTCCGTCACTTTCTGCCATTATTTTTTCTGCCATTACCTTAAACAGGAGTTTCTAATCAAGACTTTACAAGTCCAGATGGAGGCTAAAAAAAGCATTTAAAAGATTTTTGTGAGGAAGCACCTGGGTGGCTCACTGGGTTAAGGCCTCTGCCTTCAGCTCAGGTCACGATCCCAGGGTCGTGGGATCCAGCCCCGCATCAGGCTCTCTGCTCAGTGAGGAGTCTGCTTCCTCCTCTCTCTCTGCTGCCTCTCTGCCTACTATGGATCTGTCAAATGAATAAATAAAAAAATCTTAAAAAAAAAAAAAAAAAAGATTTTTGTGAGGAAACAAAAATTAGCAAATTTGCCTCAAGCATAGGAACTATGTACTCTTAGAAGGTTATACTACTGCACTAAGGTAGCTGGAAGAGTGATTTTGCTGAAACATCTTCTAAGCTGGAGGTTAAAGAGAAGCCAATTAAAAGCAGGTGACTTCTAAGTGAGATTTGAGCATGAGAGAAGAAAACTGGAAGTTTCAATGTTCTTCTTCCTTTAGGAACCCCAACAGTTAGAAAAGTTTCTCCTCCATCTGTATTTCAAAGAAGACATGCCTGATAAAATGACTTCAGGAAGTGACCGTAACCTCCTGGAAGATATTCTGTCTGCAAACAGCTGGGTTTTTTGTTTGCTTGAGATTCCCTTAGTCTTTTTTCTTCATTCGCCTTTCATTTCTAAAGTAAGCTGCCCCTGATTTCCCTTAAGATCTAGAAGTTTGATTCTTCCCACTCACCCCCTCCTAACCGGCCACTAGGAGGACTGTAAAATGTCACATTCCCTCACTCACCACCGTTAACACCCTACAGCAGCCCACAAGAAACCCCGTCACCAGCCTCCCTTCTTTTTTTATAGTCAAGGCCCCGCCTTCATCTTGGGTGCAGACCAATGAGAACACCCAGGAGCTACCGCCCCTCTGCAATTGGTCCAGGATTTCGGGCCTGAGGACAAAAAAAAATGGCCTCCAGATGCCCAGATGCCGAGTCTTCTCATTAGGTTTCCTATTTTAAAGAGGCCCTACCCTGCCTCTCTGTTTCCGTTTTTGTTTTTTACCGTGTTGCAAAGCCTACTGAGTGGTTGAAGACCTTGTAAAGGAGTAGTTTAGAGTCACCTTTGAAAAATGGCTCAATCAGCTCCTCCTCTAGCACTTAGTCTTAATATAAAAGAATTTTAGGGGTGGCACAGTGGTTAGGGGTCCACTCTTGGTTTCAAGCTCAGGTCATGAGCTAGGGGTTGTGAGAGTGAGTCCCCATGGGGCTCCAAGCTCAGTGTGAAGTCTGGTTGAGTTTTTCACTCCCTTTGTCCCTCCCCTCGGCCCCACCCCTGTGTGTGCATGTTCTCTCTCTCTCTCAAAAATAAATCAGTCTTTAAAAATGAATAAAACATGTTGAGTGTGTCTTAAGGAATATCAAAAGGAGAAATAGGAAGGGGTAACACACACGCACAGCTGTTCCCCTTGGGCTCCCCTCTTTCTTGGCCCAATTCGGTGATAGGGCCCAAGGGCAGGGCATGATGGCCGTGGGCACGGGCAGCTCACTGGCACTCTCCCCACTCCTGTCCCTGCTGTTCTTCCTCGGGATGCACATGTATAAGCTCCAGCTGACCTGCACGCAGCAGCTCACCATCAAGGGGGGCCTGCTGGGCTCCAGCCTTTTAGTCTTCTCTCTCACGCCACCAGGAATCTTGAGAATGTTGTCTTTGGCAAAGGATTCCAAGCAAAGATCTTCCCCGAGATTCTTCCCTGTCTCCTGTTGGCTCTCCTTGCATCTGGCCTCATCCACCAAGTCTGCATTACCCTCTGCCTCACCTTCTCTATGGTTG
The DNA here is from genome assembly GCF_022355385.1 of Mustela nigripes. Taxonomy (NCBI): domain Eukaryota; kingdom Metazoa; phylum Chordata; class Mammalia; order Carnivora; family Mustelidae; genus Mustela; species Mustela nigripes. The sequence continues at coordinate 264,674,905 of NC_081557.1, read as the reverse complement.
GCCTCTCCCACACCAATAAGATCTCCTCCACTCTGTGCCAGACAACGATTCCATTCCTCACAGCAGCCAAGATCCCGGGAAGGACAAATAGAGAAACTGACACTGGTGTTCAATAAAGGTGATTCTTTGTTGAAGAAGAGGGAGAAAAAGGAGCAAAAGAAGGAGCGGGAGGGGGAGGAGGTGGAAGGGGAAGAGGTTGGGGAAGGGGATGATGAAGAAGAAAGAAGGAAGGAAGGAGAAAGAAAGAAAGAAGGAAGGAAAGAAGAAGGAAGTAAGGAAGGAAGGAAGAAAATATGAGTAGCTATTTGGTCACACACTGGTGTTAGAGTCAAACATCCTTACCCTGAGACAGCACTAATGATGACGCTCACCTGTGTCATTCACTTCCTCTTTCATTCACAGCCATCATTAAAGTCTATGATTCAGAGGAAGCAAGGAAGCGACTAGTAGAGCATGGGTTTTCTCTGTGTTTCTCAGAATCCTCAGGATACACGTTTGAAAAGTTGATTCCATTCACAGATGTGGAAGTAGGAAGTAGTATGTTTAGACACTACTGAGCCAAACGGATGTAAATAAGTGATTTAATTAATTAATAAATAGAGGAGAGGAGAGGAGAGGAGAGGAGATACATCTTGCCTACAGAATAATTTGAAATAATATATGTCCAGGAGGTGGAGTTTAATTCCCCTCCCTGTGAGTGTGGGCTGAGCTTAGTGACTCAGGCTCCTAAGAACAGAGTAGGGAAAGGAAAAAAATAATCATTTTACATACACCTGAAACTAATATCACACTCTATGTTAACTAAGTGTAATTTAAAAAAAAGCTTAAAAAATAATTTTATAGTGAAGAAACCTGGTAATGTTTGGCTTAACTTAACCAAGTGATCCAGGTTAACATCGTCACTGATAAGTCATGTTGCTGTTAAATACCCTCAATATAAAGAGAAGACACTACATCCCATGGTATTCTTCCTCAAAACCCATAACCCCAATATAATCATGAGAAAAACATCAGACAAAACCAAATTAAGGGACAGCTCACAAAACTGACTCGTACCCTCAAAACAGTTTAATCAAAGCCATGAAAAATAAGGAAAGACTGAAAAACGTCATAGACCAGAAGAGACTAAGGAGATATGACAACTAAATACAACATGGTACCCTGGGTAGGACCCAGGAAGAGAAAAGTATATTAGTGGAAAAATTGGGGAAATCCAAATAAAGTTTGGAGTTTGGTGCATACAATGTATAAATGTTGATCTTTAGTTTTGGCAAACGCACCATGACTATATAAGATGTGAACATGAGGGGAAACTGCGTAAGGGAATCAGGAAGTTTCTTTAACTGTCCTTGTGACTTTTCTGTGAATCTAAAATTATTCATAAATGAAACATTCATTTGAAAGAAAAGATAAGGAGATAAGCAAAATCCACATGGATTTTTAAGATAAAATGCAAGTCTTCAAAGACATCTTATGCTTATAGCAGACTGCTTTAAACTATGCCTCCCCTAGACTTGCTAGAAGCACTTTTCCATGTTTAGGGGATTTAGAGCAAAAGTTTGAAAATTTAGATGAATCCCAAAGCTGCCTGAAGGGTGGGATAAGGCTAGAGGCTCACAGGCCGGCTGGAGTCGGGCAGGGATATATCCAAGTCGAAGGCAGTGAGTCGGTGAATAACTAGAAACAAATTGACTTCATTATTCCTGTGATTGCTACCAGTGCTTTCTGAGAATTTGCTAATTCCAGTCATCCATTTTCATTTTGAGTGTTCATGAATCCGCAGTCAGGAGAGAGATTCTCTTCTCAGGTAGCCCGGTCCCCTCACGATTGCCAAACACACTGGAGAAGAATGTGTTTTTACAAAACATACATCAGAGAAGGGCACGTATCATATGACGTCGCTCATACGTGGAATATAAGAAGCAGCGCAGAGGCTCGTAGGGGCAGGAGGGAGAACTGAACGGGAAGAAATCAGAGAGGGGACAAACCATGACAGACCTAATTCCAGGAAGTAAACTGAGGATTGTGAAAAGGCAGGTTGTTGGAGGAGGGGGTAATTAGGTGATGGGCATTTTAGGAGGACACATAATGTGATGAACTTTGGGGGTTATACACAATTACTGAATCACTGAACACCACATCAAAAACTAATGAGGTACTATATGCTGGCTAAGTGAATTTAAAAAGGAAAGAACACAACACTAGGGGCACCTGGGTGGCTCATTCAGTTCAATGTCTGCCTTCAGCTCAGGTTATGATCCCAGGATCCCGGGATCAAGCCCTGTGTGGGGCTCCATGCTCAGTGCGCATCTGCTTCTCCATTTCCTCTTCCCCTCCCCCCTGTTTGTGCTCTCTCTAGCTATCTCTCTCTCAAGTAAATAAATACATAAAAATTTTGAAAAAATAAAAAACAATACTGAAATCCAAAAACAAAGCATAGCACCTACTCTGGGAGACAGGGTCATTAGTGGTTAAAGACATGGACTTGGGGACGCCTGAGTGACTGAGTCAGCTGGGCATCTGCCTTTGGCTTGGGTCTTGATCCTGGGGTCCCGGGATCAAGTCCCACATCGGGCTTCCTGGTCAGGAGGGAGTCTGCTTCTCCCTCTGCCTGCTGCTTTCCTTGATTGTGTGTGCACTCTCGTGCGTGTGCTTGCTCGCTCTCTCTCTCTCTCTCTCTCAATCTCGTAAATAAATAAATAAATAAATAAATAAATAAAATCTTTAAAAAAGAAAGAGCATGGACTTTGAAAGTAGGCAGACAAACCTGGGTTTAATTCTCTACTAGATTTACTTCTCTGTTTACTAGCATTGTGCTCTCACACTAGTTAACCACTGTAAGCTTCAGCTGCTCACCTGTGAAATAGGAATAAATCACACTTACTCATAAGATTATTGTGAGGCTTGATTAGTACTATGTACTAAAAACATCTAGAATAGTTCATGATAATGAACACCATACAGCACTTCCCTTACCCAGATCTGTTCTACCTCCGGTGCGTACTGATTCATTTTATGCTCTCAACAATCCTATTATGCATCTTTCTGTTCCACATGGGGTGTCTGAGCCATGGGAGGATGAATAATTGGGCCCAGGCAACATGGCCTGTAAGTGATGGAGCTGGACTCAAACCCAAGCGGCCAGACTTTAGAATCCTTGCTTTTCGGCAGCACACTGTACTGCCTCTCTGTTATCAGAAAAGAAGGAAGAAGAAAGAGGACATGGCATGCTGAGAAGTCCAAAAGAGGTACCTTCTAAAGAGAGAAATGGTTGGTTCTCCTGTGGCACTGCAAAGGTATAAATAATGCACGTATGAATTGGGACTGATACCAACCAAGTTCATGGCTAAGAGACTATTGGAGTGGGAGCACTTGCTTCTGCAGGCCCTGAAGTCAGTAAGAACATTTCTCTAAGTCATGTAAACATTTTAAAAGTACAGCTTACCAAATTAGAGAAGCTCTCTCGCCAGACGCTTATCTCAGTGTTTTCTCAGTTGATTTCCTGGACAGAAAACTCAAATACCAGATAGTCCAGTTCAAAACTAGACCCATGAGAATCCTCACTGCGAAGGAGCCTGCCAGCATTCCACACTGAATCATCCTTCTTCAAGGTGAAAGCCAGCCCAAGCCCGAGGCAACGTTCTTCAAGGCTTCCACTGCTTCCCAGCCTAGGTAGAGAGCAACCATAAAAATGAAGGCCCGGCTTGGGCTCTTAATTTGGCAACTTCATCTCCCATTTACTGTTCCCATGGTAGAAGTTACCACCCCTTGAGTCCTTGCTCGGGGCCAGGTAATCTCTACTCTGACTCATTTAATTCACCCTTGAACCCTGTGAGCTAAATATTGACATTGTCGTTTATGAATGAGAAAATTCAGGTTCAGAAGGATTAAGCAACTTTTCCCAAGTTACACAGCTAGCAAGAGTCCGAGCCAGGGTTTAAACCCCAACCGTTCGACTTACAAGGCCCTGCTCTTCAGCACTAAGTTACACAGTTGAAGTTGTCAAGAGAGCGTATTTGAAGGGCAGATCCAGTAACAACTTGTCATGGCCCTATGATCCCTTTTTCCAATGCGACATCCCTCACGCCCACAAGAGAATAAAGATGAAAATGTTCTTTCCATCACAGGAACCATCCTTAGGGACAGGCAAAGAGAGACTAGGTTCAGGAAAAGCACTCCAGTTTTTATTTCAACAGCTTCATTTCAATTCTTTTACTTTTGAACCAAGGTGAACTGCTACAGAGTCCAGACCCTACTCAACCTCCTTTTTTTCTGTCTTCTTTCTTTCCGCCAAAGTCTGAACTAGTGAAGGCAAAAACAGGGTCTGTGCGAAGAACAATCCCAGTTTCAGTTTTCCTAACTCATTCTCAGCTGGACGGATTCCAGTAGGTGGTTCACCAGAACTAATTGCCGCTCTCACGGCATTCTGATGACTGCTTGGATCCTGTGCCTCTTCTTTGAAGAACAAAGTCAGCCAGCGAACAGGTGTTGGAAGGTGGCCACCGTCCCTACCAGCACAGAAGAACTCTCTGTGTTGGTGGTCTGCCCTTTGGAAGCTTGGATTTGTTGCTCTATAACTCATTACTTGGTTGGGGCTGATGGTGTTACAGATACAGATACATCATAGTATTATTTGATCTTTCACAGCGTTCATATGATATTGAACTTTCAGAATGTGCAAACCTAATTTAGAATATAATAAACAGGCTTAGAACTTTCCAGCTCCCCATCATGCCTATATTTCTACGTCCCCTGTTTGAAATGAGAAAGCCACGGCCAGTGTAGTAAAAAGCCCACCCACATAGACTTTCTCTTGAGTCCTCCTACCTGAGCATCCATCCTGCCACGACTGTAGATGAAGCCCTTATTTCTCACCTATTCCTTTTCTCTACTCTTCCTGCTGTTTTCACTACCTTCAAGGTACCACCCTCTAGACCATTCTCCACACTACATGCAGAGAGGTCTTTCTAAGACAAACCCTTCTCTGGCTCCCCATCATGTTCAGGATAAAGACAAAATTCTTGCTTAGTAAAAAACAAACAGGGACACCGGCGTGGCTCAGTGGGTTAAGCCGCTACCTTCGGCTAGGGTCATGATCTCAGAGTCCTGGGATCGAGCCCCGCATCGGGCTCTCTGCTCAGCAGGGAGCCTGCTTCCTCCTCTCTCTCTGCCTGCCTCTCTGCCTGCTGGTGATCTCTCTGTGTCAAATAAATAAATAAAATCTTTAAAAACAAACAAACAGGAAAGAGAGAAGGGAGAGAGGTCATTTTTTAAAAAATTATATTGACTTAACCTATAGCACAATACATTCTTCTGGAGTAGAATTCAGGGATTCATCACTTACATACAACACTCAGTGCCCACCACAAAAAGTGCCCTCCGCAAGCCCTTCACCCATCCATGCCATCCGCTCACCCACCTCCCTCCATCAACCATCACTTTGTTCTCCATTGTTAAGAGTTTAAAGAGAGGTCGTTTACTGGCTGATCCAATCTTCCATCACTCAAGAACCACCTCGACTCTGTCCCCTTTGACGGGCCCCCTCCTAGCATGTTCCCCGTACTGTTCCATCCTCCCCATCGAACTGGCTAATTCCCACACATCCTTCAAGGATCCACACAAGCTTTGTCTCTTTCAGAAAGCATTTCTCTATCAGACTCCCCAGAGTAAGTTAAGAACCTCCCTCATATTCTCTCAAAGAAAGGAAAAAAGAAGCGAATACTTCTCGTTACAACTCCATTGTTACCGTCTGCTCACTTGTCTCTTTCCTTCATCAAAATCGAGCTCATGGGAAATATGTCTTCCTACTCACTCTTACGACCCAGCCCCTAGAATAGTTCCTGGCCATGATTTTTGAGGGAATGAAGGAATGAAATTGTAGATAAATGTCCAGGTTGCTGAATCTAGAAATAAATAGCAAACTCAGATAATATGTTGAGAGGAGTTTAATAAGCCCACCATTAATAACAATGTACACAAGGTGAAGGAAAACCATAAGAAAAAATGAAGCATCTCTGGGGCCAGCTACAGCAGAAGCTGGGACCAACTCTAGGCCTGAAATTACAAGGAGAGAAAGTACCTCCCAGATGCCAAAAGAGTCACCACAGGGAAGGGTCGATGGACAAAGGATAAGCTCTGTGGTAGTCTTTGGTAGAGTATGTATCCAACACACAGTGACCTGGAGCCATGGGAGCTGAGAGAGTAAATGCCCTAAAGTCTCTCTCTTCCCAAACTCCAACCCCCTGCTATTGCCTCTCACTAGCCAAACCACCAAAAGCCACAGGGCAAGGGGGCCCTTGATGCCATCAACATGGGTCAACTTCCCCACACACAGAGCAGGGTGGGGAGAGATTTGGAAAAGCAAATGGAACATATCCAATACAGTATGTTTCCAAGAATAGAACCATTGATGGAATTCTAAAGGTTAAGAAGTTCAATAATAACAATAATCAGAGAAAACATTTATCTTCCTTGTAGCTGGTAAAAGAATTGCTTCTAAGGAGAGAGAAATAAGCCAGCCATTGATAAACCAGTTGTTACAAAGAAGAGAGCAATAGTTTTGCACCTGTTGCAGAAGAAGCACCTTTCTCCAGATAATAAAGGAGAAAAGGGGAAGGAAAATGGGGTTGGATGCATTCTTTGGGGCAAGTTGAAGAGGGAGACAATGACTGAGGACTGGGAGGGAAGAGGAGAGATCAATCGAATGGAGGTTTTCCAAGTGAGAGTGTGGGCACTCTGTGCAGCAAAGTATCTTTCCGTGGTCATTATGAATCCAGAGTCAGAATTTTTTAAAGATCATTATATGCTCCCTGTGAATGGATTGTTTGTGGAAGTTAATGGAGGGGTTGGGTTTATTTTGATCAATATTAGTACCAGGGTGCCAAAGCAAAGGCCCAAGAGGAAAGACACATTTCTCAGTCGGAGACGGGCCTGGGGTCCCGAGAAGTAAAGAGACTGAGTGAAGACCACGGCGTTAGAGGAGACGGAGGAGGACTCGAAACCTGGGCTGTCTGGGGTCGAAGAGGTCGCTGCCTGTATTCACCGCAGGGATTTTGATGGATTCCTGTCTTACATTTAGATCTTTCATCCATTTTGAGTCTTTTTTTGTGCATGATACAAGGAAATGGTCCGCTTTCATTATTCTGCATGTGGCTGTCCAGTTTTCCCAACACCATTTGTTGAAGAGACGGTTTTTTGTCCATTAGACATTATCTGTTTTATTCACCAGCGAATGAAGGGATAAAGAAAACAGGGTATATACATACAATAGAAAGCTATTAAACTTTTGAAAAAAAAGAAATCCTGCAACATGCAACAACATGGGTGAACCTGGAAGACCTGCTAAGTGAACTAAGCCAGCCCCCGCGGGACAGGTACTGTATGGTTCCAGTTATGTAAGATATCTCAAATGGTCAAACTTACAGAGGCAGAGAGCAAAATGGTGGTTGTTGGTTGGGGGTTGGTCAGAAGGACGAGGGGAAAATCAGGAGTTCCTAATCAATGGGTTTAGAGCTTAAGTAATGCAAGATGACTAAGTTCTAGAGACCTGACAGATAATGTTATGTCTATAATTAAAATCCTATTGTGTACTTAAATATCTGTCAAGAGGGGTGCCTGGGTGGCTCAGTCCGTTAAGCGTCTGCCTTCGGGTCAGGTCTTGATCCCTGGGTCCTGGGATTAAGGCCCCTGTTAGGCTCCTTTCTCAGCAGGGAGTCTGCTTCTCCCTCTGCCTGCTATTCTCCTCCTGCTTGTGCTCTCTCTCTGTCTCTGACAAATAAATAAAATCTTTTTAAAATCTGTTAAGAGAACAGATCTTATATTATCTTACTATAATATAATAAATATAATTATATATAATATGTAACATATATAATACATATAATAATGTAATATAAAAACAATATAATAAAAATAAAATAATACATAATAATAAATAATAACAAATAAAAAATAAAATTTTTTAAAATTAAAAAACCTGGGCTGTCTGGTTCTAACTTTTGGGCATTTCCTATGTCGATCTGTTTCCTTCCAGTCTGGCTCTAAGGGCAAGTGAGAAGACCTAGGAACCATGGCTGTGTACTTCTCATCATTTACAGATACATACTGATTAAGGGCTAGAATTTATGGAGGACATACCATGTGCCAAGAGCTTTACATGGATTATCTTGTCTAATCAAAGTAACCCAGGAGAGCTTCTATTACTATCCCATTTTACTGACATGGAAATACATTGGAAAGATGAGACAACTTTCCCAAAGTGCAGACTTAGAATTCAGAACCCCAACTCTGCCTGTCTGTATTCATAAATTATCTCAACAACTGTGAGGACATTTACTCATTTTGAACATCTTCAAAGGGAGCATTTATATTCTTTTAAATGAAAACCTACAAATCCAGGTGTTTTTTGATGCTAGGTTGCCATCAGCTCTAAAATACTATGGATCTGTTATCAAGTGTCTCTCTTGATGTTTAGCCTTAATTCCCGCTGTCTTGCATATCACAGTAGCTGCTGCCACGGTCTTTTTCACATGTGCTCTTTTTTTTTTTTTTTTTAATTTATTTTCAGCATAACAGTATTCATTGTTTTTTGCACCACACCCAGTGCTCCATGCAATCCGTGCCCTCTATTATACCCACCACCTGGTACCCGGACCTCCCGCCCCCCACCCCTTCAAAACCCTCAGATTGTTTTTCAGAGTCTATAGGATCTCATGGTTCACCTCTCTTTCCAATTTCCCCCAACTCCCTTCTCCTCTCCATCTCCCCATGTCCTCCATGCTGTTTGTTATGCTCCACAAGTAAGTGAAACCATATGATAATTGACTCTCTCTGCTTGACTGATTTCACTCAGCATCATCTCTTCCAGTCCCATCCATGTTGCGACAAAAGTTGGGTATTCGTCCTTTCTGATGGAGGCATCATACTCCATAGTGTATATGGACCACATCTGCCTTATCCATTCGTCCGTTGAAGGGCATCTTGGTTCTTTCCACAGTTTGGCGACCGTGGCCATTGCTGCTATAAACATTGGGGTACATATGGCCCTTCTTTTCACTCCATCTGTATCTTTGGGGTAAATACCCAGGAGTGCAATGGCAGGGTCATAGGGAAGCTCTATTTTTAATTTCTTGAGGAATCTCCACACTGTTCTCCAAAGAGGCTGCACCAACTTGCATTCCCACCAACAGTGCTCTTTGAAATGAGACAACCTGGGGCAGCTTTCAAATCCCACAGAGCTTCCTCAAGGCCCCATATGTTGGAAGAGGTTCCCTACAGTGACCTCTGCAGCAGCTCATCTCTCCACCACAAACCTGCTTCAGATCCAGGAGCTCAAAAAAGGCAGAAAGTTTTTCAAGAAGGAAGGAAGGAAAGGAGGGAGGAAGGGAGGGAGGGAGGGAAGGGAAGAAAAGGAGGAGGGAGCGTTGTTCTTCTCTGTGGTGCACGTTCCTAGCGGCAGTTCTCCAATCACTTGGGTTTGGTTGTATTTAATCCCAGTGCTACTTCATCCAGTAAGGGTAGTATCTAGTCTTTATCTGGAATGTTCTTAATGAATAGTATGGTCAAAGACACTGATTTGACATGTCTTAGTTTTCCCTAAAACACTCTATCCAGGGGGGAACCTGGGTGGCACAGTTGATTAAGTGTCCAACTCTTGATTTCGGCTCAGGTTGCAGTCTGAGGGAAGTGAGATTGAGCCCCACGTCAGCGCGGGGTCTGCTGGAGTTTCTCTCTCCTCCCTCGTCCCCTCCCCTCACTCTACTCTCCCTCTCTCTAAAATAAATAAATAAATCTTTAAAACACTCTATCCATGGACATTTAACATTTAACATTTAACATTTAACATCACTGTTACATTTCCTATCATCTGAGTTTTGAGATGGCATTGTTACTTTCATTTCATAGACGGTAAGAAAATGTCACCTAGAAAAGTAAGTGACTTATCTACATCAAAGTCAGTGGCAAACCTGGGACCAATATCCAGTGTTCCTGACTCCAGATGAGATTGATTCATCTCCTTAAAATATTCAAAGCTTCTATTGCCTACAGAATAAATACCAGCACTTAAATAGATGCTTATTACGTATTTATGAGATTCTGGTACCTAGTAAGTAGCATTTTTTTCATGCCGTATGTGAAGGTAAGAAGAAGCATCAACCTTCCATTACAACTCCATAGCCCAGTGGACAAAAGCATTTGCTTTGGAGTCAAAAAGCAGAATTTAAATCCCAGCTCCATATTTGAATTTGGGGACAAATACCTTCACATCTGTGAGTTTTCGTTTCTAGAAGATGGTCGACCCTGCTAGTTACCTGCTCAGTGTTCACTCTCCTTTGTGTCTTCTAGCAGAAAGCTGACTTAGCTCAGAGCATCAGTTTGCCAGGTAGAAACACTGGCTTCTCCAACTCCCTCACAGCTACGGTGCCTACCGCCCATGTGACAAAATTCTGGGCAATGACTCATAAGCTGAGAGTTTCTGGAAAACTCTGTTTCCTTCAGTAAGTGCCCTCTGGCCTCCCCCCACAATCTTCAACTTCTCCTTCCCACTTGGCTCCACTTTCCCTTTTGTTTTTTTTTCAGCACTTGAATATTCTTTTCCATATGCATTTTCATTACCTTATCTCATGGATGAAATAACTCGTTAGAGGAGAACTCTTCTTCCTTTGATACAAGTCAAAGGTACATTTGCAAACAACCTCCTCAGCGCCTCCCTGGAGAGCCTGCTGAATCGGGGTCTTACTTGAAAGCCCAAAGTTTTTATCCGTTTGTGTTTTCAGAAACTCTGTTTTTGAAGAACAGCTCATAATCCTCTGCAGATGATCCAGCCTTGGTTTCCTTCTCTCCCTTCCTTTGCTTTAGTCCTAAAGATGTTGAGCACCTTCTCTGCCCAGGGACAGAGGAAGGAACTGGACACCTTCCCTTTGTCTTTCAGATCCAGTCTCCATGCTTCCCAGTTGTGCTTTCTTCCCAGAAAGCAGGCTTGATGGGCTGTGTGACTGGGCTCTCCTGCTCTCTGGCTTCTGGTGTGGCAAACAGGGAGCCCTTGCAGAGAGCAAAGGGACGAAGGAGTATGAGGTCCTGACTCCCTCTTTTAAGTGAACTGTGTCCCCTCAACTGAGGTCACGGATCTTCTCACAAGTCTTTTCTGCTTCATTCCTTTACTACAGAAAAAACCAACCCAACAGGTTACAGATTTCAAGCTTTTCATGCTTTAAAATTTCTTGCTGACTAGAACATATAGACTTCCTTTATCCTAGGGTTTTAATAAAGGCATTTCTCTTTGCTAAGATTGGGAAACTCAAACTAAGGGAAGACACTGAGTGAATATACATTGTCACTCTTTTCGAGGGTTAGTCTTTAGCTTTTCAGGCCTCGAAACGAATTTTCTCAGTGTACTCAGTGAATATTTATTTCACAAGGACTGATTCGCTCTAACCAAATTAAAAAGAAATTGATATGTAAGGCATAATGCCGGCTTAGAATTTAAAATATGTATGATATAGGAACATCATATATGCTATATTATGAGAACTGGGGAATGAGGGTACCGCTTGCAAATAACAGCAAAAAAATAAACAAAAAATAATGAAACCATAAGAACATTATTTATTGTTTATTCAACAAGGTTGATCAGTCTCATCAACATCACCAAGGTATTATACCATTTAGCATGTTTGCTTATGGCCTCATGGTTACAAGAGGGCTGCCACCGCAGACATCAACATTGCATTCAAAATCAGAAAACAAATAGCTGGTTGGAAGAGAGGGAAAATGATCTCTTCTCAAAAGGCTTTGTTTGTCTTTTACCCCAGTTAGCTTCCCAGCGGCCCCATGGGCAAGAGTCGGGTCTCATGACCATTCTAATTGTCAGGGAGGCTGAGAAAGCAAACATCTAACTGTCCAACTACTATTCAGTAGTAGTTGGGTCAGCACCGAATACAAGATCTGGAAATGACCTTGGATAGTGTACCAGCGGGGGAAGTGTGCTGCACAGGCCTCCCCTCAACAGAGCTCACTGCTCAGCTTTGAGAGGGCAGTTGGCTGACGGCTTCTAGCGCAGTACCTTAAGGATATGCTTCATGTTCAAGCCAAGGCCATGCTGTTCCTGGGTAGCCCCAGCCAGTACTGCGCAAACTGGGAGTACTAGGGTCTGGGCGTGTCTACCCAATGCAAGACTTCTCTCAACTTTGCTCCAGTGCGCCCTGTTGAGCTGGTCGAGGCTTGTTCAGATCCGACATCATGGTCTGAGGCTCTCCCTGCACAATTCTGCTTCCTTCCCCATTTCTTTTCACAGGTGTCACATTGGCACTGCGGCCTGAAGACTTCCCCTGCCCAGTCCTGTTTCCTCTCCCTTTATCGTTCATGGTCATCACCCCCAAATACATCTCTGTACTCCTAACTCTCTCTCAGCATCTGCTCCCTACAGGAGTTGAGCTGAGAGAAAAAGATACATCAGCAGAACTGTTCCCTATAAGGAAATCTCCATGGAAATCAAATATTTGTGCTAAGAGACTATAAGATGAGAACAGACCAGCCTCCTCTGACTAATCCATTTTCGCCATGAGGATATTTGTAATGTAGGCACACCTCTCTTGCGTGTGGACATCCAGACTCCCAGACCACACTGGGGAAGAGAGTTGATCTCTAATTCTCTGACTCCTGTTTTTTAGTTTCCATTCAAATCAACCCTGTTCTGTTGGCTTTTGCTTTCTTAACAATGTTGATTCCCACATGGAATGCCATAGAGCCAAGCCCTGTTTTCTCACCTTGGGACCTGGAAGACATTCTATTTTGTTTTTTGTTCAATTCTTTGTTTATTTTGTTATTGCTTTCAGGATAATTCTCCAAAACCTTCCAAACCTCCCAAACACTCTTCCGTCGTGTACTGACTCTACAATTTCAGTTCTCCGGGTTCTGAAGAAGTCCCACTGCCACTCCCTCTCACGTCTTTCCTAGTTCCGCTGCAGCCCTTTACAATGCTTCCATTCTAGAGTGAAATTTGCTCTGAGGAACCCTCAAGTAGCTTCCTTTGTTTGTTTGTTCACTCAACCTTCATTTATTAAGCAGGTGCGATGTGATAGGTCCTCTGGCAGGTGCTGGGCATACAGCAAAGAGGAAGACACGGGCATTCTCCCCAGAATCTCACAGGAGCTGTTTTTGAGTGAAATAAAACTAGAAAAAAGGCCAGAAGAGATGAGATGTAAGCCAAAAGAAGCGTGAATCGCTCATCAGAGCTTTTCCGCAACCTAAATACTTTAAGTTTCCCATCCTCTATGAGATACAACTTCAGAGATTTTCAGAGTGATAAGCCTCCCTACATGCACTGGATATTAAATATGGATGTGGCTTATTTGCTGCCAATCTATGCTGCTTGTCATTGTCTGTCGCCACCCTTTGATGGCCTTGCTGATAGCTGCCTGCCTGAGATGGCTTCTCTCTCACCAGGGCTTGAAACTTGATGGAGCTGCCCAAACGGTGACTATTTCTGCACAGGCACACTGGCAGCACGCTCCCAAGGATGTCTGTGTTAAAGCACTTGGTTTCAGACTGTGTTTGTCCTAAATGTGTTCATTTCCATTTGTTAATGTTTATCATTCCATTTTCCCACCATAATTATCTACATAATCATTTATCAGTTCTGTCCCTCTAAGTAAAAATTAACAAAGCCCAAGGCAGACTTGACTGGATCAAAGACTGAGTATAATCCTTAAGAAGATTACAACTAGAAATAATGACAGTCCTCTGGTCTAGGATTTGGGAAACACTCTCCCAGAAGACAAGAGTTTTAAGTTGCTTTTGCATTTTCTTCTTAAGCTTTGGAATGAGAATGACAAAGCTACAGTGGACCTCAGAAAGTCCCCTTGCCCAATTTCTTCACTTTAGAAAGTGGAAAATTAGCTCCAAAGCAGTAGAGTAACTTGCTTAGGTCAGACAGCTTGACAGATACAGGGCGAACACCCCAGATTCCTCACTCTCAGTCGGGCTCTTTGCAACAGCTGTGCACGCGGAGTTTGCCCGGCTGCACTGGCTGCCGCCGCGGCTAATCCGGCTTTGTCCACATTTTCACCCACCGTGCAGCCCCTTTCTTTCATCTTTTGTCCTCTGCAGTTTCCTCTCCTTCTCTCTTGCCTCCCCGTCCCAGGATGTTTTGCATTCCTCTCAGTCCTGCGTGTTTCCTATCCCTGAAACTTTTTTTTTTCCCCTGTCTTTGTGATCAGTAGAGGAAGAAAACCAGTATGTGTGTCTATCTTTGTATCCTCTATATTTAGTACTAAAAAAAGAAAAGCTTGATGCATATAGAAATTCCAAACTATCTTTAAAATTATAATTCTACAAATACACTAGAAAGTCTCCTGGAAAAATAATGCTACTGAATTCCCAGGGCTTCATACGGAAGCATGTCTGGGAGAGCAGAGTAGGTTTTCAAATGATTGCACGGGGCCCTCAGGACTTCAAGGAAAGATATCAAGTTCCTGTAGGGGACTTACTGTCTTCTGTAATATAATCAGATCAAAATGTAATGGGTGATAGCGTAGCCATGGAAATGGAAGACTGAGGAGAATTTTATGCACAACAAAACAACGAAGTCCCATCACATTAACTGCAGAAAGCTGCTTGGAGACAAGCTGAGCCCCAAATTTTATCAGGGCTGCACGGGATGTTGCACAGAACCAAAACCACTGTTCTCAGTCCACGCTTCAGTTTCCTGGGTGGTCTGCTGGCAGGAAGGGCATGTGTCTGATGGCAGGCATTAACATTCTAGATCCAAGGAAGGGAAATCTTTGAATATCTGGTACACACGTTTCCTTCCACTAAGAGGCTGTTGCACTCCATGTGTTAGACTCTAGCTCAGGGCCTACGGAGCTGATATTCTGACCTGGACCTTGACCTCCGGTTGATATAGGAAAGGTGTTAGGGTTCGGAGCCGATGGCTAGGAAAGAATTCTTGAGACATCTTTGGTGCAAACCTGGGGCAGGACCCGTGGGCAGAAGGAGTTGCGATGGGGTCACGAGGAGTGGTCCATTATGTACTTTCAAGCTGGAAAGGGGTTAGGGACAGCATAAGTCTCTAAGGAATTTTGGGAGCAAGGTTTCCAGGACCTTGAGAGGGCTAGCCATTGTTGGGAAAAGGTCATGTATTACCGACTAATAACTCTAATCATGAGACCCTTCAGATGTGTATCAGTTGGTCATGTGCTTGGAGGGTGATTGCCAGCACATATCTTGAGGGGCTGAGATAAAGGAAGTCGTATATGTTAGAGTTACAGGATCCTGGGGAGGGGTGGAGGTCAGGCTGGGATTGCCTTTGCCCTTAACAAAGTGTCAACACTTGAGGCAGTTGAGTGAGTCCCCAGAGGAATGTCGCTCTGCCTGTTTCAAGGACTCGTCAGTGGGCTGTAGGTAGTGAGGACATTTCATCATTTTTCTTCGGCCTTTGTTTCCCACATCCCCGTGACCCCATAAAAGTACTGTTACCATGAACATGGCCCTAATGTCTAGCCAGTTTCCTCCTTTAGCATTTTGGGGCCCTTTCCAGCTTCTGCAACTTGATAAACCTCCAAATACCTCCTGAGCATGATTTTGTGGCTTTGGGTTTGGTAAGCTATTTGCCCTTCAAGAGTGCACAACCTTGTTGATTTCGTAGTGGGTACTAAAGATTTGAGGAAACAGATAATTAGATCTACATGCCTCTGTGCCATCTTTTTTCACATTCTTCTAGTAACATCAAAAAAGGGAGGGAAAGTATTCCTGAGACATGCTGGGACTGGCCACAGGTAAGCAAACCAAGTTCCCTCTGCTCCCCAGACAGAGGAGAAGCATATCCTGTAGGACCATCTCACTTCTTGCTTTAGCAGCCCTGGCTGTCCCTGAAATCCCAGAGCCCTGGAAACCGCATACAGAAGCTATGTCACTGAACCTCAAAGAGGATTCCTGCCCTAAGTCCAGGCCACAGCTGTTGAGCAGCTGTGCCATTGTGCCCCAAAGCTGCTTAGTGTAAGATGCAAATGAATAGGGGATTCCAAATCTATGTGAAGAATACTAACCCCTGAGACAGCCTCTGACAGATAATATATATCATGAAAATATCCATGGCATTAGAATGGATAATGGATGAACTTTTGATTTGTATTTTGTTTTTTTCCATAAAAGTTATGCACTCAAATCTTTTCAACTTAACCAAAAATGAATGAGAAAAAAGAGAGAGAGAGAGAGGAAGAAAGGGAAGAACTATGGCTGCTGGTATACCAGAAGTACGGAAGCGGGTACAACGCGGCTCCCTGTC
Source organism: Mustela nigripes (assembly GCF_022355385.1). Classification (NCBI taxonomy): domain Eukaryota; kingdom Metazoa; phylum Chordata; class Mammalia; order Carnivora; family Mustelidae; genus Mustela; species Mustela nigripes. The sequence goes on along the minus strand of NC_081557.1, from coordinate 264,658,623 downwards.
ATCCTCCGCTCCTTCTTCCGCCCAGGCACTCCACGCAAAAACAGCATGAAAGTCTTCCCTGGAGCAACCAAGATAAATGTCTGCCCCTGGGGGCAGGCCCCAAGTTCAGGCACAGTACCACCTCTGAGAGTTGGCACCCTGTCTCACCTTTGATCAACTTTCCTTGTGGGACACGTCAACCTTGTGCCTCTTTAATGTACAAGATGGGACAAGAGCTTGAGACAGGCAGGTACAGCTGCAGGCAGGGCTCTCTGCAATGCTGGGCAGAAAGGCTTTTTTTCTTCTGCCCAGGCCCAAGAAGAGCCCTAGGGTTGTTGGCCTGCTACATCCTAGGAAAAGGTATCCTGGCCTTCTGGGGATTTGGCATGTGTGCTGCCCAACAGCAGGCAAGCTGGGACCTGGAGCCAAAAAGAACCATTTGGAAAGCAGGCAGCAAGTTATTTTCTAAACCCAGCTTTCGGGATCAATGCTTACCTCCTCTCCTCCATGTCTTCTACAGTGACCACACCCCGTGAGCCCTTTAGGAATCTAATGATCCCAGGCACACTTTCTAACCTCCCCCTGCCCCATCTCCATCAGAATCCCCGGGGTACAGAAGTAGGGAAACTCCCTGACACACTCAAGGATGGGAGAGTAAATCCATACAAACCTTCAGGAGAACAAACCCACAATACATAAAGTTTAAATGTACATTTCCTTAGAATACACCCAGGAATTTCACTTCTAGAAATGTATTCTAAAGAGGGGCGCCTGGCTGGCTCTGTCGGAAGAGCACACAACTCTTGACAGTGGGGTTGTGAGTTCGAGCAGCACACTGGGTGTGGAGATCACTGAAAAAATAAACTTGAAAAAAATGTTTTCATGTGTCCTAAAAAAATGATTATATGGGTACACAGAAATGTATGGATGAGAATGTTTATTGCTGTTTTATTAAAAATACTGAACAATTAGAAACAAAATATCCGTTAGGAGAGGCTCTTAGTCACATGAACACACAATGAAACACTCGCAGCTGTCAAAAATAAGGAAGGAGACCCATACCAGTTATCCCTGATATATGGCCTAACGCATCGTGACGTGAGAAAAGTAGGTTATAGAAGAGTATATAGAGTAGAATCCCACTTACATAGTTTTTAAAAAGTTTATATGCTTATGCTTGCCTAAAAAGAATCAAATGATAAATATTTGGTTGCTGGTATCTGCAAGGGGTGGCCTTGTAGGTATTATCACTTTTTCTATATTGTTTACATTTTTAGAAAGGAGATATATTAACAGTAAAAATATTTTGATGTATTTTTTTTAAAACGGTCTCTCAGGAAAATACACGCAATCCCTTCACACTGACAACCACCTGTATCTGTAAAGAACTTTGCAGTTTGCAAAATACTTTTTTATTTTCTCCGTTAACTTGCCCAGCCCTCACAGCACCGTGAGGTAGGAAAGGCCGATCTTAGTACTGTCAAAGACAAGCAAGACTAATAGGAAACAAACTGAGGGTTGCTAGAGGGGGGTGGGGAGGCGGTGGGGTAACAGGGTGATGGGCATGGAGGGCACGTGATGGGATGAGCCCTGGGTGTCGTATGCAGCTGAGGAGTCACTGAGCTCTACCTCTCAAAGTAAGGATACAGTGTAAGCTCACTAACTGAATGGAAATAAAATAAGTTAATAAGAAAAAACTAGACATGAATTCAAATGATGAAAAGAGACAGTAGGAGGAGAAGGAGCTGAGCAGAGGCTCAATGAAAAATCACAGAGCAGGTGAGTGCAAACGTGCTGTGGCCAGCTCTGTCCACGCTCCAGCAGCTACGGAAGTTAGGACTATCCTCCCCCAGAGGCTGGGAGATGGCGGCCCTCCCCTACCTCATGATTACCTCACAGAGGAATGGCTTTCAGATCACTGGGAAAGACACTCCCGAGTTACAAGGATACTGCACATATCAAAAGGCTAGAAAAAGGATTTGCAATTGTCAGTCCTTTGTAGTAAGTGCTGTAGGAAAGGGAGGTCAGCGGCTGGCCAGAACAGACAGGAAACTCTCCTGTCAGCCACCGGGGCTGGGGAATGGGGAATGGCCTGGCGAATGGCCTCAAGCTGCCTGTGAAAATTTGCTCAAGTCTCTTCGTGCAGGGATTCGGATGGAGTTGTCTTGTCAAGAATTTTTGCAATTCTCAGGATCTCCCCTTTCCAGATTAAAAAATATGCTTGGAGAAATTATGTGCTGTCGCACCTTGGAGATGCACCACGTGGATCTCCTTCCAGAAAGAACCCGGCATTCTGCTGCCTCGAGGCCACCCAAAGAGCCTCCAGTGGCTGCCCATTCAGGGCCACCCGAGCATCCACGCTGAAGCCATGTTCTTTGGGAACAGACTGCGGTCAGTGACTGAGCACGGGGAGCGCTCAGCCTGGCCATTTCCACACAACATGGGGCTGTTCTCATGGGCAAGGTGTGCTCCGCAGTCCCAGGCTGGGCGAGTCTCTGTCAGGTCCGCATCACAGCCCCGGGCTCTCGCTGCCAGCCCGCCCTCCCACATTCTGGTTCACAGGCGCCACCCACGAACAAACCCACTGCTCTTCTGGCTTCGTCTCAACCTCTGCTGCCTCAGGTACCCAAAGGCACACATGCTCTCGTTCAACACCAGCCTCTCAAGGAAAAGGTACTCAAACCATCGTTTCTGAATCTCATTAAGGTGTAAACCCTGTTCAAGACATTTGCATTTAGTCAGATGGAAAAATCTATAGCTAAAGGAAAGAGTTTCTAAAAGTGAGAATGACAGAATGCCCTATAGGGAAGCCGGGATGTGAGGGGCACAGGAAAGAGGCTGCACCATCAGAGCCTCCTTGGAATGACAGAAATCCCACCAAATGGTCTTTAGTTCCACCCAGAAGATTAGAGAATCCATTCAGAGGCAAGGCTAGGAGGCTACACTGAGCCTTGAACACATTTCTGTCATTGTGCTTCCTATATTGCATAGCGACTGGCATGGCTGCCTTGCATTCGGAGTTTGAGCTTCTCAATGTAAGACCTGGTTTTCGTTTTGTTTTGTTTCATTTGTTTGCGTTTCAGAGGTAGAGCCCAGTGATTCATCAGCTGCGTGCAACTCCCGAGGCTCATCTCATCACATCACGTGTCCTTCTTGGTGTCCCTCCCCCGGCTGCCCCATCCCCCACCCCCTACCCACCTCCCTTTCCGCAACTCTGTTTGTTTCTATAGTTAGGAGTCTCTTATGGTTTGTCTCCGTGTCTGATTTCATCTTGTTTTATTTTTCCCCTTCCTGTAGGGTCTTGTTTTGTTTCTTCTATCATACAATTTCTTCTGTCATATAATAATTTACTTTCTCTGACTGACTTCTTTCACTCATCATAATACCCTCCAGTTCCATCTGCTTTGTGGCAAATGGCAAGATTGCATTCATTTTGATGGCTGAGTAATATTCCATTACACGTGTGTGTGTGTGTGTGTGTGTGTGTGTGTGTGTGTGCGCACCTGCGTGTGTACCGTATCTTCTTTGTTCATTCTGTTGATGGACACTTGGGCTCTTTCCATAGTTCAGCCATTGGACATTGCTGCTTTAAACACTGGGGTTCAGGCACCCCTCAGATCACTGCTTGTTCCTTTGGGTAAATACTTAGTATAATTGCCAGGTCATGGGGTAGCTCTATTTTTAACTTTTTGATTCGTTTTTGCATCCTCAGCCCTTGAACAGAAGTCAGTATGTCATAGTAGCTCAATAATAGTTGAATAAATTATTGGGTCTGACTTTAGGGAAGCAAGAAGGTAGGGCAACAGTGGGGTAATAATTACCAGAGCTAATAGTTACTGGGTGTGTATCGGGCGCTGTTGCAAATTCTTTGTCATGTATCATCATGTCATTTAGTATACGCGGTAACCCCACAAGGCAGTGTTGGCTGGTGGTGATGTCCATGAAGCAGACTCGGAGACAAACTTTAGGGTACAGCGTGTTCATTAGGAAGCACGCTCAGGACCCGCATCCATGGCAGAGAAGGGAAAGAAGCAAGTTTGGGTGCAAGAAAGTGAGCCTCAGGGCAGGCCCAACGGTAGCCTCAGCCAAGCCACGGGGAGCTCCGAGACCAAAATGATCCACCAGGCTGTCCTGGGTTGGACCGAGGTGACCGAACCTTTCCACATCCTCTCACCTTAATCTGCCATAGATGCGGGCCCTCCTGGGCAAGACACAACCTTGGTTGGGGCTGCTCTCGGGGTGTTGTTGCCCAGGAGGGGTTTTTAGCTGAAGGTTTTGTGCCAAAAGCTCTCCCAATAGCTGGGGCATCTAGGCAACACATTTCTGTGTTCAATACAAGTAGGTAATGTTACTGACCCTTTACATAGATAGAGAAACTGAGGCACAAACACTTTAGATAACAGCCAGTCAGGTCACATACTGAGAGGCCAAACTGGGATCAAACCCAGACCGTCTGGTGAGAGGGAGAGTGTTTCTGATCACTACGTCTTACTCAGGAGGAAGGTGCACAATTGGGTAGCCAGGGGCGACGGCCCCCTGCCTGCCTCAGTGTTGTCGTGAAATCCTACCTTTGGAGAGCGTGAATCCATCCTTGCTCGCGTGGAAGTTCATGGTTCCGAACTCCGAATCACTGCAGTCAGGAACTGGCAAAGACAGCATCCGGTGGGATACGTGTAGAAGAATGTTGACACGGGCTTCACCCAGCATTAGGCTGGGCACGGCGAGTGATGGAAAGGAAGCGTAACACACGGTGTCTTCTCAAGAGAAGTTTAGAGTTTGGAGGAAAGGATAAACCACAGGCACGTGAAATAATTCCCGGGAAAAATCCCAGAACATAAGTGAGTAAGTGGGAAATGATGTTCGTGTTGGAGAGCAGTAAGGTAGCGAAGGGCCAGCAAACCTCTAACAAAACAGTCCTGGACTAATACAATGTTCTACCCCCTTGAACATCGAATGACTGTGGGCCTTGGAACCCAAGGTAATGTTAAAGTCTGAACTATAACTTAAGCATGAAAAGGAACTAGTTATTGGGAAGGGCCCACATGCCTGAGCACAAAGAAGTTTCTGGGCAAAATTAAAATCCCCAGCTTTTTTTTTTTAAAGATGTTATTTATTTATCAGAGAGAGAGAGGGGGAGAGAGCGAGCACAGGCATACAGAATGGCAGGCAGAGGCAGAGGGAGAAGCAGGCTCCCTGCTGAGCAAGGAGCCCGATGTGGGATTCGATCCCAGGACCCTGGGATCATGACCTGAGCCAAAGGCAGCTGCTTAACCAACTGAGCCACCCAGGTGTCCCCAAATCCCCAGCTTTTGATGAGACCTCATTTTCTCTACACTGAACCGTCTTGAATTTTTATATTACCACGAGGTATTTTAACTCTCTTAGCTGCTTTTTCCTTATATGGGTAAAAGCACTTAAAAATCGAAGAGAATACTGTGGCTTATCTTACTGGTGCAGTGAGTAGGGCTTTCTTTATAAGAACTTTATTTCGTTCATTCAGTAGCTGTTCAATGAGCACCATCAGCATCTGGATAGGACTTTAGCATTGTGGTTTAAGAAAGAACATAGAGTTTGCCAGACAGATTGGTTTGAATTTCAGCTCCACTCAGCAGATTATGTCATCCAGATACTTCTCTAATCTTTTCGCTTCTTTCCTTGTACAATGGGACCAACAGCTGTACTTGTCTAACAGGCTGTGGCGAAAGTTAAATAGTTCTTACAAGGTTCCTGAGATGTATAAAGTGAGCAGTAAGGTCAGTAAAGAACAGCTGCAGGAGAAGGCCTTTGAGCCAGAGACCGGGCTGGGGGTTCAGGATGAATAGGAAGACACACAGTTCCTGCCGCCTCCAGTCAGACAGGTAAGGTGAGCGCACAGAGAGACAAGCAAGGCATTAACTGCTAGGATAAGAAAAATCAGCTTTATGGAAGCATGTAGCACTGGGATAGGAAAGTAAAGGCGTTCCAGAAAGGTTTCTTGGAAGAAAGTATCATCATCACCTTTAAAAATGATATTCTGTGCTGTGAATTGTTCATGTGAATGTAAGTCGCATGAGGGCAGGGACACAGTGTGTTGTGTTTGGTTTTATGTATCAAACTTCTAGTGCAGCACCTGCCACGTAAGAGGCGCTCGGATGCGTAGGGGATAAATAAAAAGAGTGCTACAGTGGAAAGCTGGAGTTCGCCAGATGAGGGTGCCAGGAAAGGTGTGCCAGACAGGTGTGAAAGTGTGCATGAAGTTCCTGCGGCGAGCGAAAGCACAATGAACGGGAGGAGCTGATATGCAGTCAGGCTGGAAAGTTGTGTGCGGGGCCGTGAGGGACAGGCTTGGACAGGGATCAAATCAAGCAGGGTCTTAGAAGCCATGGTAAGGAGTTTGAACTTCATGCTGAGGACCAATGTGAAGCCATAAAGGATTTTAATCAAAGAAAGGACATAATCAGTGTGTGCTTTTTTCTAGTTCTTTCTTTATTCTGTTAATACACTAATAACTTAAATCCATTTTTAAAGGAGAGTGGAAACTAGATATAAGCATTATTAGAAGATCGATCCCCATAATCTCATCACTCAGAGATAAACACCATGGGACTATAAATAACAAGCAGTCTGTCTAGATTAACTATTGCTGTATAAGAAACCACCCCAAAAGCTAGTGGCTTGAAACAACTTATTTCTCATGAGTCTGCGGCTTGAGTGGCAGTTCCTTAGCTGTGTGTGTTGTACCTGAAGATACCTCATGGCAAACTAGAACATCTGAGATGATCTTGTCCTCAAGAGCCTCTCTCTACCTGGCCTCTCATCTTTCAGTAATCCAACCTGAGCTTCTTTGCAGCATCTGGCCGGCCTCCAAGGATGAACAGGAGACTGCCAGTCTTCTTAAAGCATGGGGTTGGACATACACAGAACTGCTTCCACTCTAGCAAGTAAAACTAGGGACAAAACTAGGGGCAAGTAAAACTAAGGACAATTACATGAAATTCAAGGGGAACAGACTCCACCTCTCTTGCCGGGAAGAGCAGTGTGTGTGCACAGGGCTGGGAAGACCCAATAGCTATTGGGAAACTATCTACTGCACAACCTGACTTGCTGAACACAAGAACAGTAGGTTGTTCACCCATTTCTGGTACAAAAAAATTAGAAAAACTCGGTTCAGAAATGACAAATGCAGACTACATGGTCTTTGTCCCTAGGGAATCGGATAAAAATGGGTTGCCTAAATAAGCCGGCCATTTGCACATGCACAGGGGAAGGCAGGCGGCAAGGGGGAAGAACATCATGTTAGAGTGTGGAAATGAAAGAAGACAAATCCTTGACAAAGAAAATGGTTAAAACTGTCAAGAGAAGTGTTCTGCGACGAATGCATCCAGAGGGGACAGGCGAGGACAGCATGGCTGTTTGTCCAGTCGCACTTCCTGGGGGTCCCCTGGGTGGAGCCAGGGACCAGGCAGTGATGCTACCGCATGCGGAATGGCAGACGCTCCGAAGCGTGCCTGCCACATCCTAGGAAATGACTAGGATACTACAATGACCCTGCTGATAAAGAGAACAGGACTGAACCGAGCCAGTGGCAGAAAACAGGAGACAGAGTAGAGCCAGACAGTATAAATGAAACCATATAAACGGTAAGTGGAAATGTCCAGTAAACAGGTCAGAGGAGGTGGGGAGATCGCCTAAGTTCCCACCTTGAGTGACGATACTATTCCATCAAGATAGACATACAGGAAGAGCAGGTTTGGGAAGAATCGGAAACTTCCAGGTCAGGTAGCCAGTTGTAAAAAAACAAGTTGGGAGCTCAGTAAAGGCCGCTAGACTAAGTATGCTGAAAACCATAAAGGGGAACACATGAAACCATGCGTGTAGATTTACATATTAAGTGCATCTATTAAGAAAAGCAATCAAAGGGGCGCCTGGGTGGCTCAGTGGGTTAAAGCCTCTGCCTTCGGCCCAGGTCATGGTCTCAGGGTCCTGGGATCAAGCCCCGCATCAGGCTCTCTGCTCAGCGGGGGGCCTGCATCTACCCCCCCGCCCCGCCTACTTGTGATCTGTCAAATAAAGCAAATCTTTAAAAAAAGAAAAGAAAAGCAATCAAAATCCTGGAGAACTGAAGAGGGCTTTAAGATTTGGAAAGCCACAAATGACTTTCACATCTCAACAAAACAAAATCTGAAAGCAGAATATACTGTCTACTATCCACCCTAATGGCTTAATAAGAAGGGAAGGGTCATTCTCAAGCCAAGAGTCTCCACTGGGAGAGTTGGGAAAACATGGCTGGATCACTAAGAAGAGGTATTAGTATTACATGAAAACCTCATTCGGTATAGGACTTTCCAACCAACTAGAGAAAACCAAGTTCTACGAAATCAAACCAGAGGTGGAACATATCCCCCCTCATCTAAATAAACCCCACCATGACTTTTGAAACAAGCCTAAGTCTTGGAAAGAGAGGGTCAAAGAGCCAGAGGCTGGCAGGGTCAGTCACAGCACTCTCGTGTTTACTTGCCTAGCAACCTTCGGATTAGAGCATGGCCTGTCTGCAGAAAGAAATCGTACTGATCTTCCAACCTGAGAATCCTGCTGTACTTGATACCTGCTGCCTTTCACTATAAATTAATAGGCCTTCAGGTCAACACATCACTCCTTTGTTTCGTGTGAGTCCACTCCAGGGAGAGGTCAATTCTCAAGTGACAGACCTGCTTTCAGGATCTCCAAGGCTAAGGGCCAAACTGTGATGAAGAAACACTACCTAGAGGTCTTCTGGTAACCAGAGAGAGAGCTTATCTTGGAGGCACTCCAGCCTCACTCCAAGCCTTCCCATGCAAACACAGCAAGCACTTTTTCTTTTGAACCAAGATATTAAGATACAACTGCAAACAAAGAGTAGAATTCATGAACATTTTTATTTTAAGTTGTAATCTATCATTACTTCAAAAAGATCCACTTCAGAAAACATCCAATGAATGATGACTTACCATTAAAAAAGTCATCAATGTATGATTTATAATACAGAATACACAATAAATTATATTTACATGCAATCAGACTAGACTACCACACACACAGGGTAAAAAAATACAGTATTTTTATGTACATTTTTTAAGATTTACATTTTTATACAATTTATAGTTAAAAAAATTCTCTGTACAAAATCTCATGTGTACAGAGTTTGTAAATCCCTATTCTTATGGCTGTACCACCACACAGATATGCTGAAAACTAGAATACTACAAACACTTAACTTTTTTTTTTTTTAAACCTTCATATTCAGTCTTGGCACCCATACACTCATACCGTTATTTTTGAAATGTGAATTACAAAGGAAGTAACATAATCATGCAGACTTTTTGAATAGAAGAAAAAGAAATAATATAGGTTACTAGATCAACATTTATCAATTCCACAGTTACCTAGTTCTCTTCAACTTCCTGCACTGCTTTCACACAGGTGCATGCATAACTAAAGATTATGGATTGTTTTAATAACATTAAAATAATACTACAGTCTGACAATACTTAGGCATTAAAAATGCAACTATCTAACAACCATAGCCTGTCAAGTATTTCTGCTTCAGCAGAAACTTCAATTAACACATTACATACTAAAATTCACAGAAATGTATTATAATTCCTAAGTTTATAGAGTCTGCATCAGAGAGTAAGTGATCATTTAAAGAGGAACAAAACAACAAAATGTGTACGACACTGGAGAGTATATTCTCTGTTTGGAGACCGGAGAGTAGGGGAGATCTATGATAAACCATTCACGGGTCACCCCCAGTCCCTGCGAAGGAAGTACTCGTACACTCCCAATCGGTTTAAATAGACAGGTGAAGGCTGTATAAAAAGTTTTAAGATAAGCTACACTATTCATCTTTAAAAATCTTCTTGAAAAGTAACAAACTGAAGGTATCAGCACCTTCCCTCCTCCCCCAAACAGCTAAAGATCGATGAGAAAAATAAAGTGCCAATGTGTAAAACATTGTTAATCGTTTAAGAGGCACTAACCCATTTGATGGCTTAGGATTAAATATGAAAATAGGCCAGATCTGATCTGAATAATAAATAGAAGGTAGGTATCCCAGTCTAAGCGATTCCTGTCTAGAAGGGGGGACGGACCAGAAAACTACCTACTCCCCCATTTATTGCTTTGAAATCTGTACACACACTGAATGCTGACACAGACAACTGGGTTTCTAAGATGGAAAGCACAGTGCCTGTGCCACTTTGAAGCTGAAAAAGAAAGTGCAGTCTTGGTCACTGGAAGGAGAGCTGCTCAGACTCTCTTCACAGCTCGTATCTTCACCGGAGTCCTCACTGAAGGGGGAGAGAAAGACAAAGAAGATTCCATTTAGAAAATACTTAAAGATTTTAGAAGCCAAATAAACTACTGAACAAGTACCTCCAGTTTCAGGATTTTTATATTCAAAATTTAAGCCTTACGGAGACAAAATTTAATGTATAGGGACTTCCTAAAATCAACTGTCATCTATTATAATCTCCTTAGAAAACACATATTTTAAGAGGCTGAGACAAATTATTATCGGCCAAACTATTATTCTTGTACCAATTAATAAGCATCAGCAACTATACAATTCGAAGCAGTTCAAATCCAGTAAGTGGACACAAAGGACAGCGTGTCTCCCACCACACAGTTTTGGGTCCTTCTCGCATTAGTAACCGTATCCCTGCCACGCTCAAACCAAGAAACCAGCAGCTATAAAAATGAAAACTTCTTGTTCTTTATCACTAGAGCATAAAATAACCAAATAAAATTATTCATTTTATGAACAAAAATTAACTGAATGAGAACAGTGGCATCTGACCCAACGGTCGCAGTATCCCGGGAAGTCTGCGGCGGCAGTGGGGGTTCCCTTCACCTTCCGGTCCTCGACCTCACGGCACCACGTGAGGAATCCTGCCCCCCCTGAGAAGCCCAGAGAGCCACTTCAGGTTTTGTTTGTTTTTAAACTGAACTCTATTTCAAAGAGCAAGGGAGGTGTGAGGCAACCAGTTTTCCAAAAGGGAAGGAATGAAGTCAGTCAGACAGAGGAGAGACCAGCACCGTACGATCTCACTGACGTGTGGAATCTAAAAATGAGAACCACAAAAGCCACAGCGCACAGCCCGGTGGGTGCCAGAGGCAGGAGAGGAGAGCAGGGGAAGTGGTCAGCGGAGGCAAACTTCCCGGTACAAATCCTGGGGGCGCAGTAGCAGAGCCTCCGGTTGTTGTTGTTGTTTAATAAAGAAAAAGAGGGGGGATGGAGGGGATACTTCTCGATCACCACCTACCTCTACCTCTAGCTGTTTTCTCACCCGAAGAAATGATGCTACTGGAGTGGGGGCTTTCTCTAAAACCCTGTAAGACTCCCAGGTTCCATTCTGAGTATAAAATCAGCATTATTTACTACGGGGAAGTCTAACTAGTCAAGGAACCTGCTTACCTTTCACTTTCATCAAAACACCCCCCTTCTGGTATCGTTGGCAGCTCAGGAACACTGTAGTAGCTGTTGTGGAGGTTCTGGGCTGTGCGCCTCGAAACGATCCAAACCAATTTCTTTAGGTCTGGTTTGCAACATTCAGGGGAAGAATATTCGGCGAGGCATTTAGAAACTAACTCCCTCCAATAAATGAACTCGGTGTCATTAACCTGGAAAAACACAATTTAATGAAGAGGTTTGCTACCTTAGACTCACCCTGTAATGCCTACAATACGCTGATGCTCAGCGCCCACCAGCAGGTGCTCCTTTCTGATGCGGAATGTAACCTGGACGTCAAGACTTTTTTAAAGCTCCCCAAGTGATTCTAATATACAGTCAAAATCTGGTAACCAATGGTTTAAGGGAGGAGCACTATAGGTATAAATAATTTACATGGACCCTAATAAAAATCTTTGCCTATTTTAAGGAAATACATTGACCCAAGAACATTAGGTTGTTTAATCAACCTATTATTAAATATGTTCTTTAACAGTCTCAGTGAAAGGAATTTCACATAACATAGCACTATGTGGACTGCCAAAAATACGCATTTACATTAGGACACCAGATATATGCTAATGGAAAAGTTAGCAACATGACAGAAAAGGCATTTCCCCCAAAGAGCACAGTTCCTCCCCCACTGAGGACTGCCCCAACTTATTTCAATGAATACATTTTCACTCAAGGTATTTCCAGATAGGGGCATCTGGGTGGCTCAGTTGGTTAAGCATCTGTTTTCAGCTCAGGTGACGATCCCAGGGTCCTGAGATCAAGCCCTGCGACTGGCTTCCTGCTCGGTGGGGAGCCTGCTTCTCCCTCTGCCTCTGCCTGCAGATCCCCTTGCTTGTGCACTCTATGTCAAAGAAGCAAAATCTTCCAAAAAAGGTATCTTCAAATATTACTAAAGGTCTAAATTATGAGTAAGTTCAAAATTTAAATGAAAACTAAGAAGTTATTTGCTAAAAAAAAAATGCTTCACGAATACTTTCATCGCCAACAGAAAATGTTCTATCATCTTGGTCTCCATCAGCACCTAATCCAGCTACATCTTGACCCCCCTGCAGGCAGGCTGGCTCGCTTCCGGTTCTACAGATACCTCCTGCTGCCGCACCTAACAGCCTCCTTCGATTCTTTCTACGCTGGTCACTCACTGAAATTCCACACTCTTGAGCAGCAATACTTCTCGAAAACCTTCTTCCAACCTGACAGTGCGCTTGTCTCATGGACCCTCCTCCCCTCGCCTCCTAAGGGGGAAATCACCAACAGTGAAAACCCAGAGTTTCAAATGACCCCTAAGCAAAGAACTCCCACAAGTTTCTTATGGTTTCTACTATGATTTCTTCATGAGAAATTTCAAATGTCAATCTCCAACTATAATTTATCCTGAGTTTTATTCTAGGCTGCCAAGTATCTGCTGAATACCCACCTATCTGAAAGACCTGCAAGAACCTAAAATCATGCTGCTTTGATCACAAATTCATTTCTCCCAAACTTCCCTCAATGGCATCAATATTCTTCCCATCATTAGGTTCAAATCTTGGGTCATTTGTGACTCCCTCATTTCCATGCTTGGCTTCCAAAACTATCTGAGCAGGATGTCCTTATTCCTGCTGCTGACTAGCCCCTAGACATTCTCACTGTAAGCCCACATTTAAATGTTTCCCAAACCCTACTAGTCCTGCAGCTTCCTGACCGAGAGCCTTTGCTACCCAAACTATCATTGTTGAAGATTCTATTGGTCCAACTGGACTCGCAGTCCCAGTGCTTGAGTCTGTCCTAACAAAAGCCAAAGCACTCCCTATGGGCGCTAACACCCCTGACTGCAAAACTTCTCGGGTGGGCCAAACTAAGAGGTTTAAAAGGAAAAACATGGCTAAGTTATTTTGGTAGTGCCACTAGTGCGCTGACGATTCAGCCCTCCAGATGTAACGGCTGCCATTAGCGTACTTACTAAGTCTGCTAACTACTGCGTATTTTAGAACAATGCGCATGGAGCAATGTGAACCGCTATGTCACCCACTGGCGAGAATGCCAGAGAAGGACAACTTCTGAACACAGAAAGAAGCGACGCTAAGTACTCAGGATCCCCCGCAGCTTCATACTGTCTGCGACGAAGCTACATTTTGACAACCTCAACACTTGAGAGACAAGAAAAAGTACAAAAGTTCAAAGCCCCATAAAAGTTCAAAGCCCCATATTACTTAATGTTTAAATCATCAGAAGGGAAAAGAAAACGAAACATCAGGAGAGAAATCTGCTTTCGGGAACAAGAACTGAAGATAACTTACCTTAGAATGTTTTTTAACAAGGAGAAGAATTTCCAGTAATTCAATGGACTTCAACGTTTCTACTTCCAAATTGAGAAGGCACAAAGCTAACACAGATGGCTAAAAAAAGAAAAAAGAAAAAGAAGTTGTTGTTTTTTTTTAATCAGAATAGAAACAGCAAGACATATGCAAGGAAGAAATCAACGTACTTTTGCTTTTGAAAAGGTGAGTCGGCAGTGGCAAGCTTTCAGCTGAGCTTCCAGTTTATCCAGACTCAGGATTTCTTTCCTATACAATCAAAAGATAAGACAAAATATTTATTTATTAGACCTCCAAAGATGTAAATGACTTTAAGAATTTGCTGTTGAAAGTCCAAGCTGAAAATTTAGAAGAGCAAAACTATAAATTTCCCTGGCACTGTAACTGTTAGCTACAGCGACGCGAAGTACAAATTTTTATTTGTCATCCCACTGACCTTTCGGATGTATGACACAGGACAATAGTATGGTACAAGTGCAAAAAGTTTAAGGCAGTAGTTGCTTCCAATTCATAGTGCAATTTTTCTGAAATTATTTTTTCCATCCGTTTGATGTCAGAAGCAGTACATTTACACTGACTAATCCGGATTACATCGTGAGTGGATGGAACATTGCATTCTTCTTCAATTATCCTAGCAGCCAGCAAAAAACAACAGACTCCAATGCAAGACAAATGCTTAGGCTTCACCTGAAAAACAAAAAAGAAGGCTGCTTCTAACAACCATCACTCTGATTTAGCAAACCAGGCCCCAAGATATTACAATGTCCCTAACTCTTAGACAGAACACTATCTAGCTGCTTCAAGTACTTACTCTTACTCACAATTATACTGAATCATCTTTACATTTTAAACTGAGTTAACTTCCCATTTTAAAAAGGCATTTAAGCATTTAAATTAAGTAATTTAAATGCAAATTAAAAAGGTAGCTTTTTTTTTTTTTTTTAAGATTTCTGACATGAGAGCCTTGGGTGGCTCAGTTGGTTAATCGTCCTCTGTCTTCAGCTAACGTCATGATCCGAGGGTCCTGGGATGGAGCCCTACATAGGGGTCCCAGTTCAGCAAGGGCTCTGTTTCTCCCTCTGCTCCTCCCCCTGCTTGTGATCTCTCTCTCAGATAAGTAAATAAAATCTTTTAAAAAATTTTTTTAAAAAGATTTCTTATTTATTTACTTGAGAGAGATACATAGAGCCAGCACAAGCAGGGGGAGAGCAGAGGAAGAAGCAGACTCCCTGATGAGCAAGGAGCCCCATCCCAGGACCCTGAGGTCAGTACCTGAGCCAAAGGCAAACACTTAACCGACTGAGCCACCCAGCACCCCAGAAGGTAGGTTTCTAACACTGAATCATACTTTGTATTTCAAACATGAAATTCGTAAGAGTAGCCTCACCCAAAATAAATTAAGCCTTTCAACACCAAGACAATATAAACTTCTTTGGATATAAACATAATACATGTGACTTATCTTTTTATATTCTCTATTTAGGTATCAACCCACATTTCAGTGCAAATCTGCCCAAGAGAAATATTGCATCACTTGTGCAGAGCGGAGCATATGTAAAGCTGCCGTGGACAGATGGCTGCCCTTTTCTTTTCTGTGTCCTGAAAACTGACCCAGCAGCTGACAGCAATCCTATTGGCCCAAGAATCACCACATTTTTCTAACAGTTGCCGGTTAATAAGACCATGGCTCCCTGCTTTGAAAAGACTTCTCGCAGGGAAGGCAGTAGATCATCTTTAACATACCCTTATACTTCTACTTGTCATGTTCCAGTATTAGAAACAACGAAGCTCCAAGAGAAACATGATGGGAGATAAAAATACAAAAACCACATTCTAAGGACTGCATAGGTACATTAAGTAATACCTAAAAACAGCGGTCTCCGTTCTGTCACATCATCAAAGAGAAGCTGTATCAACCGTAACAGCGAGACATAAACTACAACACAGTTAATTCTGTAGTCCCTCACTCCGGCACTGAACGTCATAATTCCAATTAAAAATGTTTCTATGTAGTGACATAATTACATTCACTTGTCAAACGTTTATCGAACACTCATACGCTAGGCACTGTGCTGAGCACTAGGTTTAGGAAGATAAAGATGTGTATACAAAAGGGATTCGATACCTTCATAAGAGCCAAGAATCTATCTAAAATATTGACAGCCAGGACAAAAGTTTCAGTGCAAGATCCAAAAAAGTTGGTTAAACTCCTTAAATCTTCTACTTTGGCATTTCTCAATCTTGGACACAAAGTGTTATCATCCTGCAATTAAAACCAAGAACCAAAATTAACGACTTTCCTAGAACTAGATGGATAAATACACACAATTAGAATCAAATAAAGTCATTTTTTTTTTCTTAACCTTCAAGACTACGGGAAGAAAGAGCGGCATCATATAACTAATGATACTTTTTCAAATACAAGACACAAATCTCTATCAAGGCTTTGTAAAAATACACAGCATAAAATATACATATATATGCACAGCATAAATGCCTCAGCAACCCAACATAAAGTGAACTGTTGTCACACTTCCAGAGAATTATAGCGGAAATAATTCCCCTATAATAGAGATCGTTTGTTTTATTTAAATAAAAAGTCTAAGAGCCCACTGTGGAGTATCTCAGGGGCAGAGGGGATTCCCACAAACGAAGCACTCGGCTCCCGGGGAGTCCCCCACCCAGAAGCGGCAGGCTGCGGGCGGCACGTCCGGGAAACACTTCTCTGGAGCTCAGGGCACTCTCATTCTTGCATAACCTGCAAGATGCAGCTCCGTATTCCAGAAGACAGATTTTGGTCTTAAGAAACTCTGCAGCCTTTAACCTCAAATCAACTGGGGGCGCGGGCAGGGGGAGCCGTCCTTCTCCGAGCCCGGTCAGCTGCCTGAGAAAGGAGCCCTTCCGGGCGCTTACCTCCGGGGTAGCCTCGATCAAGCTCAGCCCTTTCTCCCGAGGTTGGAATCTCTGCTCCTGCTCCAGATAGAGGCTCAGCAACCCGAAGAGCTGCACCCCTTCTCGACCCGCCGAGTACTCCGCCCTCAGGTCCTTCATCTGCAGCGAAGACACGGCGCGGTTAGGGGGAACCCGGGGCGGGGGGTGTTGGGGGCAGGACGGGGCCAGCGCCGGTAGCTCGGGCGGGAGGCGCCCGGCACACCCCGGGGAGCAGCGGGCGAGGGGATCCGTCACGTCCTCCCGAGCCCCAGCGCAGGCTGCCCCCGCCTCCGGGGAGGTGTGGCAGGGGGAGGGGCCGCGGCCCGGGGCCGGCCAGCGCCGGGTCGGACCGGCCACCCCGGCCTCCCGGCCGCCCCGCAAACAGGAAGGCGGCCCCGGGCCGCGGCGTCCGGGCGGTCGCCCCACCGGAGGCCGCGGCGGGAGGGGCCTCTCCCCGCAGAGAGCCCCCGGGGCCGCCGCGGCCGGGGTGGGCGCTTGGCACAAGGTGGGGGGGCGGGGAGAGAAAGTCTCGCGACCGAACAAAGAAGCGGAGGGAGGAGACTGCCGAGCCCCGCCTCGCCCGGGGAGCCTCGCCCGGGGAGCCCCGCTCCCGGAGCCCCTCTCGCCGGCGTCCACCCCCGAGCCGTCCGCGGCCGCCGCGGCGGAGCCTACCCCGGACCCACCCGAGGGGCGAGAGCGCGGCCCGAGAGCGGGAGGGCGGCGGGGCCCGTCAGCCGGTCCGCCCGTGCCCGGACGACACCGTCGGTCCGCGGGCGCCCGGGCGCCTCCGCCGCGCCGACCCCGGGGCTGTCCATCCGGAAGCGCCACCGCAGCGACCCCGATAAAGTGGGGGGGCGCGCCCAAGACCTGCCTTCGGCCTCCCCGACCGCGCCCCGCCCGCCAGCACCGCCCGCGGAGGCAGGGCCGGGGTCGCCCCGGGCTGACGAGGGGGGACGCCGACAGCACCCCCGGCCCAGGCCCCACCGCGAACAAAGAAACCCCGCGGTCCCCGCGAGCCCACTCACCGCGCCGGAGCCGCGCCTCCACCCGCCCGCGGCGTCGCGGTCCGGCGACCACCGGCGACCGCGGGCCGCGGCGGGGGCGTCCGAACCGGTGTCCGGAGGCCGGGGACCCGCCGCCTCAGCGCTGCCCCCGGACCCGCATCGGACCCTTCCCCCAGCCCCTGCCGCCGCCGCCTCACAGCCCGCGCTTCATCCCGCCCCGCGGCGCCCACCCTCCCGCTGGGGCGCAGCGCCGACCCCGCGAGCCAGTCCCCGGCGGGCACCGCTGCCTCCACCGCCGAGGCCCGAGCGGATCCCGTGTTTTTGTTTTGAGTTTTCGACGCCCCCAAGGGGGCGGGGCACGTGACTCCCCGCGGAGGGATCCGCGGTGCCGCTGAAGCCTTTGAAAAAGAGTCCCGCCTGGGCCCGGGTCCGCGGCCGGCTTTGCGCCCTCCTTTCCCCCCCGGGCCTGGCCGAGCCGCCTCTCCCTCTCGATCCCGGGCGGAGGGTGGAGAGCTGGAAGTCGGCTTTCTGAGACTGATCCGGGGACGGGGAAGGAAAGGGACCAGTAGGCTGGCGAGGCGGAAGGAGACAGTTTCTGGTCGCAGTGCACCTTTTAAAGGTCCCCATTTGTTTTGCTTTTGCTGTTTTGAAAAGTCCGCCCAAAGCAGCCCGCTCTCCGATTGGATACTGGTCGAGCGACTAGAACGCGGAGCAGCTGATGCAATCTCGAATGCGGATTGGCTGGCCGATTCGTCTTCGAGCCCTCTGATTGGCTTTCGTCTTATCCGGGGCTTCTATCTTCCAAGGGGCCTTAGCAACGCTGGGGCCCGGATGGCGCATGCGTGCAGCTCCGCAGGCAGAGGGACTGACCCTGGGGTCCAGGCCTTGGGCGGCCGCCGCCGCGGGTCCCTGCGGTGTCCCCCTCCTGCCCCCAGAGAGCTGTGGGAGCGGCACAGCCTTTATTCCGTGCTGCCGGTGCGTCTGGCTCTAACCTGTCACGTTCTCCCACGGCCGTGGGGCGCCTGCAGGAGTGTTCGGGTCCCCCGCGTGCGCTTCTCGGCGCCTCACCCCGGGACGGCGGATGGGGACGGCGGATGGGGGCGGAGGATGGGGGCGGCGGCCGGAGCGAGTCCGGCGGCGGGTGGGGCGCAGGAGGCTCGTCGGCGCGGAGCTCCTCGACGGATGGACCTCGGCGTGTCTCCGTCCGGAGAACAGACGCGCACGGGGGCTTGGCCCGCGCGGACAGGGCGCGCGGACGCGGCTCATCCCGGCCCCGGCCCCGGCCTCCGGAGGGGGCGGTGGCGCTGCTGTTCCTGCGGGAACCCGCGGGGCTTCCGGGGCCTCGGCCGCCCCAAGTGACCCCTTGCCGTGCATCCTAATGAACGCCACCGTGGAGAGGCCGCAGCTCTAATGAGGAGGAGCCGGAAGCAGAACCAGGGGTGCCTTCGGCCAGAGACCGCTTCCCACCGAGTGTCCCGGGGGACCCCAGACTCCCGGCCGCCGGCTTCGCGCTCCTCGGTCCCGCGGCCGGCCAGGCGCACGGACCCAGCTCTGTCGTGGGGCCGAGGGGCCGCTGGCTGCTCCCGCGTCTTCTGTGAATCGTCCTGTTCCGTGTAAAACGCACGAAGGCGCCCAACAGCTTTACCCGCGCTTCTGTCTCCCCCCCGGAGCGCGAGCCGTGTCAGCGCGGCCGCCTCGACCGGGAGCCGGGACTGCCGCGGGGGTCTGCCGCAAGGCGGGGGAGGGGCGTTGGAGAGCAAATCCTGCCTGCGGAGACCGGGCCTTGTTCGGGGTTTTGGAAAAGAATGAAAATTCCATTAACAGGTTACTTTTCAGTGGTTTGCAGGTGGCCTAATTTTGTGCGATACTTGTGTGATTTTTTAAACATCGTTAAAGCTATTGTTTTTATTTGACATGAACGTTTTTGCTGGAAATCTATGCTGAAAAACATAAATGAGGGTATGCAACTAACATGGAAAATAAAACTAAGATTAGAATTGCACAGACGGCAGCTCACTGCAGTGTATAAAGAGGCTCCAGAGAGAGACAGAAAGCAGCTGGACAGAAAACATGCACCATGAGAGTAAGGACAGTATGTGGCCAAAACACAACGGAGCTGGGGGACTTTTTTCAAGTAGGAGGGCCAAGGTAGAAAAGGAACATAAGATATAAAATTAGGGATGTGAAAGAGGAAATGTAAAATTGTGCGGTAGATTTTTTAAATAGAAATGGCATAAGGCCAAAAGGAAGAGATCAAGAAACTGTCCTTGACTGAAATCACTGACTGTTAGAAAGTTATACAAAATGTATACTATGTGATATTTTGTAATTGGTAAATTTTTTTTTGTATCTTTTATCAGGAAGCCTGTTCAAAGATGAGCGGTTCTCTAAGAATAAAACAAGAAAGCTTGCTAAATGGTGTTCAGTTTCCTGGTCTTGGCAGACTCTGTTCAGTACAGGAGAAAAGAAGGATCCAATGGTCCCAAACAGAGCCCCTTGTCCACTCAGTCTACTTACCTCTCTAAGATAAAGGAGATGGCGATCATTAAAAAATATTGGTCAACTATAACTACTTGAACATCATCCTTTGTTTCAAAACACCTCCTTTCAACAATGATGATATTCTGGGACAGAAAATGATGCGAGTTTTCTCCTTTTGTTCTGTTGATTTTTTTGGTTGGTTGGTATTACAGCCTTTATTTTTTCATTTTTCACTTTTTTTTAAATGACAGACTTACTCCAGGCTCTATTTTTGTGTCATCACTTTGGTTTACTTTGCTACAGCTGTGAGTCTTATTTATTTAAAGGACATTCTCCCCTAGGCACCTGTCAGCTGCCTTTCAGGCCTTCCTAAGCTTTCGTGGGGGTCACTTTCCTGCATCAAACACCCATACAAAATAGGGAATCAGGCATCTGGCAGTCCCCAGGAAAGACTTTCATTATAAGATACTTGGTCTCCTACAGCACAGTGGGATTGGGTGACACCCTGTCCCCAGTAACCTCGTGAAGGACAGACAGGGAACTTGTTGTCCTCAGTGACATCTGAGACTGTGAACCTAGAAGGTGGGCACAGAGCAGGAAATAAGCAGTAGCACAGCCACAGAAACAGTGCCATCATTCAGTGAATTCTTGACTTCTGAGGAGTGTCCTTCAAACCACTCAACATTTGAGTGTCTACCTTGGAAGGAAAATGGTGTGGGCAAGCAGCTCTGAACCTCCTTCCCTTCCGTACTTGGACTTCTCGAACTGAGTAAGGCGCCAAAATTCCCTTACAATGGTGAGATAGAATCTTTCTCCTCACAAGGGAAAGTATTAAACAATAAATCTTAACTTTTCATCTAACATTTAATGAATATATATCTGATGCCTGGCATGGTTCTAGGCCTCAGTGATACAAAAATACATAAAAAAAAAACAGTCCCAGAATATGCCCTGGTACATCGGAAGTGTAGGCAAAAGCTCTAAGCAAGAAATCAGAACACCTGACTTTGAGACCCAGCTTTCTCACTTAATAGAAACAGCACCTTAAATACCTTGAATGATGTGAGTTGTCCTGAACCTCAACTTTCCAATCCAAAGAACAGATAAGGAGGAATAGTCACCAGGGGGTAGTTGTTTCTTCATATGTAAATATCAAATAAAAACTTTTGTTTTTGTTGTTTAGATTTTATTTATTTATTTATTTGAGAGAAAAAGAGCTTGCAAGCAAGCATGAGTGGGGGGGCAGGCAGAAAGAGAAGCAGACTCCCTAGCAAGTGCAGAGCCAGACATGGAGCTCGACGTGAGGTTCGACATGGGGCTTAATGTGGGGTTCGATCCCAAGATCATGACCTGAACCAAAGGCAGGCGCTTAACCTACCTAGCCACCCAGGCATCCCTAAATAAAAACATTTGTAAAAGTCCTTTTACTGTATACACCTTCCCTGTTAGGACTTGCACAATGTTGTGACTTCTTGAGGAAAAGGAAGCGACCATTCCTAACTTTACCAAAGGAATTCGGTAGAAAGCAGGCCCAAAAGGAAGGATCAAGACTGGTAAAGCTGACATAAGGCCGCATTCCCTTTCCCCTCCATTCAATCTTTCTGGCTCCAGTCTTGGCTATTTTCTCATTGAGGTGTTTTGCAGCCCCAAACTTCCTGTTTACATCACCCTTGCCAGCAGAGCCCGACAAAGAGGACAGGAATGCTTGCTGGAGGGAGAGGAACAGGGCAAGCTCAGACGAAGCTGCAGTGCCATCTTGAAGTGATTCAGCTTTTTCAACCAAGTACTCACATTTTTAATCTGAACTTGAAAGAATGAGATAATTTCTAGGCAGACAATTCATCCCTTCCTTCAAGCCATCAGAATAAACGAGGGAACACCTCATGGGTTCTCCTTTACCACTTCCTCATGGACAAACTCCAAATCTGAAATTAGCAAATTCAACATTTATAATCTATTTATTATATAGATATCTTGTTGTCAATGATGGAAGCATGTTGTATCTTTCCAAGGGAGTGTTTATCAATGCAATGGTTAGTGACATTCATAACACAGTTAATTCTGAGATAGTAATGTGCTCGGTCTTGAAACTGTGGGACTTACCCACGCCGTGGAGACCTTCTGGATGAGCACAGCAGGTTTTCCAGCCAGTCAGGTCAGACCCTCCCAGCTCCACTAGCCCACACATGAGTTAGCCTTCTGCAAACCATCTCTGAAACCCTCGAACTCAATGTGCATTTGACCTCAGTGTCCCAACTCATTACCTTAGTATCCAGAACCCTTTCTGTTATGCTAAAAGTTAACTGAAATAAATGGAGTAGCTTTGAAAGGGCATCAAGAGACTGCTAAAGGATTATGCCACTGATAATACAGCAATGCTTGAAATAAGAGCCGATTATCTCAAAATGGTGGGTCTGTCGCAAAGCAAATATATTTCAAGTGACAAAGAGATGCCCTTCTAATATTCACGGTCCCCGGCCATGAATTTACATAACACATTATTCTTTTATTTGTTCTGAGCACCATAACCACAACCATCACAATGCTGGGAAGTTGATACTGTCAGCAAAGAATCATTTAGGAGACATCTGTTGAATGTATCATCTTAATCCTAAAGGAAGTTTCATTTTCTGTGAAAGTAATTATCTCTTATTTTGATCTCAAATGAAGAGGCAATTGACATTTAAGATGATATGAATAAGTAAAATAAGCTTAAATTTTGGTTTTGTTAATGCTTTAAAGTGTCTTCAAAATAAAGGTTGTTTTTTTTTTTTAATTTCTAAAAAGAAAGATAGCTTTATAGCCAAGATCCTCATGTCTGCCTAATTGCATATATTAGTATGCTATTTAACCACGTTCTGAATAGGAAATTCTGGCTACATGCAAGACCAGAAACGGGTTGAAGCTTTACAGTTGGGAGGAGTTCTCTCTAGCAAAAAGAGTAGAATTAACAAATATGAAATAAGATATGAAAATGAATATTTATCATGAAGCAAATCAAGAAAAAGTATAAATTTTTTAAAAGTTTACATATATTAACTGTTCCCAGTCATTTATGACGTTGAGGTAAATCACCCTAAAACTTAGTGGCTGAAAATGACAATCATTTTATTATCATCACTCACGGTTCTAGGGTCGGCTGAGCTCAGCGAGGCTATCCTTTCTTGGGGACTTTGACAAAGTTACACTGAGATGGTGCTTGGGCTGGAGCCATCCTGTGGCTCAACTCATGTGTCTGAAGAAGGCTGTGACTTTAGCTGAGGCTGGAGGCCAGAACACCTACGTATGTGGTCTCTCTGCGTGGTCTTTCTG
Organism: Mustela nigripes; assembly: GCF_022355385.1. Classification (NCBI taxonomy): domain Eukaryota; kingdom Metazoa; phylum Chordata; class Mammalia; order Carnivora; family Mustelidae; genus Mustela; species Mustela nigripes. The sequence continues at coordinate 264,635,140 of NC_081557.1, read as the reverse complement.
TTTCCTCATGGCTTGGTGACAAAGCTTGAAGAAAACCAGGTGAACACAGCATCTCCTTTCATGAACTATCCTTGGCAATCACATCATTTCTATACTCATTTCATATTGCTGCTGTAACAGATTGCCACAAATTTAGTGGCTCAAAATAACACAAATTTATTATCTTATTGTCCTGGGTGCCAAAAATTTGAAATGAGTCTCACTAGACTCAAATCAAGTTGTCGGCAGAGCTATAATCCTTCTGGAGGCTCTGTGGATGATACGTTTTCTCGCCTTTTCCCAAGAATGTAGTTCTTGGGACATCCCAAGAATGTAGTTCTTGAGAGAACTACATTCCTTGGCTCGTGGCCCCTTTCTTATCTTCAAAGCCGGCATTGTAGAATCTTCTAATCTTTCTCAACTCTGACTCTTTTGACTTCCTTTTCCACTTACAAAGATCTTTGTGACCTTTCTCATTCACAGTATGAGCTGTAAAACTTGAGGACATCACTGAAAACTGGTCATACTCAGTAATTAGTTTGTCTGTTTCCTTATTGCAGAAGCATATTTATGTTTTATGTTATCTTAATCAGTGTCAATATTTTATACCAAATCAGCGAGAAATTTTTTCTTTAAAGATTTTATTTATTTATTTGACATATCACAAGTAGGCAGAGAGGCAAGCAGAGAGAGAAGTGGAAGCAGGCTCCCTGCTCAGCAGAGAGCCCGATGTGGGGCTCGATCCCAGGATCCTGGGATCATGACCTGAGCTGAAGACAGAGGCTTTAACCCACTGAGCCACCCAGGCACCCCAGCAAGAAATTTTTATCAATAGGGCACCTGGGTGGCTCAGTGGGTTAAGCCGCTGCCTTCGGCTCAGGTCATGATCTCAGAGTCCTGGGATCGAGTCCCGCATCGGGCTCTCTGCTCAGCAGGGAGCCTGCTTCCTCCTCTCTCTCTGCCTGCCTCTCTGCCTGCTTGTGATCTCTGTCTGTCAAATAAATAAATAAAATCTTTAAAAAATAATAAAATAAAAAATTTAAAAAAGAGAAATTTTTATCAATAAACTGCTAAGGCGTAGTTATAAAACTTTTTGCCAACGTTTCTGGCTTCAAACTCTGATTACCTCTTCACAAGATTACAATTTCCCATTGAATTTTTTTTTTTTTTAATTTAGCCTTTCCTCTAGGATGACGTATCATTTTTTAAAAAAAATTATTGGTATCTTAAAACATTTCTTTCAGTTTTACAACTCATTCTGGACATCATAATACATCATGAAAAGACTGGATAAAGTTTTTCTTAAATATTACATCAATCCTAACACATAATATTTGCATGTTTCCAAATTTCAGTTAAAACAGTATCCCCAGTTCAGATCAGTGTCCCCAGATCAACTTCCCCTTAGCCACATCCCAAAATACTGGTGGACACTCCAGCAATTCCAAACACAAGAGAACATAGAACAGCAGAATTTGACATAGAGACAGACAGCAGCCTTAACCAAGTACCGTTAAAATGTTTTTCTTTTGCAAAACTAGGAAAAGAAATGTATGCGGACGCTCTGCTAGAGCCCATCCTGAGACCTCAGAAAGAATCTGCGAGGGTGAGCTACATTTCATTAGCTTCACCATAAATCCACACTTGGTAATCATTAATTACCGGTCAAGCATTATACTAAGTGACTTATGTGTATCGACATAATTCTAATGCCTGTGACACACACAGATGCTGAAAGGGAGGTCCAGAGGGTGTAAGTAACTTGATTCCACACCAGACAGTGGCAGATTCAGTGTTTGCTAGCGACAGTCTGATTCCATGACCCACGCTCTTAACCACTATTTTCCATAGTTACTCTGGTATCAGGAAGAAAGAGAATAAAACTCCAAATCAGACATAAGCTTCACCACTTAGTGTATTTCTTATTAAACTCATGTAAAATGGTTGCATCAATAGTTTAGATTAGGCTAAACCAAGACAATTTGGATTTGGATATTTTATTAGTAAAATTAATCAATAACTTACGCACCTGCATACTTTTGTAATGTGTTTTTCTTTTGTTGTTGTTGTTCTCTTACATAGCAAGAGAAATATGCTTTTTCTCTACCAAACTAATCTGAAAAGAAAGTATCCAGATAGAGACCAGGCCTATCAGGATTAACCCTTCACCTTGGAGTTTGGATTAAGTGTTTCTAACAAAGCACGCCAATTGTTTTGAGCACTACTCAAATCCCAGGAAAGCCAAGAAGGGAAGAAAAAAGAGGCTCTTTTCTTTCTGCCTTTCCTTAGACATTGCAGGGGGATGTCTAAAGGCTTGAAATACCATGTGATACTGGCAGTAGCCTGCAAGTATTTCGGAGGGAAATTGCTGCTATGTTCTTATTGGTCCTAATACTGGGCTATTTTGTAGACATTTGGGCTGTTGTCCATTTTATGACGTATAAGTATTTTTTATCTTTATAAAAACAAGAGAATGGGACACCTGTTCTCTTGTGGGTTGAGTCTCTGCCTTTGGCTGAGGTCATGATCTCAGGGTCCTGGGATCGAGCCCCGCATCAGGCTTTCTACTCAGTGGGGAGCCTGCTTTCCCCTCTCTCTCTCTCTCTCTCTGCCTGCCCCTGCCTGCTTGTGATCTCTCTCTCTCTCTGTGTCAAATAAATAAAATTTTTAAAAATTTTTCACTTCATCCATTGTTAAATTAATTAATTAAAATAAAATCAAAACAGGAGATTGTGAGCAGCAAACTCTCTGATTGCCCTACCATGGCTGGTTATGCTCTCCTATTCTCAGAACCTGATGAGGAAGTCAAGCTCTCTGATCATTAACTGCTAAAAATAGCAGTTTTGAGCCTTACAGCCTTCCTGGACAGAAGGAAGGTGGAGATGGAGAGGGGTAGCACAAATACAATACGTGGAAGATACTTCATTTGGCATGAACCCAGAGGTTACCAACTTACCGTGCTTATTGTGTTGTGCAGTGTTTGTAAGTGCTATGATGACAGAATAACATTATCTATAGATCTTGAAACATTATAGACATTTATTGACTCATTCTGCATGAAGATTAGCTTACTAGAATATTCAGGGTTTTGGAGCCATGTATTTTATAAATGCAGCCCACACTGCATTTTAGATGTTTGCTGCTTCTTTGTTCAGTTTAATAAACATTAACAGGGGAGACGCCTGGGTGGCTCAATCATTAAGCGTTCCCCGCCCCCCTGCATCGGGCTCCGCTTCTCGCTCTCCCACTCCCCCTGCTTGTGTTTCCTCTCCCACTTGTCTCTTTCTGTCAAATACGTAAATAAAATCTTTCTTAAAAATTAAAAAAAAAAAAAAAACATTAACCAGGCAGCTGCTCTATTGGAGGCACAGTGGTAGAAATAAAAGACACAAAGTGGCTACAGTTAGACACTGCCCACAAGGAGCTCAGAACTTAGTAGGGGAGAACCAAGTCTATAAATAACTATATTAATATGTGATTTGTACAACTCTAAGGCTGTGTACAAAGTATAGCAGCAAGACCCTGAAAGAAGTTGTATCAGGAGAGGGAAGGGAGATTAGGTAAATCTGTACAGAAGAGGGGGTTCTTGCTTGCTTCTAAAATAGTTGCTTTTAGCATGTGACGATATCTACTTCCTTCAACCCAAAATGTTACATTCATTTTTTTTTTTAAGATTTTACTTATTTATTTGACAGAGAGAAAGAAAGATCACAAGTAGGCAGAGAGGCAGGGGAAAACAGGCTCCCTGCTGAACAGAGAGCCCGAAGCAGGGCTTGATCCCAGGACCCTGAGACCACGACCTGAGCTGAAGGCAGAGACTTAACCCACTGAGCCACCCAGGTGCCACAATATGTTCATCTTTAAAACTGAGCTGCTTCTGTCCTAAGAACAGATGAGCAGCGTCTGAACTACTCAAGAGTACATGGTGGTGGAAATATCACCTTCAGGATGCTCTTTTAACACTGATATCTCTCAAATATTTGTGAGATTCATTATCTTAACTAAAACTACTCCAAGTTACATTTTATGATTTATTTAGGCTAAGTCAGAATATTGCCATTTCCCTATAAATGGAGTACTTTAATATATTTTCACTATGACTATAATAAAAACACATTACAGAAGATGTAGAAAAAGGAATCACCTATAACCAAACCATCCAACACAACTAATGTTATTGTGGTGACGTAAAAATCTGCTGGTCTCTTTTCTGACTTTTTTTTTCCAATCGTGCTGTGAAATATACATACAAGAAAGAATATATAGTTGACACACAATTTAAAGACCTTTGATAAAACAAGCAATATTCACAGTAGATAAAGTCACATGGTAAAAACAACTTTTTTAGAAGCAAGCAAGATCCCGCTCCTCTGTACAGATTTACCTAATCTCCTTTCCCTCTCCTGATACAACTTCTTTCGGGGTCTTGCTGCTATACTTTGTACACAGCGCTAGAGTTGCACAAATCACATATATATCAAATCAATATGTAGAATATAAGTGGTACCTTTGAAACTTCTGGATGTCTTACCCAGGTCACATCCCCCACTCTCTCTCTCCCTAAAAGTACTTCTAGTACTAAATTTTCAGTTAATCATTCCTTTCCTTTAAAAAAAAAAATAGATTGCCTTTTATATAGCCCTGAATAATATATATTGTTTCGTGTTTGAATTTTATGTAAGTGGAATCACATTGAATACATTTCTCTGTGACCTCTTTTAACAAAATCGTGTGTTTGTTTTCCTTTTTAGGAGAGAACCTGAGTGGGAGCCCAGCCTCAGAACATTGAATGCTGTTAGCTTTTGCTGCCCTCCCCAGCTCAACTTCATGTTTTTGAGCTACCTGCAGGTTTGCCTACAGCTAGAGCAAGTACAATGACATGTCACATCTTATGAACATGCCACTCTCTATCAGCTTACTGTCCATGGATTTGGGTTTCTTTCCGGTTCATCACTGTTATAAAAATGTCTGCAGTCCATGCCTCCCCCCTTTTTGTGCACACAGCCAAGAGTTTTTCTATATTAGATTCGTGTAAGTGGAACGTTGAGATCTCAGGGCATGAACATTTTCAACTGGACTGAGTAGCATGAGTGGGTTTCCAGGGCAGTTGAACCAATTTCCACTCCCATCAGCTGTCTCTGTGAGAGTTCCTGTGGTAGCACATCCTCGCCAATATGTTACCTGTTTTCATGATCCATAAAAATAAGGGTCAGAATGACATACTTCTGTATTTTCTTCTTTATATAAAGCTAACCACAGAGCAGATGCTTGATAAAAATTCTCTGGTTGCTTGATTTTGGAGACTACATTCTAGAAAATTCAAGGCTCCTATGCTTAAACATATCATTGCTATATGGGGCAAAGCTTTGCTTTTATTTTTAAATTAATACATACATACATATGTACATACACTCAGAAACACAATAATATGTCATCTTTGATTATTAACACAAGACATGGAGCAAGGAATACTATTTCTTCAGTTAAAAAGGTATCCTGAAGTTTTCTGCCTCACACACACACATGTGTATATACAAAGCATATGTGGGCACACGTGTGTCTGTATGTTCCTCCTTAGATATTTGTATCCGTTAATAAAATGGGTTTTAAAACACTCTAACTCAATGTGCTCACTTCGGCAGCACATATACTAAAACACTCTAACTTGAATATAGAAATCCATTTCACAAGTTCATCATTTGAAGCCACTGATTAGAAGTTCTCAATTGTCAATTTGTGTAGCAATCAAATTAAAAATACATAGCTTGAAGTGAGGTTAAATATCCAGATATCCAAGAAGAATGGTTAATGGTTTTGGTGAATCATTTGAAACTCTAAATTTACCGTTTCTCTCTTTATATCAGATTTTCATCCTCTTGCCATCCCTACCAATTTGAAACCAAGTTTATTTAAAAATATAAAACTGTTGCTCCTCTATCAAGGTGATCAATTTCGAGACAAACTTTGAGAATTTTAAAGCTGAAAGCAGTGTATTTATGCAATTTTGACATATTTCAAAATTGGCAAAATATTAAAAATTTAAATAACAGTTAAAAATAATGAAAGCCATTTCTTAATAAATACTTGATTTTTATCTAAAGTTTAAATGACTACTGAATGATAATACATTAAAAGGAGTGAGATAAATGCCTTCATTATCTAACATTTTTGAGAAAAATTAACAATACTTTTCAGAAACTTCAATTGCAGAGAAATTGTGTTTCACCAGTTAGGAAGGATAATGAAATAAGTATCAGAGAATATAAGCTTTCTAGGATCATACCTGAGGAACTGTATTGGGTCTCATATTTCAAATATATATGCTAATGTTCATTAACAGCCCTTTACTCTTTTTAATTTCATTAAGCAAAAGTGGGGTGGCTGGGACTGACAGGGCCTGAATAATCTGGTTAATTATAAGATCTACATTTTTCTTTGTATTGTACAGACTTTCATTTCACAATAAATATGCATATGCCTGACCTCAGCGGTCTAAGAGTTGAAAGATCCTGAGGGGCGACCGGTGGCTCAGTGGGCTGGGCATCTGACTCTCGGTTCCAGCTCCGGTGGTGATCTCATGGGATGTGGGCTGGAGCGCTGCCCGGCGGGGAGTCTGCTTGAAGATTCTCTACCTCTGCCCCTCCTCTGAGATGCATGCGTGTGTGCCCGTACACATCTTTCTCTCTCTCTCAAATAAATAAATAAATCTAAAAAAAAAAAAGGAAAGAAAGAAACCAAGATCCTGAAAGAAACAAAGATCCTGAAACCAGGAACCAGCACACTTAGCCCTGTATGTTGTCCCTGTCACCTACTGGCTGAGTGACCTCTCAAAGTCTCCAATCCCACATTTGCAAAAATGGGAAATAACTCCGGACTATCTCACAAGGTTGTCTGGGAAGATTAGGTGAAAGAAAAGATATAAATGCCATCAGTAAACCATAAAGTGCTAAACAAATGTAAATTATTGTTATTATTATTGTTTTTGTTATTTGGGGCTCAAACTTCAGCTTTATTGTTTAATATCTCTATGACTTACATGGCAAGTGACTGAACTTTTTAAAGCCTTTTTTCTTACCTGGAAATCACAGTTTTATAAGGATTAAATGAAATAATGTAAGGAAAACTTGAGCACAGCATGGGGAGGACTTAGAAGGGTAACTATTATTTCTTATCGTATCTTATTACCCATATCAGGGGGAAAATTGCTTTGAGTCACTCTTCAAATACTCACAATAGATTATACTGAACTGTCCACACGGTCAACAACCTGCCCTCGAGAGAGACCCAAACTGGACACCCATGAAGCCATGGCAAGAGAACAGATCTTTCCTCTCTCCAGAGCTAACTGCCGTTAGGAAAAATGAGCCTACTCTTCTTAGTTAACGGGGGGAGCCAATCTGGACACAAACTATGTAAACAGATTCTGTGTGCTGAGAATATTGTTGCAAAGCCCAAGGATCAACATCACTATTATTTGATGATTAGTTTATTTATGATTATTATTATTTTATGATCACTCATAAAATGTTTGATAAGAATTAATAAAGCTTGCTTACTTCATATAAGGACAATTCAATCGTGACCTACTTCTTTCTTATTCAGAATACAAAGCTGTGCCATGTCCTTCCTCATTACCCCTTTCGACAACCAAATGGGTTTGGCTGTCTCCACCCAGCCGTCTTCTTCCCGTGGTTTTTGAGAGGTGGACAAAGTGGGTAACCATGGAGAAAAGCCATGTGCTACTTCTCACAGGCTTAATTCAGCTTCCCCTACAGCCCTCGAGGTCAGACATCTCCAGGAAGATCATGACCCAAATTCGGGTTAGCGACGTGCCAGGGAAAGCAGACAGCTGTATGGGACAATTTGGCTCCAAGTGATACTAACCATTTATGTGATTCCATAAAAAAAAAAAAAAAGAAAGAAAGAAAGAAACTTAAGTGATATACAATTAAAAAGTATAAAATTGTTGGTGTATTGTAGTATGTGGCATATAAAATGACAGTACTGTAAACCAAGTAGATATTGTTTTATTTCTCCATAAATATGTAGCAACTGTGTGTTCCCAGAAGCCACCGGATCATGGCTACTTCTGATCTTATCCCAGCCAGTTGCACAAGTATTGAGAATCAAACACCTGTTTATTTGTTAATGCAACCGAAGAAACTTGATTGTTGGGTTTCAATGACTCTAGAGTGTACACATGTGTTCTGTTTTAGGCCACATGTTTTATTTCCTTTTGTATATGGGTTTGTTGTGATCATCAATTTCTTATTTGAAAAAAAAAATGGTGTGACTCATATATTTGCCTAGCTGCTGATGATAATTCATTGTTTTTGTTCTCAGGGAACAATAAATCCTGTATGAATATTATCAGCCAGTTTTTAAGTTTTAAGAATGGTATATGGTGTCAGTAAATGACTTGGCATTACTTTGAGGTGCAAGACAATCAATTAAATGCGCTTATATCACATCGTATCCTAATATTAGAAATATATTAGCATTTACACTCTAAATTAATTACAGACTCTGACTGCTTCAACTTTCTTTTGGAAGAAGATTTTCCCCACTGCCCAAAGAGAGCTTGACTGGGACTTGCTAGGCATGATACTGGTATCCAAAATGCAGTTGATATCCTCTTGATTATATATTAGTTTTTACTCTGGCACTTCTGGAAAGTTTTCTAAAACAGCACAAAGAAAAATGATGAGGAAGAAAACATTCACTTTGGCTCAATGAGCACTTCATGAGCAACTATTGTGCACGAGGTATTTTGATGGGCACTGGAAAAAAAGAGACAGCTCTTACAGTTTGGTCAAAAGGCAACACATAGATAGGTCATTCAAATAAAATATAGTAAATGCTATAATAGAAGTGAGCACAAGGCCATGGACATGCAGAGGAGGAGCTAAAATCTTCTCTACTGAATTTCTGACTCACTAACCCGACAGCCTACTGGATATCATTAACTTCACAGCATGTTGGAAAGAGAACCTAGAAACTGTCCCATTCCAATAACTCTGTAGCAGAAGCTGCAGGCGCCCTGTTCATTTTCTCTGGCCCTCAGAGTCTGCTCAGGCTGTACGTGAGAAAAACCCTCAACCAATGACAGGATGGGAGGTACATAGCCCAGCTCTCTCTTAATGCAGGTAGGATAATTCTGAGATCGGATGATTCTGTCATATGTTCTACAACCATTCCTTTGAACTTCTGCACAGTGAGGACCATTATGGCAAAAATGGGTCAAGTGGAAGGCCCTGGAAATTTCCATCACTACTGGGATTGTAATCTAAAAGCAATGCCTCCTCCCAGATGGAACTCCAGAGATTAGGCTACTCTCAAAGATCTGACAACAGGCAGGTATAAGGAGACCTGTAGTATCCCCATGCACTTTGCCTATTTGAGCCCTAGGGAGGTTGGATGGATGCTTGGGAATGACCGTGCAGTACGGCAGACTTAATCAGGGCCCTTCCGATGCAGCAGCTCTTTAGATGGAATCTCTTTCCTGGAACAAATCAAGAGCCCCTGGCACCTGGTGTGCAGCAATTGATTCGAAAATGCTCCTTTTCCCATATCAGTTTGTACCAGATGCCATTTGCTTTTACCTGATGTAGCCTCAGCGCTATGTCCGCTTCCCTGCTCTCTGCCGTACCAGAGTCTGCAAAGATTGTGCTTATCTTGACAGTCCACATGAAATCACATCTACTGCATTGACGGTGTTATATTGGTTGGCCCTGACCAGGACCTGAAGAGGAAGTAGCAGGTATTTTCTGTAATTTAGACAGACCTAGCCGGAGAATAGGAGTTAAACCCCACGAAAATTCAGGGACTCATTGCATATGTGAAGTTCCCGGGGATCAAATGCTACGGAACTTCTCAGGGTCTCCTTCGGAGTGGAAGAGAATTGCCGCAGCTTGCACAGTCTACCTCTAAAGAAGAGGCACTGGGTGGGCCTTTTTGGACTTTAGATGTGATACACACCTGTGTGAGTGGGCTACTTAGGTTCCACTTTCAAGTAGTCTGCAAAGCTGCCAGTGTTGTGGGGGACCAGAGCAAGGCTGGGGGGCAAGCCGCTCTTCTTGTGACCCGGCAAACTCGGCAACACGTGGACTCTCTCTGGCAAATGGGAAGCTGCGTGAAGTTGCTGGCAAGCAACAGTTAGAGAATTAAGTGGAGAACTCAGGTTTTGAAGCCAATCCAGGCCTCTTCTGCAGATGAAAGTCTTTTCAGAAACAGCTTCTAGTGTGATATCAGAACTGAATGCCTTACGTATATTCTGAATTTCCCATTATGAACTAGGTGACCTTTCTAGCCATAAGGCTGGGACTACACAGAAGCAATCTGTCATCAGACGGAAATAGTATGTAAGAGATTGAGCCCAGGCAGGTCCAGAAGGCACAATTAAATTGCCTAAGCAGGTGGCTTACACTCCTGCAACATCAACTCCTGGCCCGTCTTCAATCCGTATCTATAGCCACACAGGGGCGTTTCTTATGACCAGTGGAATGAGGACAAAGAAGCTGAGTCCCGATTTACGGATAGTGAAACCATATCCTGGGACAAACTGGGACGGACAGTCGCAGCATTATAGTTCTACTCAGGGGGAGTCTCTGGTCAGCGGTAAAGGAAAATGCACCCCAAAGGCAGAACTTCGAGTCACATATTTCGTTGACCACTTTTTCTGAACTGAGAGATGGCCAGAGTATGGACTTACCATGGTTCGTGGGTGATCGACAACAGCTTGGATAGAGGTTCAGGGACTTGTTAAAAAAAAAAAAAAAAAAGGATTGGCATGATGAGGAGGAGGGGTCTGTGGCAGACATGTGGACGGGTCTCTCGTTAGAAGCAGAGAGAAGGAAGTTGTCGGTGAAAACCCTCCAAAGAGCATCTATAACAAAGGAGGCTTGCAGTGGTCATGCAGGCAGGAAAAATGGGCAGGGCGGTCTGTATCTACCGATCAGCTTCCTTCACCAGCCACTACAGGGCTTGCTCACCGGGCCCACATGTCATGTGATCGCAGTCGCAAGATTGGAGGCTGTGAACCTAACAACGTGGACTGACCTAGCCACAGTTGTGGATGAGCGCAGAACAGGCCGCCATAAAGGATGCACACTGAGTCCCTGGGGGACCAGCCACCTATCAGATGCAGACTCCTGACAGTGGGTCCCTACATCACGGGAGAGGCACAGATTTTTCCCCACTGAAATAGACATAGATTTTGGATATAGATTTGCCTTCCCTGGTTGTAAGGCTTTTGCAAGTGTCACCATTTGTGGACTTTCAGAGTGCTTTATCCACCATCATGGCGTTCTGTACAAGGTTGCTCCTGGTCAAAGAATTCATTTCACAACTGAAGAAGCACCCCAGTGGGTTTGTCCGTGGAATTCACTGATCTTACCACACAGCTGTCACTCAGAAGCAGTTAGCTTACAGGAGTGGTGGAGAGCCTCCTGAACTCACAATGTCTACTAAGGGGTGGGCTTCTAGCATACAAGGTAAAAATACTCTATATCAGCAACTACTATATAGTGCTGTCCCTTCTGTAACCAAAATACATGGGTTCAGGAACCAAGGAGGAAGCAAAAATGCTTCCCCTCAATATTACACTTAAAGACCACTCCCAGAAGTTCGGCTACCCATCCTTGTAGTCTTTCAGTTCTGTTGATGTGGAGATCGTGGTTCCAACAGGCAGAAGATTTTTGCCACATAACAATGACTCCAGCGAAGAAGAAGTTGAGATCGACACCTAACTCATTGGGCCTCTTCTTGCTCCTGCTGAATGTATACTTCAGACTACGGGAATGATACTCCCAGAGCACTGAGGTACACGGAACCGCTGCTGCCCAGTGGAGGCAGAACCCAGGGGGTTCTTAGAGGAGCCTCTCGCTGCATCAAATAGAAAATGGCAGCCATACAGAAAAATCAGGACAGACAACTGCATATTCGGATGCTTCAGTACTGAAAGTTTAGATTGTCCTACCAAGCCAGGAAGTCCTAGCAGCTGAGATCCTACCTGAGGACAAGTGAGAAATAGAAAGGAAGAGAGAAAATATTAATAATATCTATGGTCCCGTGACCAGTTGTGGAAATAAAGACTGTGGCAGCTTCGCACATTCTCTGCCCTGCTTATTATGAATGTGTGCTGTGCTTCTGTGTATACACAGAGACAGAGAGAGACGATTTCATTCTCTGTCCTTCCTGCCCTCACCGTTTTGCACACGTCTTGCTGCAGGTTAACTTTACAAGTTAGTCTTCGGGAGAAGAACCGTCTGGTGAGACTATTACCGAGTTTGAGGAAGACTTGATACGGTCCAGACGTAGGCAATGTGACCGACGCCCAGAAAGTGACTCCACGATTATCAGCACCATGTGTCTCCTCGATTGACAGGAAGGGGAAAATATCTTCATTCGTACAAAGAAGAGTTGAGTCTTGCGCAGTGGACACAGAGTTCTTTTCACCGTCAGTCCGATGCGGAATCAGCAGAAGCCTGGATGCTGTGTAGCCAGGGGCAGACTGTGTCAGTGAGGAAGCTGCTCTCCCTCAACTGCAGACGCACCCATCTATACTCTTGCTTCAGGACGCTTTGACAGGAGCCCCCACATTGCTGCTTCGCCAGCTGGTTCCTGTTAGGCTCCGCCGATGAAGTATTCTAGAAGGATACGGCGAGGCTGGAGGAGAACGCGGGGACTTGCTGCGTGTTTTCTCTCAGCCTGCTTTCTGCACGTGGGCGCATTGCCCTAGCATCAATCCTTCACCCTACCGGCACCATTTCTTTTCCTCCCAGAGCAGCAGCTTAACACCACTTGCAGGTTTTCCTCTGCTTGCAGAACATCCCTATATTTTGCTCTACTTTAGAGACAAAGGAGGCAGCAGGCACCCCTTCCTCAGAGGTCTGGCTTCCAGTCCAAAGGGCTCCTCTTCCAGACCTGAGAGATACCAGCACTGACTGGGCAGTATCTCGGGCTCTAGGGTCTGAACTTCAGCTCCATGGAGCCCCAGCCGGTCTTCTAAATTAATAATTCCGACGTCTCTTTATTCCACCCGGCTGGGAGTGGTGGCTAGTCCCAGCCACTGTTACTTCCCTAACAATTTAGTGTTTTTCTTTTGTCTTTTCAGTTTCCTAGTCAGCAACTTTGTATGTGGTTAATAAGTCCTTGGGTTAAATTTCGGTACGGGTTTGTCTCCCGCCGGAATGCTGACTGATACAGGCTCCTTCCCGGCACTCCATCACCTCCTCCGTCCCGCGCTCCAGGCTGGGGATGTCCTTCCCGTTGTGCTACCATTCGCAACTCCCTGGCACAACGGTCGTCGTATCCTTTTGTGGATGCCGGTTTGCTCACATTACTGCTAAATGGAGAATTCTGTATTTCAAATTATACATCTTGGCATCTCCATTTCTCAAGATAATGCCTAAAAAATAGAGACACTCGGTGAATATTTATCAAAGGAGTAAAAGAGTAAACTAGGAAATTTCCCCAATGACAGAGGACAGAGATAGAGGAGTCACAGGCCAGGGCTCACCAATATTTTGATCTTGGTATTCCTTTGGAGAGTAATATACTGATAAATGTTGAATAAACAGCTTAAAAAAAGAAAGAAAGAAAGAAAAGCTCTGATTGGTAGCATTTACTGATGTTTGTTTTGTAAACACCTCCTCCGGGGCCGATTTCAAGCTCTCCGCATGATGTCATTGAACACAGAGCTGGACGGAGACCCCTACAACTGGTTTCCACGCGCTGGTGCCAGCCAACTCCAATGCACCATTGCCTGCCATTCTTAAATGTTACTGAGAAACTTAAAGACTTTGGGGTTATGTAAATTATATCTACAAGCATTTATAGCATTAGAAATTAGAACTGAGAAATTCTTGAAATTTTTATTTGTTAGCTCTATGAAAAATAATAATCCGGGGCACCTGGGTGGCTCAGTGGGTTGGGCCTCTGCCTTCTGCTCAGATCGAGGTCTCCGGGTCCTGGGATCGAGCTCCATGTAGGGCTCTCTGCTCAGCAGGGAGCCTGCCCCCCACCCCCGCCCCAACCTGCCTCTCAGGCTGTTTGTGATCTCTCTCTCTCTGTCAAATAAATGAATAAAATCTTTAAAAAAATAATAACAACAATAATAATCCCACTACTTAACATAAATATCATTTTAAAAAATATAGCTATACTTTTCAAAACAAAAAACACTTAGTGAGAAGATCATTGTTTTGCATTTTGGCAAATCTCTCAATGTATGAATTACGAGAAGACGGCTAGATTCTCATATCTCCTTCAACATTCATTCTGTTGTGATATGTAGTGTAAAGTATGTGAAGAAAATGTGGCCCCACACATATGTTATTTGAAAAAGGAGGAAGAATGTGTATTTTAATAGACATTTCAGATAATTGAGGACACTTTTCTTTGATAATACACTAATACTCAAAAAGTGACAATTTCCTAAAGGTTAGTCATAATGTGGAACCCGAAACCATACATTTAAACTTGTTACAAGAATATCCATTGGTCTATCTTGCATTTTCAGTGGATCTTTAACCAAGCATGATTTTGTAAAATAAACCATGGGTTACTTGGAAAGTATTGCTTCCCTTAGTTATGCAGATCTTCCAAATGTTGATTTTTCATTATATAATGTCAAAAACTATTTTCACCAATACCACCACCAATCTCATCAGTGAAGTCTTTAAATTACTGGGAAACTATCAAGCTCATTGTGATGGAGACAAGTTTCCCAAAACTCTAACTTTCACTCTCATTTTTCTCTTTGGCAAAAGCACCATCATTTGTTTTTCTGTAAGTGACAGGTTCACTTCATACATTTTTTTAAGTAAAATGTCTGTCAATGCCCAAGTCTACGTAACCATCATTTTATGTTAGCCATTTTTTCAAGAAATGATGTTCCCTAAGAAAAGCAACTAGTTCAGCTTGCATCTCCAGCAATTGCTCAAGGCAACTATTGTATTTTTCTCTCTGCAGGAGACATGCTGCATTTTTGACATAGGATATTTAAAAATATATAAACAAGTATTAAGATAAATGCAATTTATTGTCTCATTCCATCAAGGACATTCTTTTTTTAAATTTTTTTTAAAGATTTTATTTGTTTATTAGACAGACAGAGATCACAAGTAGTTTGAGAGGCAGGCAGAGAGCAAGGAGGAAGCAGGCTCCCCGCGGAGCAGACAGCAGAAATGTGGGGCTCGCTTGATCCCAGGACTCTGGGATCATGCCCTGAGCTGAAGGCAGAGGCTTTAATCCACTGAGCCACCCAGGCGCCCCCATCAAGGACATTCTTAGTGGAAACTGGCTTTCTTTCTTCTCCTTCTTTTATCTTTTTCTCTTTGTGTCTTTTTTGTTTTGTTTGTCCTGCCAGGACATGGCAGTGAGAAGACACAATGACTCCTAGTACAGTTTGGCACAGCTGCCTTGAGTCCTACTGAGATGCCAGCAATTTTAACCACCATTGCTTTATGCCAGTAGTGCAAATGTTGACACAGAGAAACAGCGTTAGAAGATTGCACCGTCTTAGTATTATAATCAAAATAATTTAGACCTCGCAGACTTCAGAGACACTCACCCTGGAAGTCTATTGACCACATTTTGAGAACTATTGCACAAGACGACTGGAAAAACACCTAGCCACAGGTCATCTTCTGGAAAGTTTGCATATATATATATAAGGACAGTACAAATGTGAAAGATTAAACATTTCTGGAAAGATGTTTCCCCAGTCATTACGAAAGAAAGAGAGAAAGAAAGAAAGGTCTTATTGAGAGCTCTATTAAACAAATGAATTATGTCCACAGTGTCCTAAGAGAGAACAGCTCTAGGCTTCCATGATTTACCATGAGACCATACAGTCCTTTCGTAACAGCTGGCATCCCTGTTATTGTCTAGCTATCACTTTGGACTGAGGGCACCCGACATAGAAGCTCATAGCAACCAGAATATTATAAGGACGTTAAATGCACGAACTCTCTGAAATAGAGATTAATGAGAAATTAGATTCCCTCTCTCCAAAATTTCAAAGTAAAAATTTAAAAAAAAGGAATCACAAAAATAAACACATAGATCAATAGAACAGAGTGAACCCACAATTATGTGGTTTATTAACCTTTGACAAAGCAGGAAAGAATATCCAATGGGAAAAAGACATTCTCTTTAGCAAACTGGGAAAACTGGACAACAACATGCAAAAGAATAAAACTGCACCACTTTCTACCACCATACACACAAAAAAATTCAAAATTATGAAAAGCCTAAATATGAGAACTGAAACCATAAAAATCCTAAAAGAGAACACAGACAATAACTTCTAGCTTCTGTACAGCAAAGGAAATAATCAACAAAACTAAAAGTCAACCTATGGAATGGGAGAAAATATTTGCAAATGACATATCTGATAAAAGATTAGTATCCAAAATCCATAAAGAACTTATAAAACTCAGTACCCCAAAAATGAATAATCTAATTTAAAAATGGGCAGAAGACATAAATAGACATTTTTCCAGAGAAGACATCCAGATGGCTAAGAGACACATGAAAAGTTGCTCAATATCACTCAGAATCAGGGAAATACAAATCAAAACCACAGTGAGATATCACCTAGCAGAATGGCTAAAATCAACAACACAAGAAACAACAGGTGTTGGCTAGGATGTAGAGAAAAAGGAACCCTCTTGCACGGTTGGTGGAAATGCAAATCAGTGGTGCCACCTTGGGAAGCTCTGCGGAGTTTCCTCCAAAAGTTGAAAATAGAACTATCCTATGATCCGGGATTGCACTACTAAGTATTTACCCAAAGGATACAAATATACTAATTCAAAGGGATACCTGCGCCCCAATGTTTAGAGCAGTATATGGAAACAATGGTCGAATTTTGGAAACAGCTCCCGTGTCTACTGACTGAGGAATGGATAAAGAAGGTATGTACATACACACAACAGAATATCACTCAGCCATAAAAAGAATGAAATCTTGCCATTTGCAATGACATGGATGGAGCTAGAGGGTATTATGCTGAGTGAAATAAATCAGAGACAGAAAGTGCCGTATGATCTCCCTCATAAGTGGAATTGAAGAAACGAAACAAATGAGCAAAGGGGGAAAAAGAGAGAGGGAGGTAATCCGGGAATCAGAGTCTTAGCGTGGAGATCCAACGCTACTTGGTTGCTTCTCCACGCTAAGAGATGGTTACTAGATGGTTACTAGAAAGGAGGTGGGTGGAGGGTGGGGGATTAACTAGGGGACGGGAGCGCCCTTGCTGTGATGAGCACTGGGTGACCTACCTCTCAAAGTGTTGAATCACTCTATCGTACACCTGAAACTAATATCACACTGCATGTTAACTAACTGGAATTTAAATGGAAACTTAAAAAAAGAAAAACGAAATTGGAAGGAGAGGTGAACCATGAGAGACCATGGACTCTGAAAAACAATTTGAGGGGTTTGATGTGGTGGTGGTGGGGGGAAGGTGGGGGTACCAGGTGGTGGGTATTACAGGGGCACGGATTGCATGGAGCACTGGGTGTGGTGCAAAAATAATGAATACTGTTATGCTGAAAATAAATAAAAAATAAATTTAAAAAAAGAGAAAAACGTAACTAGAGGAGAGAAAAGAATCAGCAAGTGTAGATGACATAGAAGCTGAGGGGGAGAAAAAAAAAATTCAGATCAGAAATGGGGTAGTCAGGGGACGCCTGGGTGGCTCAGTCGGTCAAGCAGCTGCCCTCGGCTCAGGTCATGACCTCAGGGTGCTGGGATGCAGCCCTGAGCCAGGCTCCCTGCTCCGCGGACAGTGTCCTCCATTTCCCTCTGGTCCTCCCTCCCCCCGTCAACTCGTGCTCTTTCTCAAATAAATAAAATCTTTTTTAAATAAAGAAAGAAAGAAATGGGTAGTCAGGACCGTAGTATGTCAGAAGCATATACGAGCTACAATAAGCTGAAGTTACAAGAAAAGAGACAGACGCGGAGGTGGGAAAAGCGGGCTGAAGACAGGTGAACGAGGTGGTCAGTAGAGCTGGCGAAGCAGAAGACACAAAGAAGAACCAAGTCTCCGATGGCAGAGGGCAGCCAACTCCTACTGAAAGGCTGACTAGAAAATCCAGTTCTCAGAGTTGCCATGCCAGACCTCAGCTCTTGGCCAAGGTTCTTTTCGTTTATGTATTTCCTTCCAAGAGCTATTTTGTTTTTTCTTTTTTAAAATAACTTGAGTGTTCCTTGTAACCACTGGGGCCCAATGAATTCCTAACTACTGGGGAAGTCATCATGCAAAGTGCTTTCCCATCATTATCTCCATTTAAGTCCTCTTTCTCCCTGAAGCATGTTTACCAGCAACGCTCCCACACAACCGGTGTGACGGGAGCACACAAAGTTGACGATTTCCTTCTCCACAAGCCATGAAACACGCACCACGCAGAGGCGATAAGGCCAGAGGGAACTGTGCAGTTGGAGAATTTGTTGTTTTTCCTCTTGGTTCAAAAAAAGAAAAGTAATTGAACTACATACCTTTAGAGTCATAGACAAGAGGGTTTTCTTTTTGTTGCAAAAAAATGAATCCAGTTGAACTAAATTAAGCAAACAGGGAGAATTTGTTATAAACTGCGGGGACTTAAAGAGATGCTCAGCCTCAGAAAGTGCCTGGATGTCTTCCGTGTCTCCATCGCGTTTCTCTCTGGGTAACCACTGCATTCCTCCGTCCGCGCACCCTACCTTCCTGTATCTCGGACTGTCCGGCAGAGTAAGCACCTCCTGAGTATGGAGGTCACAGTCGACTTCCCAGGGAACCGGCCTCAGTTTCCTCTTTCATTGCTTTCTTCATTGCCTCCACTCTCCATCCACCTCAGAAAGGACTCTGATTGGTCTAGCTTCGGTCACACACTCATCCTTGGTACAATGAACTGCAACCTACTGGCAGAGCCAAGGAACTACTGAACTCAAAACGGAAATGCTGCTGGAAGGATGTGAGGGTGAGGACTGTTTGCTTTATCCCCATGCATCATCAGAAGGGGAAGTTAGCTGAGGGGTGGTGCTCATTGGCAGATTCCAACAGAAGATGAACCATATATCACCATAACATTCACCAAAGCAACTCTTAAGTGATTCCGAATTGATGAGGTTCCATCCCACGGCCTTGGAAAAAGACATTCCAGATCTACCACCCTCAACAAACAAACAAACAAACAAACAAACAACAAAACCACTTTCTGACACCCAACAATAAGGCCAAAATATGATTTGAGAAAACTCTCCCTTTGCAGACTGCCCCCCCTCCAATATGCTTTGTTCTTTACTAGACCTGGGCTGGCCATTCCTCATGCAATGTCCCACATCCCAGACCTGTTCCTTTCCTGTCCTTTACCCAAGTATTATCTGTGTCTCTGGATCACAGCCGTTTGTTTCATGATGACAGCTGGAAGTAACCTGTATTACAGTTTTAATGGTCTGATACTGTTAACCATTCCAGATAAGATCAATGTTTATTAGATGTATATAATTTCTCATTTTAAAGAAGTGGTTCTGACAGTAGCAACAACCTTGGGCCAATTTAAAAAGAGGATACCTTAAGAAAGGCGGCCCATCAAAGTGCTACTTACAATGCAACCCATTTCTCCAAAAATGTGGATCTTGACCTTTCCTTCTGTTTCCGTTTCAAACAGTAGTCTTGTTTTCCAGACCTACTTCATAATTGCTGTCTCTGTGTTTGCACATCTTAGCCATCACACTGTGTTCTTGCAGAATAAATAATGTTATAAATCAGAGGTACCGCATGCAAAATGCCAAGGAGTCTGTGTTTGTGCAATACCTTTTAACATCCTAGAGAATGAACAAATGCAGTTTTTAATGAGCCCTAAGAGAGTTTTCAAAGATGGGAGTTTTCCAAAACTTGCGGTTTCTGTCCTCTGAAAATGCAAATATACAAATATCCAGTAAGAATTGGTTTCTTAAAAGGGAACATTGATGTTCACATGCCTTTTCATAAGTATTTTCATAAGTATTAACCATACTTTCAGCTTCCTTTTCATTTAAGGGGTTGGAACTCATCTAAGAAACTGACCTATTTAAAATTCTGTCTGTAACTATGGTACAGTAACCAATGAAAGGAGATTATAAATTATTCGGTCAGAGCTTCTGGCTCATTCTGTCAGTTATAACATCTATAATCAGATCGTAGACTTGGATTCTATTTATCTCTAGCACAAAAAGACAGTACGTCTTACTGGTTAGACTATGGACTCATAACCAGACTTCCTAGGTTCAAATCCTTCAGATGAAAGCTGGGAGGCTTGGGGAAAGTCGCCTAAACTCTCTGTGCCTCGGTTTCCTCACCTGCAAAATGGGAATGGTAACATTATCCACGCACGATTATTGTGAAGATTAATTAACATTGCAAAGCCCTCGGAATAGCATTGGCCATACTAAGGGTTAGTTATTATCACACTAACTTTATAACCTCCGCTGACTCTTGGGTACTGCCAATGAAGACTGTCTCCTTGACCTCATTCTAACCAGCTTCCCATGAGCTCTCTGCCAGACGAGGCCAGACCTCAGGTTTCCCTCTTTGTCCTTGTAGAACCCAGTCTGAACAAGAATCCTGCTACATCAGTTTACTGATATCTCGTCCCCTGGACCTGCCTGTAGCAAGAATTCTATTAAACCTGCCTGCAAGAATCCTCCTTGACCTACAATGTTTCCTCTTGGTGATTTTCCATCCACTGACTTCCTCACCTCCCTTGGCTTGTCCTTGTGGGAGTCTAAGTTGAGTTAGATCTATCTCTTCAACTACAGAACTCCAACGAGGTAGTCCCCACTTGAGTGAAGTCTGCCTTACCATCTCGAACAAGAGCATGAACAAGTTTTTCTTTAACACTGCCCTGTTTTTGTCTTGAAATAATCAATCATTCTTGTGCAGTGTGGGAGGAGAAACACATCCTTGAGATGGCTCTTATGTTTTAATTTGTCTCTAATAATTCAACCTAACTTGTTAATATTTAGGATTTGGTGATGCAACGGTTATGCCGTAACAACACAGGAGAGTTGAAAAGGAGCACGTGATTGCTGGGAGGGACCAGCCTGTGAGAGTTAGGAGAAGGGACAGCGGGAAGTACCTCCACCAGAAAGAGCCTGGCATCAGCATAAAAATAATTTCAATTTTAGTAAAGGTTTCCATTGATTCTGTTCTTTATCATGTGGTCATAAACTCACTTGTTGAGATGCAGGAATAATGGATGCAAGAGCTAAATCTCCCAACACTTTGTAAGAGCTTTCCTAACTAGACTGCCTCTGTAGGAAGGCTACCAGTTTCCCCCTAGATACATTCTATTCTATTAATCTGTAAGGAGCATGGGAAAACGTGTCTTTTTTGTTTTTTTTTTTAAGATTTTATTTATTTACTTGACAGAGACACAAGTGAGAGAGGGGGCACACGCAGGCAGAGGGAGAAGCAGACCTCCCATGGCGCAGGGGCCCGATGCGGGGCTTGATCCCAGGATGCTGACCCTCAATGACGGAGCCACTCAGGCACCCCAAAAAGCATTTCTTGACTGAAGGGCTTTTAATGAGCACACAATTGTGGGAAAGTGCAAAAACACATACTATTCAGGTAGATACATACATATTTACTGCTCTGTTAGTCTGCCTCCCAGAGAATATCTCTAAGTGCCAACGAATATTAAAAAGTGGCACTGAAAAACCAGACTGTTTAGTCTTTAGAAGAAAAATAGAGGGGATATGAGGCAGCATGTTAAATGTTGGGATCTCCATTAAAACTCTTAATGTTCCTAATCCTCCCCTAGACAACACATCTAGGAACCTGTCCAGTCACCTCAAACAACACCTGTCGGGTTTTGTAGTCGCAGAGCGCAAGAAGGGATTCTGATATGTCTCCTTTGCTGAGCGAACATTTTTTAGGAAAAACCTGAGTGTAAGGAGGAGGGAGCAGTACAGGAAAGAGCTGCATCATGATAGGGTCCCAGGCAAAATCTGGGGAAAATATGAAAGAGTGGAAATGAGTCAGTCCTCGGTCACCCTTGGAGAAGGGAGGGTCTAACCTCTCAGAGGTCTCCAGTGAAATAGCCCCACTTAGCCCAGGTCAGGTCTCTGGAGCAAGTCACGGCTCTAAGATGTTAGCACAGGCATTTTCACCCGCCAAAGGATGGCTGTCCCCGCCTTTAAAAGGGATCTGGGCTGGGAAACGTCTACCACACTGCTCCTCGCGGTTCCTCAGTGATGATTTTAGTACCTGACAGCAGGGGCTTCGTTTTGTGCGTGCTTTGTATGCCTGGTCTCACAGTTCCTAGCTATGGTAGGCTTTTAATAAACCGTTTCATTGATGTACGATACATAGTGACAATCGTCTATCGAATTTACAAAGCAAAGCCTGAAAAGAGTCATTTAAATTCAGATTTTATTTTGCGCACTTGCTAAGTAACACTGTGCTGTTTTCCTTCCTGTCCTTGTTCCCACGCAGCTGCGGACGTCTTGCACCGCTCTCTGCATATCAGTAAGAGAGGAAGGAATTGTGGTCTTGTGGTTGTGAGAGCAACTTGAGAACCCAGAGATGCTAGCATGACCTCTCTTCTCTCGGACATCCAAATGAAGTCAGTGAACCTCTCAAAGCCTCTCGTTTTGGGAAGGCAAAATAATAAATCCTTAAAATGGTCTGTTTTACTTCAGATGAACTACATCTTCGAATGTCTCTTCTTCTATTAACCCTTTTCATGTTACACGTTGTGAATGAGAACCATCTTAAACACCTCTCCACAGGAGAGAAGAGTCTAGAAGCTCTCATGTTTAGAGAACACATTCCTGGACACTTAGAATCAGCTTCCACACTCTGTCGTGGGTAGAGAAGAGCTCAGATGAGCCTGTCTTTGCTTATCCACCTTAATGTACACGGGCAAACTGGTCTCATTCTGTATGTATATAGAGAGGGGGTGGGCAGAGAGGTCTGAGTGCTGAATCTGACGAGGTTACTGCCAAAGGGACATTACTTCCTCTTTAGCAAGGGCCCTGGGCCTCTTTGACTCTGCTTTGGGTTTTGGCTATCCTGTTCCTTAAACCTAGAGAAACTGGTGACCACTTTCTCCCTGTCTATGATCATCTGACCATGCATACCTACAGCGTGGGGGCCAGATCATTCTAGAAAGTCCTAATTTTTTGAAAGATTGGAAATAGGTTGGCCAAAATATCATGATATAAAAATTATGTAACTGAAGGTCTTAAATCTGAGCAAATTGGGGAATAGGGAGCAATCAGAAAAATGCAAAGATCTCATTGCATAGGATGTATAAACCCAAACACTAATGGAATTAATAGCTTAATTAAAATGTGTGCTGATAAACTACATCTAGATTGAATTACAAATTTAAAAAGGCTCTTATAACCACAAATTATGCCAGATATTTAACTCACAGATAATCATCTGGCTCCGTCAGGGTTGAGGACTTAGGGGTAGAAAGGCTTTGGAAAATGATTTCGAGAATTCTTTTTAAGATTTTATTTATTTATTTGAGAGTGAGTAAGAGAGATTACAAGGCAGGGAGAGAGGCAGAGGGAGAAGGAGAAGCAGACTCCTCACTGAGCAGGGAGCCCCAACATGAGGCTCCATCCCAGGACCCTGGGATTATGACCCTAGCCAAAGGCAGATGCTTAACCGACTGAGCCACCCAGAGGTCCTGAGAGTATTTCTGAAGTCGACTCTGCATATGTGTGTTTTTTAAATGCGAGTGTAAATACCTACATGTGTGAAGTGGGAGGGAAAGCTGGGTTATCTGTCCCTGGAGAGCCAGGGACAGATAGGCATAGGATACTTTGGAAGCAAGAAAGCAGAAAGTTCATAGATCTCTGAGAATAAATCTTAAGTATTTCCAATAATTTCCTACACTGTCGTCTCTTTTTCTCTCACAGACCAGGCAGCAATTCAATTCTCCTCCCTGGAAATTGATGCTCATGGGAAGAAAGTGACCAATCCCGTCATTACTCAATGGCAGGGGCAGACGGAGAATACCACCACCCCCACTATAATCCCGGTAGGGCTAGATGACAAATGGGTTTGGGGCCAGGAAAACTGGTCTCTACTGGTTTCTCTCTTCTCAAGCATCGGAATTTCATCCTCTGAAAGATTTCGTTCCTTATAGGTATCACACACACTGTCCAAACCCTCTCCTTCTTTAGCCTCTAACGTACCTCAGATAGCTTCCTGCTAAGGAAAGTTCTCGGGAATGGGTCTAGAGATACCTGCAAACAAGTTGAGGACATTTGGGGTCATCACTGCTGCGTGCAAAGGACATTAGGAAGAAAGAAAATATGGTAGAATCTTAGTGGAGCTCATCATAATTGGTTTCACTCTTGGTCTTGGGCACACAGAGGCACTTTCCAGCCTCGCTGGAACTTAAGTAGGGGCCATGCATGAGCTCTGGCCAAAGAGCTGAGAGTGGGAATGATGTGTCACTTCCAGTCTATCGCCGTGGAGAGCACATACGTGTTCTCACTCTCGCTCACCCCCTGCTTCAGTGTTGCTGCAAGACTTGTGTTTCCGGAGAAGCTGTAAGATGAAAGCAACCCGGTTCCTAAGTCAGCACTTGGAGGGGAGCTGCCCTGAAAAGGCAGTGCAGACCACAGTGCACTTGGCCTGAGTGAGTGAGCCCAGTGAGTGTTTAGGGTTTGTTTGTTGCTGCAAATCGCAGAGCCTGTCCTGCTCCTCCAGAGAACGATGCAGAAGCAGAAGCAAGGACGTGCCTCCAGCCAGCCCTGCTCTCCTCACCACTCTCCAGAGCCCTGAGGAAAGCCCTCCGTTCTAGAAAAGGCAGAAGAACTTCAGTGAAGATGGACTTGAATATCTGCCTTTGCACTTTTACAGTAAGAATGTACTTCCTATGCAACTTTTAAAATAAAAAGTTACCCAGAAAAGTCTTTAGGCGACTTTAAGAAGGCTTCATAATGAGGAATTTGGAAGACCTCCACATCCCTCAAAAATGTTTCCTCCATTTATAGGAAGATTTATTTGGATTACCAAGTGCCCATTAAAAAAGAAGAAAAAAAAATGACTCAGGGAGGCAGGTAAACAAAGTGAGTTTTGAATGCTTTGCATCACAAATGCTGGTTGTGGTGCCCGCAGTCACCCCGCCCCCACCCCGGCAGCTTCCTCAGGCTGGCGGGTGGTGGACAACAGCTCCCTCTCTCCCTCCAGCTGGCTAACCCGGGCTTTCTGTTCCCTCTCAGTGACAAGCAACAAGACCCAACTCTTCTTAAGCAAAATGCAATGGTTTGCATTGATCAAGCGTATTTCCTGTTAGCAGCCTGGAAGGCTTTGTGGGAGGAGGTAGGTTATCAAGTAAAATAAGATCGTACCTAGTAAGTGCTACTGAGTTGTTAAGAAAAAAAGAAATGTGGGATGATCACTCTGTTGAATAAAGCACAAGAAGTTAGAGAAATTAGTTTGAATCCGGTCCACGGGACGTCAGCTCACTGGGCTCTTTAAAGATGACCTTCCTTATTAATAACCCCGCTGGCGACTGAGCACGACCATAAAATCAGCCTCATAAATTCTGCTTCACAACCTTGGTAGCAGAATGGGGCCTAGGGGCAGGACTCCCAAGGCTGCCCCCGCAAGCTGCCTTCACAGACTCTGCTACTTGTCAGGAAACACTGGAGTGGAGGAGACCCGGCTGGGCCAGAACCCTGCGCTCTCCGGTCTCCGCTCTGGCCTCGACCTCTCCTGCCCTCTGTGCAGAACGCCCTCTTCACCAAACAATGCAAACTTCTCTGATCAGTAATTTCTCCTCCTCTGTTGATTCACTGCTCATACTTGGGTAGGAATAAATTTCTCTTGCTCTCTCTCGCTCTCTCAGATAAATAAATCTTAAAAAAAAAAAAAAATTACAGCTCCGTGAGTCTGCCTTCAAAATGCACCGTGCTCTCCTACATGAGGATCTGATAGGCTTCCAGGAGTCCTGTCTGCAGGAGTCCTCAGGGGTAGCCACGTTTTCTCCCCTTGTGTGGATCTCTCTAGAACACCCTTCTTCTACCCCTGGGCCTCCCCTCTCTCAGCCGGCTGAGCAGGAGTTTCCACTGCCTTCTCTATTTCCAAATGTTAACATTTCCCCTTCCTATGTTCTTAAGAACTAAGAAGCATAGTTTACTTTTCTAGGGAATCCGATTTTATTTTCATTATGGAAATTGAGTTTTATACCACCTCTTTTCTGAAAAATTTGAAATGCTCTGATTTAATCAATGCCTAAGGTACTCAGACTATAAAAGAATGAGATTGTTATTTTTTTTAATATTGGATTTTTTAAAGGATTTTATTTATTTATTTGACAGACAGAGATCACAAAGTAGGCAGAGAGGCAGGCAGAGAGAGATGGAAGCAGGCTCCCCGCTGAGCAGAGAGCCTGATGGGGGACTCGGTCCCAGGACCCTGGGATCATGACCTGAGCCAAAGGCAGAGGCTTTAGCCCACTGAGCCACCCAGGCCCCCAACATTGTTATATTTTTTAAAGCCTCATTTCACTGATGAAGTTTTAGAATATAAGTGAGGCCCAGAGCCCGTGACCAAGAAAGAATTCTTCAGATGTCTTTGGTGCAAAATGGTGTTTTATTAGGCACAGGGACAGGACTTGTGGGCAGAAAGAGCTGCTGCCCTGCAACCTGGACGAGCGGTTGACTATACCCTCGGAAGCTGGGGAGGTGAGGACAGGGAGGGTGTCCAGAAGGACCGTCATATGGTAAGAAGACGCTCAGGGTGATGGAGAGCTGCTTGTGATCAAGCCGAGCTGTTTTCCCTCTAATGAGGTACCAACATGAAGACAGCTGGGAGTTTCCTGGTGGGCTGTCACACTCCTCCTATCACACGTCATTGTCAATGAGCTTTAGGTTTAGAAGAAATCCAGCGTTATTTACATGTCCTTCTGCCTCAGCTTCCCGCAATTTTATGGAGGGGAGGGCCATGTCAGGGCTTCAGGAACTGAGTCCTGGCTCTCTGGAAGTTAGGCTGTTGGTAGGAAAGCTGCTTCTTTGTAAACCACAAGGACGTTTGTAAACCGAGGGAGACTCAGGTCTTGCAGGGTTGTGATCTCTACGAGTTAACCATTTGTTTTTCCTTCAGGGCAGCCAGGAGTGCCTGAGGAATGGCACATACATCCCATGGCGGGCGGGCGTAGGGCGTCGTCCTCTGCTTTGTCCTCAGTGTCCCTCCAGTTCCCTCTGCATCCACATCCATCCTTAGAGGACCCGGAATCCCCAGAGTCCCCCAACCAAATGCATATATGTGACAGCACACCTTTTTCGCATTAAAATGAGTCCTGGTGTCAATTCCAGTGCGTGTGGGGGTTCCCCAAAGGCCAACAAGCAATTCTGACTCTACCTACCTGGAGACATTGCATCAGATTCCGCTGGCTAAGGATTCAGTCCTCTGAGCCTGCCTTTCCCACACGTGCACCAGATGCAAGCCTGGGTGGTCTCCTGTGCTTCGGACCCCTTGGCTACGGGCTGAAGCTTCCCACAACCCTCTCCTTGAGTTCCATTAATTTGAATGAGTGGTTCCCAAAATTTGGAGAAACTTCTTACTTACTGGGTCACAGATTTGTTATAGAAGGATAAAACCCAGAAAAGCCAGATCAAAGAGATGCTCAGGGCCAGGTATGGGGAAAGGGCACAGAGCGCCCATGCCTTCTCCAAGCATAACACTTTCTCCCCAAATACTCGTGCGCTCACCAACCCAAAAGCTCTCTGAACCCCATCCTTTTGGGTTTTTACGGAGACTTCCCTATATAAGCACAACCAATTAATCGTTAGCCATTGGATTGTTCAACTTCCAGCTCCTCTCCTGAGGGTCCGGGTGTGGAGCTCAAAGTGCCACCCCTCCGGTCATAGGATCCCTTCTCCAGACATTGAGCCCCTTCCTTCAAATGCGTGGAAAAGTCGCTTCGTTTACATAACAAAAGACACCTTGCTCTTCAACCCGGAGGAACTAAGGAGGGTTTGGGCAGCTGCCAGCCAGGGACTGTGGAAGACCCAAATATATTTAAGAAACACATTTTGGCTATTCCGAGAACCAAAATATATTTCTTGAAGTCATAGTATCACACATACATTGTGAAGACTGTTTCATTAGGCCTGAGAAATTATAATGAAGTTAAACTGGTCTGACAGAACAGACATTGTGACTCACTTGGTACTTAAACCCAAGTCCAACTGACTTTGCTAAAACAAGTATTTGTTTTTGATTCTCCATCTGTTTCTGTGCTACATCTTATTATCTCCAAAAATAATTTAAAATTTTTAGAAAAGCCTGCATGAGATTTCCACTGAGGAAAATTGACTCATTGCCTGTGTTGTAAAATTTGAACTAATTTGAGTAATAAATAATGATCCCTTCTACTTTGCTAAGTATTTATTTTTGGAAGTAAAATTACAAAAATTAGATGGACTAGGGGGTGTTTTTTTAATTTAAAATGTCCAAAAAATAGAACTACTTGATAAAACCACCCTGATGGTTTCCCTGTGACTTGACTTTGCTATGTTATTTGAGTAGCTTAAAAACCTATGGATCTTGGGCAATATACAATATACTGCAGATGTTAAAAACAAGACAATAGGCCCAAAATGGAGTCACTTAATGCTAAAGCCCCATGTCACCAACTGAGAATTACAGTTTCAGCTCTCCCAGAAATGGAATCTCAAACCACCCAATCAGAAATCACTCGTTAGGTAGGCTGCCTGATAGAGCCCTGCCATCCCTCAAGGAAAGTGAACTTGCCATAACCGTTCGCTTTTTTGTCTAGTGTAACTTCCGTGTTCCAACTCCCATCTGTCTATAAAAGTCTTTCATTTTGTACAGCTCCTTGGAGCTCCTTTCTGGATGCCGCCTGACTTATGAATTATTGAATAAAGCCAGTAATGTTGTTGAAAACCGATCTCTGTGCTTCAGAGCCAAAATAAAACTCGAGGACAGAGTTTGGGATAAAGAGGAACAATGTCTGTATTGCTTTTCCAGAGAGAGCAGGCTGCAGCCGCCTGCGGCCTTCAAAGCCCGCAGGTCTGCCCAGAAGAAGGAGCTGGAAGGTTTTATAAGGAAACACAGGCTCTAGCTGGTTTCGACAGGAATTATTTATGTGTTGTCAGGCTGGGTGGTAGTTTTTCAGGGTAGTACGGGGTTCCTGAAACAAAATGCTGAGGAGGGAGGAGGGAAGGTTTGCAGGAGAGAGGGAAACCGCTTCGGTGAGGCCTTAGGGCAGCCATTTTGACTTTTGTTCGACCTTATGCTTTCAACTTGATCTTTAAAATTTACTCAACTGAAGTTTGTTGTTCAGCATAGATTACACCTTGGCCTATGCAGTATCATTTGTAACAATACAACAAGAGGCTGTGTTATTAAAATATGTGGAATCCCCCAGAATAATAAATGGAGTGATACAAAAACTTGACCAAGCCAAACATGTTCTCCTCCCGACAACATCACACCAAGCAACCGGAGACGTGAGCTGGGGGTACAGCAGAAGAAATGGGGATTTCTTGCCTCCATTGTCCTCTTTCACGGTGTGGATGAGTGTCCCAGAGCAATGAGATGGTCAGAAGGGAGACAGCAGGGAGGAAGGAGAAGAAACATCAGTCCCAAGAAAATAAATAAATTCAATAACCAGTCCCTTAATGATGGTTCTGGTGCTCTCAACTACCAATTAACCAAACTAACGAACGGGGAGGGAACTCCTGTGTTAGTCTGCTAAGGCTGCTAGAGCAAAGCAGCCCAGAACGGAGGCTTCAACAACAGATTTCCCCACAGTTCCAGAGGTTAGAAGCCCCCGATCCAAGTGCTGGCAGAGTTGGTTCCCTCTTGAGGCCTCTCTCTGGTCTGTAGAGGACGGTCTTCTCCCTGTGTCTTTGCGTCATCTTCCCTCTGTACGTCTCTGTTCTAATTTCCTTTTCTTTTTTATTAAGCTTTTAATTTTAATTCCAGTATCGTGAATATCCAGCATTCTGTTAGTTTCGGGTGTATAGTAAAGTGATTCGACAGTGCCATAGGTCACCCTGCGCTCTTGGTGACGAGGGTCCCCTCCACATACACCCCCCCCACCCCCCGCTGGTGGCCCTCAGTTTGTTCTCTGGAGCTAAGAGTCTGTTCCTCCTCTGTTCCTCGGTTTGGCTCTCTCTCTTTCTTTTCCTTTGCTCATTTGTTGTTTCTTACATTCCCCATTTGAATGAAACCTGCTGTATTTGTCTTTCCCTGACGGAACTTACTCCGTGCGGCATTACCCTCTCTAGCTCCATCCACATCGTTGCAAATGTAAGATTACGTTCTTTCTAGGGCTGAGTCATATTCCACTGTGTGTGTGTGATTTATCTGTATCACACCTGCTTTATCGATTCGTCTATACACGGACACCAGGGCTGCTAGTCTGACTATTTATAAATAATGCTGAAGGCAACATAGGGGTGCATGTATCCCTTGGAATTAGTGGAATTAGTGTACACAAAAGGGATTTGTGTATCCTTTGCATAAATATCCAGTAGTGTGACAGCTTGATTGTAGGGTAGTTCTATTTGTAAGTTTTTGAGGAAACTTCATACTATTTTCCAGAATGGCTGCAACTTTCATTCCCACTAAGAGTGCAAGACGGCTTCTTTTTTCCCCCTAACATCCTCACCAACATGTGTTGTTTCCTGCGTTTTTTATTTTAGTCATTCTAACAAGTGTGAGGTGATATATTATTGCAGTTCTAATTTACTCTTCTTTAAAGGGCACTAGTCATATTGGATTACAACTCACTGTAATGTTCATTTTAACTTAGTCACCTATTTAAAGATACCCTATATTCAAATACGGCCACAATTTTGAGGTACGGGGTGTTGGGACTTCAACATATGAACTGTATTGTGTCCCCCATAAAATTTATAACAGAGTTCCAAGCAAGCCACCTGCTGAAAACCACAAAAAACTCCATTTATAATATGCAAAGCATCTTGTTAAGTGCACCAAGGGGCTGAACGAACAAATATGTATTTATACACACAGGCCAAAAACTGAAGTGGGACACTAGATAATAAAGAGAGCAGTGAAACTGGTTTCATTTTGAGAGTGCTTGTCAAAGCCTGGTAAATATAAATGTCAGTTTTTTGTTTTTGTTTTTTTAATTTACAGGGAGCTGAGAACAGGAGATGAAACACAAGACCCACCCAAAGTGAGGAACCTAATAAAAGTTCCCTTAAACCAAAGGGATAAGCATTCAGTGTAACGGTGAGTGAGAAATAAACCTGTCTCCTACGCATACAACCAAACCATGGATGGAACCACAAGGAAACTGCCACTCTTGAACCATGGCATTGGGTAGAGAGGAAAATACCTCTTCTACCAGCCTAAAGGGTCTGTAGCCAGAATTACACTATTTTTGTTCCCCAAAAAACTCTAAAGTTTTTTAACTTTAAGTTAAGGACTTAAAGCTAAGACTTTGAGTTAAAGTCTTATATTAGCCTTGTCCTCAGGTAACTGGCAGAGTATTCTGGTTATCGGTTGCTAAATAAGAACCCACACTCCCCCAAACTTGGTATCGTTAAACAACAGTGATATTATTATACTCATGGATTCTGTGGGTCAAGAATGAAAGTCACCAGTCAACAGTTTTCGAGTTATCTATGAATCCTAAGCAGGGTATTAGGAGGAAATCCACACCAGACATATCATAGTTTATGCAATCCACAAACAAAAAAACAGTTTAAAATCTATCCTTCCAAAGAATGACAATAATGCTGACATCAGACTTCTCAACAGATATATGAAAGCCCTAAATCAATAGAATATCATCTTCCAGCATGTCAGCCTAAAATTATATACCTAGTAAATTTATATCTAGTAAAATTATATATCTAGCAAAAAGGTGAAATTAAGACATTTTCAGAGAAAAGAAAATGCAGTTTATCACCAATAAACCTTAACAAGAATGTTCCAAAACATTGAAAGAAGTGATTCAAGATGGGAAGTCTAAAACACAAAGATGAAAGGTGAGGAAAGAAAGTAAATCAATCTAAATAAATATTAATAACTCTATATTATTAACGTATAGTTATGTTATATCTAAATATAATATATATAAATAAAAAATTCAAATAATATGTTATTGGGTTAAAATCCCCAACAACAATTATATGTAAGTCAGGAGAGAGGTACTCAGAACAGAAGTGTTCCAAAGATCTTCCTATTGTTTAGAAGGAAGTTAAAGATAGTATAAATTTCTTTTTTTTTAAGATTTTATTTGTTTATTTGACAGAGAAAGACACAGCAAGGGAGGGAACACAAGCAGGCGGTGTGGGAGAGAGGGAAGCAGGCTCCCCGCTGAGCAGAGAGCCTGATGTAGGACTCGATCCCAGGACCCTGGGATCATGACCTGAGCTGAAGGCAGATGCCCAATGACTGAGCCACCCAGGTGCCCAAGAGAGTATAAACGTCTGAAGTAACCACTA
Organism: Mustela nigripes; assembly: GCF_022355385.1. Lineage (NCBI taxonomy): Eukaryota > Metazoa > Chordata > Mammalia > Carnivora > Mustelidae > Mustela > Mustela nigripes. The sequence continues at coordinate 264,602,710 of NC_081557.1, read as the reverse complement.
AAATAATAGAGATGGCAGGTGCCCTCTTTCTCAGCAACAGCTTATACTGGGTTTTACTAACAGTGCTCCTCTCTTTGACCAGTCGGGGCTAGAGTATAAATGCTTTACCCTGTTTCTAGTGTCTGAGTAGTTCATCATCTCTTATTTGTTCTGCTAATACTGTCTATGCCTCTGTGAAGAATTTCATGTTAAACTCTCTTCCATGAACATTCTGAGTGCACTGCCTGTTTATTTCCTACCAGAATCCTGACTCACAACAGGAAACACACCCAAAACATAATAACACTGAAAGGCTGAAAATGAAAGGTTGAAAATGTTATAGCACGCAAATACCAATCAAAAACCAAACAAAAAAGCTGATGTCACTATACTAAAATAGACTTTAAGATTAAAAAATATTAGAGATAAGAAAGATACATGATGAAAAAAATCACTTTACCAGTAATATACCTTTACTACCATAGCATCAAATTATATGAAGTGAAAAAAATTGAGAGAAGAATTAGATAAATCTGTCACCCTAATGGAGATTAAAAACAGATAAGAATGAATTACAAATAAGTGCTTTTAAAAAAGTACACCATAGGGGCACCTGGGTTGTTCTGTGGGTTAAGCCTCTGCCTTCGGCTCAGGTCAAGATCTCAGGGTCCTGGAATCGAGTCCCACCTCAGGTTCTCAGCTCAGTGGGGAGCCTGCTTCCCACTGTCCTCTGCCTCTCTGCCTACTTGTGATCTCTCTCTCTCTCGCTCTCTGTGTCAAATAAATAAATCAATAAATCTTTATTTTTAAAAAAAGTACACCATATTTTTGAATGGCTTTATAACAGGTCATTTATATTCCAAATTTTATATTTTCTAGATTAATATTACCCTTAGTTTGCATGTATCTTAGAAAATATTGATTGACAGCAGAGAAAGGCAAATTAAACTCTCTTCCATGAACTCTCTCCGAAGAAAGAGGCCAGAGGAAGCTACTTTAAAAGCTAATCATGAAATAAATATGATTAAGTGTTAATATTAATATATCACCCTAAGAAAAATGTAAGAATTCCCAAATGTAAATGGATAAGAAAATAATTTATAAAAGAGAAGCTAAAAATTGCTTAATAAACAAATAAAAAAAGTTCAACCATCTTAGCAATGAAATGAAATTTTAAAATGAAAATAAAATGTTATTTTCATCTATAAAATTAACAAAAAAATTTAAATATAATATGCAAAAGCTATCTAGGATAAAATAGACACTGTCATGTACTGCTGGTAGAAGTAAAAATTAAGACAAGTTATTTGGTTTATAACATTTAACCCAGTAGTTTCTGGGAGTCTGTCTGAGAAAATCTAAATTAATGAAAAAGATTCAAGTATAAAAAGAGAATATTGGGCCGCCGGGGTGGCACAGCCATTAAGCGTCTGCCTTCAGCTCAGGTCATGATCCCAGGGTCCAGCCCTGCATTAGGGGGCTCCCTGCTCTAGGGGAAGCCTGCTTCTCCCTCTCCCACTCCCCCTGCTTGTGTTCCCTCTCTTGCTGTGTTTCTCTCTGTCAAGAAATAAATAGAATCTTTTTTTTCCTAAAAAGAGAGAATGTTATTTATAATAAATATATTTTTTAAGATTTTATTTATTTATTTGACAGACAGAGATCACAAGTAGATGGAGAGGCAGCCAGAGAGAGAGAGAGGGAAGCAGGCTCCCTGCTGAGTAGAGAGCCCGATGCGGGACTCGATCCCAGGACCCTGAGATCATGACCTGAGCCGAAGGCAGAGGCTTAACCCTCTGAGCCACCCAGGCGCCCTATAATAAATATTTTTTAAGGAGAAATACTCTTCTTCTTCTCTATCTTTTCCCTTCTCTGGCTCCCCTCCATTCAACTGTTTACTTCCAGAGCAATTCAGTCTAAAACCCGTTAGACGGGGGCTCAGCAAGGTAGGTGTCTCCAGGGGTCGCTGGGGACGAGACATGGTAGCCGCCTGGGATGGCAAGGTGCCCCGGAGTGGGAAAGGAGCTATTCAGAGGAAGACTCAGGCCCGGAGGCCCAGCGATGACAGAAGAGCACCCGTGGGAGGGTGAAGGGGGAGTCCGGCCCCGGCTGTCATAGCGCAGTCAGAGTGAGGAGGGTCTTCGCAGGGGTGAGAGGATGACAGTGGTTAGCGGCAAAGATTACAGACAGAGGACTGAGGGAGGGTCAGGGAGCCGGGTTTCCCACTGCCAGAGAAACAAGTTATAATTATAGCAAGGAAGAAAATAAGATGACGTGTTGGCTTAGAATTGGGGAAATTGGTTGTGAACTCATGGCCTTCAATACAAGGAAATAGAAACAGAAAATAAAAATAAACATACATATAAATGCATGTGTATATACATGTATATATCTCCATTCTGAGGGTCTAGGAGCAGTGCCACCCTGATAGCTTCGAGCCCACTAGCGCCCAAATGTTGGTTTCTAAATACTCTTCTTCTGAAAGGAAACAGTCTTCCTTGGAGAAACAGCGGATCCCAGTGCTGGGCCAGGGAATGTACAATGAGGCTGGGGCATCTGGTACCAAAAGGTAAGGAAGGGTTCAGGGAATAATGGGAATATCTCAAAACGACACATAAGTCGCTGACTAAAATATGATAACATGGTCTGTACTCAAACACGTGCTTTAGACAAAGAGATTGACCATTTGAAAAGGCTATTTACGTAGTCTCCAAGATCTCCTCACAAAATATTTATTAATTATAAGGGGTGGGAGGTAACCATGGAGTAGAAAGGTCTGGGATATACCACCTTAATAAAATGATCCAAGTTAACATTACTAGTGATAGTACACAATGAGAGGAACACAGCATTGCTTCTGAAATATGCCTACCAAAGATGGATGGCTTGAATCCAATCATGTCCTACAAAAGATGGATGCTTGAATCCAATCATGAGGAAATATCCAACAAACCCACACTGTGGGGCATTTTACACAATAACTAACTTTAATTTTTGAAAGGATCAAGGAAGTGAAAGTCAAGAAAGGGTGAGAAAGTGTCCAGATTGAACAAGACTAGAGACACCAGGCAGCTAAACACAGTGCTTTATTCTGGGACTGAACCCTTTTAGTATTAAAAAAATATATTTTGGGGACAACTAGTGAAAACTGAGGAAGGTGTAAAACTGAGATGGTAGTAATAGGTCCACTTTTCTTTCCTAATTTTGGTGGTTGTATTATGGTAACGTAAGAAAATGTCCTGGTTTATGGGTAATACACACTAAAGCATTTAAGGGGGGAGATGTTTAAACATCATTTTGGCAACTTCTCCTCAAATGATTCAGGGGGGAAAGTTCTTCCTTCTGTTCTTTCAACTCTTCTATAAAGTTGAGAGTGTTTCCAAGTAAAAAGTTTTAAAACAAAGAAACAATCTAAATATGAAATAGTCCGGCAAGCTTTCCATAATGTGGTTCCAAATTCTCTAACTTCATCTCTCACCAACCCCCAGCACTAGCCCCTTCCAAGCCTCACGTTTTGCTTCAGTGTTCTCTCCCCTTACACAGGTGGTTCACTTTAGCTAGCCTCTACTCCATGCTGCATCCGAACGATTTTCATTTTCCTTCAAGGTTCGATCGGAACTATTTCCGCTGGAGCACTGTCCTCTCTTCCCCAGCGGTGACTGCTGTTCCTCCGGCGCGCCCAGCATCCCCGGCCTCTGACCGGTGCGGAGCGCAAGCCTCATCTCGGTGTCCATCCTCTCCCCTTCCCCGCTCAGCTTCTGGAAGCAGAGACCGTGTCTTCCTGAGCTGACGATCTTCGTGGCCTGACTTTGCGTGGGTTCTCCTAAGTCTTTGTTAAGTTAAAGGATGAATGAACAAACGAGCTGGTCTTTCTGTAAGTACAGTCCCTCTCCCCCGTCCATTCTCAATGGAATAGCCAGAGAGACTCGTGCTGCTTTCTCCTGAAACATCTCTCCAAGTTCTACATTGTGCCAGGTGCAGAGGGAAAACATTGAAGAGAGTTACATCCACTTTTGTGGAGCAGGCTATGAAGGGTGAATTTGGGGCTGAGAAGTAATAAATTGATCACTGACATAGGACATAAAATAATTTCTCTTTTTTTAAGTTTTTATTTATTTATCTGATGGAGAGAGATACGGCGAGAGAGGGAGCACAAGCAGAGGAGTGGGAGAGGGAGAAGCAGGCTGCCCACTGAGCTGGAAACCCGATGTGGGGCTCCATCCCAGGACCCTGAGATCATGACCTCAGCCAAAGGCAGCGGCTTAACAATTGAGCCACCCAGGTGCCCCAGGCATATATTAATTCTTTTAGAACTCATTAATTAACAGAGCTAGGGTGCCAAAAAGTCACTATTATTTCAGCAATCCCTTAAAATACATTGATATCTTAACAATTACTATCTGTAAGAATCATAAGACATGTCTGATTTACGATGCTTTCTTGATAGGTATTTGGCGGCTCCATGGCTTTGGAACCTGCTGGCACAACACCAGAGCCTTTCAGGAATTCATGAACAAGAAGGTAGCAAACCAATACCTTTGCATGCACAGTGCCCTTTACAATTTGTTTATGTTCTTTCCAGATTCCTTCCACTAATATTTCTCCATATTCTTCTCCTATAGTCTAACCAAATCAAAATAAGGTGAATTCCTTCTCATCCTTCAAGACCATGTTCAAATTCGATCTTCTTTCCTCAGCTATTCCTGACTACCCAAGCTCAGGGATTCATTCCAGCTTCTCTATTCCCACTGAGGAAAACGTATAGAATAAATGCAATGTCCTGTTATGGGGGAAAGGGGCAAATACAGACTTTGACGCACTGTCCGAAGTACTTTATACTCCTTTAATTCTATAAACTCTAATTCTGTAAATTCTACTAAAAAGTAGCTACTGTTAGTATCTCCATTTTGCAAATGAGGAAGCAGAATGAGGCTGTGTAAGTCTCACGTAGCTATTGAAGAGCAGAGCTGCAAAATGTACCTAGGTCTGGACAATTCTGGAATTCATGTACTAAAGCATTATGCAATACAATGTTCCAATACTACCCTTTAGTGTGTAGTGTAATATTTCAGCTAACACTTCTATTGCCCCCTGGATTAAACTCTTTCGGAGGCTGACTCTTACCCGTCTTTGTATCCCAGCACTTACACAGTGCCTGGCAAATAACAAGGGCTCAGTATTTTCTTCTGGGAAGAATAAATAGCAACTGTACATACATCAGTTAAATAAAAACTTACGGTGCCCCATAAGTGAGTGTGAAAGTTAATGGCGCAGCTCATAAGTGGTTTTAGAGGCTCCAAGAAAACATCCAGGTGTACTACGGCAATTGTGAAGATTTCGTTGCGCTCTTGAGTGAGACCTTAACCCAAGCAGAGATTTAATTTGATGGCAAGAGAAAAGCTACAGGTGCAAACATTACGAGCAAACAGCTGAAATGAACATGGCGTGCTTAAGTGTGTTAGCAAACTCAGCGTAATGTAAAGAGACATAAAAGCTGACATTAGCTCAGAGGGGTGGGAGCAATTTGTGGGATGCTTTAGAAATCATGTTGCGGGATGTGGACAGCAGAGAAAAAACGAGACTAAGAGCTGACTTTAGTTTCATGTGGAGTTCGCATCCCAGAAGCACTAGCAGTTGGGTGACTGCGGAAGTTTCCTAAATGTTTGAAAATTCTTCCTGCCTTGCAGAAACCATCTCTCTCACCCAGCCACGGTCAACCCTACCACTTTCCTCAATGTGGCATCGGTGGCGAGCTCTTAGGCTCTATCTCCTTCCAGCTGTTTGCAGATGAATCTCCAAAGATAGCAGAAAACCTCCACGTTGTGAGCGCTGGGGAGGAAGAATCTTGTTTTCACAGAATTATTCTGGGTTTTATGTGCCAGGTGGTGACTTCATTTCACAGTCGCCCTGGAGGTAAGTCCATCTACGGGGTGAAATTTACTGAATAAAATTTCATCCTGAATCACACTGGTCTCGATCTTGTCCATGGCAAATGGTGGACCAAAGACAAACCAACTTTTCGACTGTACTGAGACTGAGTGGTTGGATGGTCTTCAGCAAGGTGAAAGAGAGCATGAGTATCGTAGAAGCCAGGGCGCTTTGGGTCCAGAAATGGCAAGACTAGTGAGAAGATCATCATGGCTGACTGTGGACTGATCTAATAAATTCGAATTGTAGAGATAAATAAATAAATAAATAAATAAATCTTCCACCTGTACAATTATGTATTTGTAGATTCCTCTGAAGATGAAAACCATCAGTCCTGGCTGGAACTTAGTGCATCCACCAGCACATAGTGAGTACTCAGTGAATATTAGTTGTTGGTGTGACTATTCATTGGAGTCACATTATAACACCACATGATATTAGCAATATTCTAGAAATATTAATCCTTGTGTAGGAGCAGGAGAACCTGAATTTTGAAGATAAGTTAGGTGACTATTGAAACAATCTTGGCCTAAAATATAAAGGGCATTGATTAAAATCAATAGTGAGGGTGAAAAAAACAAACTCTGAGAAATTAGTTTAAGAAAAAAAAAACAGGGGCACCTGCATGGCTCAGTGGGTTAAAGCCTCTGCCTTCAGCTCAGGTCATGATCCCAGGGTCCTGGGATCGAGCCCCACATT